>NW_027257560.1:0-300000 GCF_043159975.1 Macaca nemestrina
TGGGATCCTGGGATCCTGTTCCTCTTGGGCAGCAGAGACTGGGGGACCAGAGGAGATGATGGGTCTTCAAGCCCCACATTCAAACCCCAGCCCACCACTGACAGTCTGGGGGTTCGGGATGAGGGAGTTGATGTCTCTGAGCCCCAGTTTTGCCACCACTAAAATGAGGCCGACATACTGGGGCAGAGTGTCATTCCCCGGGCTAACAGAGGCCTGTTTCCTACTGACAATCCATCTTACTGCTAGGAACAGCTCCAACAACCACACACTAGAGAACACTCTACCCAGGCCAACTTGTCAGAGGCACGAGAACCAGAGCGACTCCATCTTGAATGGGGGCTGGGTAAAGGGAGGCTGAGACCTGCTGGGCCGCATTCCCAGGAGGCTAGGCATTCTTAGTCACAGGATGAGATAGGAGGTCGGCACAAGATACAGGTCATAAAGACCTTGCTGATAAAGCAAGTAGCAGTAAAGAAGCCGGGCAAAGCCTACCAAACAGAAGATGGCCACTAGAGTGACCTCTGATTGTCCCCATGGCTCATTATGTGATAATTATAATGCATTTGCTGCTACAAGACACTCCCACCAGCGCCATGACAGTTTACAGATGCCATGGCAACATCTGGAGGTTACCCTACATGGTCTCAGAAGGGAGGGCAGAAACTCTCAGTTCTGGGAATGGCCCACCCCTTTCCTGGAACACTCATGAAGAGTCCAACCCTTGTTTAGCGTATGATCAAGAAATAATCATGAAAATGGGCGACCAGCAGCCTTTGGGGCCACTCTGCCTATGGAGCAGCCATTCTTTCTTTTCTTTTTTTCTTTTTTTTTTTTTTTTTGAGATGGAGTCTCGCTCTGTTGGCCGAACTAGAATGCAGTGGCGTGATCTTGGCTCACTACATCCTCTAACTCCTGGGTTCAAGCGATTCTCCTGCCTCAGCCTTCCTAGTAGGTGCGATTACAGGCACCTGCCACCACGCCCAGTTAATGTTTTGTATTTTAGTGGCGACAGGGTTTTGCCATGTTGGACCAGGCTGGTCTCGAACTTCTCACCTCAGGTGATCCACCTTCCTCAGCATCCCAAAGTTATAGGATTACAGGAGTGAGCCACTGCGCCCGGCCAGAGTAGCCATTCTTTTATTCCTTTTCTTTCCTAATAAACTTGCTTTCACTTTATGGACTCGTCCCGAATTCTTTCTTCTGTGAGATCCAAGAAACCTCTCTTGGGGTCTGGATCGGAACCGCTTTCCAGTAACAAACTTGCTTAAGCTCTCAGACCCTTCGTCTCTTCATCTGTAACCAAAGACAAAGCCTCCTCCGAGGTTCCAAAAGTGTGGAGAGAACGCCTGGGAAACGAGGGGCACAGAGTTGGTGTGTAGAACCAATATCACAGACTGGGTGTCAAGCCACTGTCATACTGGAAGTAATATCATGCTCTGCCTCACAAGTTATGAGGAACAATATCACAGGGGGGTGTGTACCTTCTCTGGTAGTGGGAGCAGTATCATCATCTCTTCCTTTAGATAACAGGAACGATGTCACAGGGTGGGTGTACACCCCGTGTGTTTTTGGAAGCAACGTCATTCTCTCTTCTTCTAGGATTTACGATTCACATTACAGGCGGTGTGTACACCCCTTGTTATACTGGATGGAGTCTCATCCTCTTTCAACTTGTAACTTTAGAACAATATCCCATGGGGGTTGTATATCTCTTCAATATTGGTACTAATACCATCTTCTCCTTTCCTGGATATGAGAAGCAATATCACAGGAGGTGTGTACACCCCTTGCGATGTTGGTAGTAATATCACCTCTCCCCTGTGGTTATTAAGGACAAAATCCCAGGGCGGCTGTACGGTTCCTACTTTATTGGGAGTAATATCATCCATTCACCCCCTGGATATCAGGAACCATATCACAGAAGAGTTGTCCACCCCCTTCGATTATAGTCAGCCATGTCATCTTCTTCCCGCCTGGATATTAGGAACGATACCCGAGGTTTGGGGGCGGTGTACACCCACTGCGATATCGAAAGTAAAATCAGCCTCTTTCCCGCTGGATATTAGGAACGATATCACAGGTGTGTGTGCAACTTCTGGGATATTGGGAGTACTATCAGCCTCCACCCCGCTGAATATCAGAAACAACATAAAGGGGGCAGGGTGGTTACATCCCCTGTGATATTGAGAGCAATACTCTTTCCCCTGTACATTAGGAACTACATCACAGGGGTCTGTACACTTTCAGCGATATTGGGATTCATGTTATCCTCTCCCCCATTGAATGTCAAAAAGGATATCACAGAAGGGTGTACACCCCCTGCAATATGGCCAGTAACATCATCGTGTCTACCTTTGGATACTAGGAACAATATCACAGAGGGTGTGTACACTCCCCTGCAATATTGGGCATAATGTTATCCTCCCTTCCCCTGGATATTAGAAACGATATCCCTGGTGGAGGGAGGTGGAATACATTAAGAACAACATCACTGGGTGGGTGTAGTCCCCCTGTGATACTGTGTGTAGTATCTTCCTCTCTTGCCTAGGATATTAAGAACAATATCACAGGAGGGGTGTACAGCCACAGTCCCTGCGTTATTGGGAGTAGTAGCGTCTTCTCCCACTCTAGATATAAGGAACAATATCCCTGGGTTTGTGTACATCCCTTGCGATATTGGGCATATAGTCATTGTCACCCAACGTGGATATTGGGTGAAGTGTCTCAGCGGGGTGTACACCTTCTTCGATATTCGGAGTAATATCATCCTCTCCCCTCAGAATCGTAGGCTAAATGTCGAAGGGGTTTTACAACTCGTGCGATATGGGCAGTAATATCATCCTATCCCCACCTGGATGTCAGGAACTATATCACAGGGGACTGTACACTTCTTGGCATATTGGGAATCTTATCATCCTCTCCCATTTTGGATATTATGAAAAATATTAGAAACGAGGTGTACACCCGCTGAGATATTGAGAGTAATATTATGCTCTCCTCTTCGGAATATTAGGAACAATATTGCAGGAGGTGTGTACAACCCCTGTGATATTGGGAGTAATATCATTCTCTCTCTTTGAATATAAGAAACCATATCACAGGAGGATGTACCCCCCCGGTGATACTGGGAGTCATATGATGTTATTCGGAACAGTAGCACAGTGGGTGTGTAAAATCCCTGCAATATTGCCACTAGTATTAACTTCTCCATCCTAGGATATAAGGAACAATATCACAAGGGGATGTACACCCCTGTGATATTGGGGATAATATCTTCCTCTCCCCGGCTGGCTATTAGTAATATCTTCCTCTCTCCGGCTGGATGTGAGGGAAAATATCACAGTGGAGGTCGACGCCCTTTGTAATATTGGGAGTAATATTATCCTCTCGCAGGTTGGATAGAGGGAACAAGATGACCGAAAGGATGAATACACGCTGCGGTAGTTTCATTCATGTCAGCCGCTACCCCCTGCTTATTAGGAATAACATCATAGAGGAGTGAACACTTTCTTCGATATTGGGAGTAATATCATCTTCTCAACGCCGGATATCAGGAACAAGCCTATTAATTGTTAATATTAATAAATACAATAAAAATTGTACTAATCATCAACATTACTAATGACAATAAAGATACTAAATATTATTGATTCAAAATGTTAACGATTAGTATTAATAATTAATAATAATAACACTATTAATAATAAAAAAATGGTATCAATAATTAATGTTACTTAAATCAATGCAAAGTGATACTGGCAAAAACACAATAATTAATATTAAGAATGAATATTAATAAATGACATAATTATTAAAAATTAATTTTGGGCATCCATCATCATCTATTTAAATTAACTATCAATATTAATGAGAAAATATTAATTGATAATATTATTGATAATTATTATACTTGATTCTTAATATTTAATAAATAATTCTATCATTATTCCCTGAGCAATATTCTGAAGATACACACACGTCTGTGAAAGACATAATCATTTCCAGAGAGAGAAAGGATACTACTCACAATATCGAAAACAGGATGTGAGTCCACAATGGCTCCCAATAGCCAAGGGCGGGAGAGGGGGTGGCTATTGGTCCCCACCTCGCGGGGGGTGGCTCACCCCCCTGCGAGGTGGCTCCCAATAGCCAAGGGCGGGAGAGGGGGTGGCTATTGGTCCCCACCTCGCGGGGGGTGGCTCACCCCCCTGCGAGGTGGCTCCCAATAGCCAAGGGCGGGAGAGGGGGTGGCTATTGGTCCCCACCTCGCGGGGGGTGGCTCACCCCCCTGCGAGGTGGCTCCCAATAGCCAAGGGCGGGAGAGGGGGTGGCTATTGGTCCCCACCTCGCGGGGGGTGGCTCACCCCCCTGCGAGGTGGCTCCCAATAGCCAAGGGCGGGAGAGGGGGTGGCTATTGGTCCCCACCTCGCGGGGGGTGGCTCACCCCCCTGCGAGGTGGCTCCCAATAGCCAAGGGCGGGAGAGGGGGTGGCTATTGGTCCCCACCTCGCGGGGGGTGGCTCACCCCCCTGCGAGGTGGCTCCCAATAGCCAAGGGCGGGAGAGGGGGTGGCTATTGGTCCCCACCTCGCGGGGGGTGGCTCACCCCCCTGCGAGGTGGCTCCCAATAGCCAAGGGCGGGAGAGGGGGTGGCTATTGGTCCCCACCTCGCGGGGGGTGGCTCACCCCCCTGCGAGGTGGCTCCCAATAGCCAAGGGCGGGAGAGGGGGTGGCTATTGGTCCCCACCTCGCGGGGGGTGGCTCACCCCCCTGCGAGGTGGCTCCCAATAGCCAAGGGCGGGAGAGGGGGTGGCTATTGGTCCCCACCTCGCGGGGGGTGGCTCACCCCCCTGCGAGGTGGCTCCCAATAGCCAAGGGCGGGAGAGGGGGTGGCTATTGGTCCCCACCTCGCGGGGGGTGGCTCACCCCCCTGCGAGGTGGCTCCCAATAGCCAAGGGCGGGAGAGGGGGTGGCTATTGGTCCCCACCTCGCGGGGGGTGGCTCACCCCCCTGCGAGGTGGCTCCCAATAGCCAAGGGCGGGAGAGGGGGTGGCTATTGGTCCCCACCTCGCGGGGGGTGGCTCACCCCCCTGCGAGGTGGCTCCCAATAGCCAAGGGCGGGAGAGGGGGTGGCTATTGGTCCCCACCTCGCGGGGGGTGGCTCACCCCCCTGCGAGGTGGCTCCCAATAGCCAAGGGCGGGAGAGGGGGTGGCTATTGGTCCCCACCTCGCGGGGGGTGGCTCACCCCCCTGCGAGGTGGCTCCCAATAGCCAAGGGCGGGAGAGGGGGTGGCTATTGGTCCCCACCTCGCGGGGGGTGGCTCACCCCCCTGCGAGGTGGCTCCCAATAGCCAAGGGCGGGAGAGGGGGTGGCTATTGGTCCCCACCTCGCGGGGGGTGGCTCACCCCCCTGCGAGGTGGCTCCCAATAGCCAAGGGCGGGAGAGGGGGTGGCTATTGGTCCCCACCTCGCGGGGGGTGGCTCACCCCCCTGCGAGGTGGCTCCCAATAGCCAAGGGCGGGAGAGGGGGTGGCTATTGGTCCCCACCTCGCGGGGGGTGGCTCACCCCCCTGCGAGGTGGCTCCCAATAGCCAAGGGCGGGAGAGGGGGTGGCTATTGGTCCCCACCTCGCGGGGGGTGGCTCACCCCCCTGCGAGGTGGCTCCCAATAGCCAAGGGCGGGAGAGGGGGTGGCTATTGGTCCCCACCTCGCGGGGGGTGGCTCACCCCCCTGCGAGGTGGCTCCCAATAGCCAAGGGCGGGAGAGGGGGTGGCTATTGGTCCCCACCTCGCGGGGGGTGGCTCACCCCCCTGCGAGGTGGCTCCCAATAGCCAAGGGCGGGAGAGGGGGTGGCTATTGGTCCCCACCTCGCGGGGGGTGGCTCACCCCCCTGCGAGGTGGCTCCCAATAGCCAAGGGCGGGAGAGGGGGTGGCTATTGGTCCCCACCTCGCGGGGGGTGGCTCACCCCCCTGCGAGGTGGCTCCCAATAGCCAAGGGCGGGAGAGGGGGTGGCTATTGGTCCCCACCTCGCGGGGGGTGGCTCACCCCCCTGCGAGGTGGCTCCCAATAGCCAAGGGCGGGAGAGGGGGTGGCTATTGGTCCCCACCTCGCGGGGGGTGGCTCACCCCCCTGCGAGGTGGCTCCCAATAGCCAAGGGCGGGAGAGGGGGTGGCTATTGGTCCCCACCTCGCGGGGGGTGGCTCACCCCCCTGCGAGGTGGCTCCCAATAGCCAAGGGCGGGAGAGGGGGTGGCTATTGGTCCCCACCTCGCGGGGGGTGGCTCACCCCCCTGCGAGGTGGCTCCCAATAGCCAAGGGCGGGAGAGGGGGTGGCTATTGGTCCCCACCTCGCGGGGGGTGGCTCACCCCCCTGCGAGGTGGCTCCCAATAGCCAAGGGCGGGAGAGGGGGTGGCTATTGGTCCCCACCTCGCGGGGGGTGGCTCACCCCCCTGCGAGGTGGCTCCCAATAGCCAAGGGCGGGAGAGGGGGTGGCTATTGGTCCCCACCTCGCGGGGGGTGGCTCACCCCCCTGCGAGGTGGCTCCCAATAGCCAAGGGCGGGAGAGGGGGTGGCTATTGGTCCCCACCTCGCGGGGGGTGGCTCACCCCCCTGCGAGGTGGCTCCCAATAGCCAAGGGCGGGAGAGGGGGTGGCTATTGGTCCCCACCTCGCGGGGGGTGGCTCACCCCCCTGCGAGGTGGCTCCCAATAGCCAAGGGCGGGAGAGGGGGTGGCTATTGGTCCCCACCTCGCGGGGGGTGGCTCACCCCCCTGCGAGGTGGCTCCCAATAGCCAAGGGCGGGAGAGGGGGTGGCTATTGGTCCCCACCTCGCGGGGGGTGGCTCACCCCCCTGCGAGGTGGCTCCCAATAGCCAAGGGCGGGAGAGGGGGTGGCTATTGGTCCCCACCTCGCGGGGGGTGGCTCACCCCCCTGCGAGGTGGCTCCCAATAGCCAAGGGCGGGAGAGGGGGTGGCTATTGGTCCCCACCTCGCGGGGGGTGGCTCACCCCCCTGCGAGGTGGCTCCCAATAGCCAAGGGCGGGAGAGGGGGTGGCTATTGGTCCCCACCTCGCGGGGGGTGGCTCACCCCCCTGCGAGGTGGCTCCCAATAGCCAAGGGCGGGAGAGGGGGTGGCTATTGGTCCCCACCTCGCGGGGGGTGGCTCACCCCCCTGCGAGGTGGCTCCCAATAGCCAAGGGCGGGAGAGGGGGTGGCTATTGGTCCCCACCTCGCGGGGGGTGGCTCACCCCCCTGCGAGGTGGCTCCCAATAGCCAAGGGCGGGAGAGGGGGTGGCTATTGGTCCCCACCTCGCGGGGGGTGGCTCACCCCCCTGCGAGGTGGCTCCCAATAGCCAAGGGCGGGAGAGGGGGTGGCTATTGGTCCCCACCTCGCGGGGGGTGGCTCACCCCCCTGCGAGGTGGCTCCCAATAGCCAAGGGCGGGAGAGGGGGTGGCTATTGGTCCCCACCTCGCGGGGGGTGGCTCACCCCCCTGCGAGGTGGCTCCCAATAGCCAAGGGCGGGAGAGGGGGTGGCTATTGGTCCCCACCTCGCGGGGGGTGGCTCACCCCCCTGCGAGGTGGCTCCCAATAGCCAAGGGCGGGAGAGGGGGTGGCTATTGGTCCCCACCTCGCGGGGGGTGGCTCACCCCCCTGCGAGGTGGCTCCCAATAGCCAAGGGCGGGAGAGGGGGTGGCTATTGGTCCCCACCTCGCGGGGGGTGGCTCACCCCCCTGCGAGGTGGCTCCCAATAGCCAAGGGCGGGAGAGGGGGTGGCTATTGGTCCCCACCTCGCGGGGGGTGGCTCACCCCCCTGCGAGGTGGCTCCCAATAGCCAAGGGCGGGAGAGGGGGTGGCTATTGGTCCCCACCTCGCGGGGGGTGGCTCACCCCCCTGCGAGGTGGCTCCCAATAGCCAAGGGCGGGAGAGGGGGTGGCTATTGGTCCCCACCTCGCGGGGGGTGGCTCACCCCCCTGCGAGGTGGCTCCCAATAGCCAAGGGCGGGAGAGGGGGTGGCTATTGGTCCCCACCTCGCGGGGGGTGGCTCACCCCCCTGCGAGGTGGCTCCCAATAGCCAAGGGCGGGAGAGGGGGTGGCTATTGGTCCCCACCTCGCGGGGGGTGGCTCACCCCCCTGCGAGGTGGCTCCCAATAGCCAAGGGCGGGAGAGGGGGTGGCTATTGGTCCCCACCTCGCGGGGGGTGGCTCACCCCCCTGCGAGGTGGCTCCCAATAGCCAAGGGCGGGAGAGGGGGTGGCTATTGGTCCCCACCTCGCGGGGGGTGGCTCACCCCCCTGCGAGGTGGCTCCCAATAGCCAAGGGCGGGAGAGGGGGTGGCTATTGGTCCCCACCTCGCGGGGGGTGGCTCACCCCCCTGCGAGGTGGCTCCCAATAGCCAAGGGCGGGAGAGGGGGTGGCTATTGGTCCCCACCTCGCGGGGGGTGGCTCACCCCCCTGCGAGGTGGCTCCCAATAGCCAAGGGCGGGAGAGGGGGTGGCTATTGGTCCCCACCTCGCGGGGGGTGGCTCACCCCCCTGCGAGGTGGCTCCCAATAGCCAAGGGCGGGAGAGGGGGTGGCTATTGGTCCCCACCTCGCGGGGGGTGGCTCACCCCCCTGCGAGGTGGCTCCCAATAGCCAAGGGCGGGAGAGGGGGTGGCTTCCTCGCGGGGGGTGGCTCACCCCCCTGCGAGGTGGCTCCCAATAGCCAAGGGCGGGAGAGGGGGTTGGCTATTGGTCCCCAACCTCGCGGGGGGTGGCTCACCCCCCTGCGAGGTGGCTCCCAATAGCCAAGGGCGGGAGAGGGGGGTGGCTATTGGTCCCCCACCTCGCGGGGGGTGGCTCACCCCCCTGCGAGGTGGCTCCCAATAGCCAAGGGCGGGAGAGGGGGTGGCTATTGGTCCCCACCTCGCGGGGGGTGGCTCACCCCCCTGCGAGGTGGCTCCCAATAGCCAAGGGCGGGAGAGGGGGGTGGCTATTGGTCCCCACCTCGCGGGGGGTGGCTCACCCCCCTGCGAGGTGGCTCCCAATAGCCAAGGGCGGGAGAGGGGGGTGGCTATTGGTCCCCACCTCGCGGGGGGTGGCTCACCCCCCTGCGAGGTGGCTCCCAATAGCCAAGGGCGGGAGAGGGGGTGGCTATTGGTCCCCACCTCGCGGGGGGTGGCTCACCCCCCCTGCGAGGTGGCTCCCAATAGCCAAGGGCGGGAGAGGGGGTGGCTATTGGTCCCCACCTCGCGGGGGGGTGGCTCACCCCCCTGCGAGGTGGCTCCCAATAGCCAAGGGCGGGAGAGGGGGTGGCTATTGGTCCCCACCTCGCGGGGGGGTGGCTCACCCCCCTGCGAGGTGGCTCCCAATAGCCAAGGGCGGGAGAGGGGGTGGCTATTGGTCCCCACCTCGCGGGGGGTGGCTCACCCCCCTGCGAGGTGGCTCCCAATAGCCAAGGGCGGGAGAGGGGGTGGCTATTGGTCCCCACCTCGCGGGGGGTGGCTCACCCCCCCTGCGAGGTGGCTCCCAATAGCCAAGGGCGGGAGAGGGGGGTGGCTATTGGTCCCCACCTCGCGGGGGGTGGCTCACCCCCCTGCGAGGTGGCTCCCAATAGCCAAGGGCGGGAGAGGGGGTGGCTATTGGTCCCCACCTCGCGGGGGGTGGCTCTCCCCCCTGCGAGGTGGCTCCCAATAGCCAAGGGCGGGAGAGGGGGTGGCTATTGGTCCCCACCTCGCGGGGGGTGGCTCACCCCCCTGCGAGGTGGCTCCCAATAGCCAAGGGCGGGAGAGGGGGTGGCTATTGGTCCCCACCTCGCGGGGGGTGGCTCACCCCCCTGCGAGGTGGCTCCCAATAGCCAAGGGCGGGAGAGGGGGTGGCTATTGGTCCCCACCTCGCGGGGGGTGGCTCACCCCCCTGCCATATTGGGAGTAATGTCAGCCTCTCCTCTCCATGGATATTAGGAACACTATCCCAGGCTAGGTGTTCGCCTCCTGCTCTGTGAGGAGTCATATCATTCTCTTCCTTCCAGGATATTAATAACAATATCACAGGCCTGGCGAACACTGCTTGCCCTACTGTGATTATTATCATACTCTCCCCCTCCGGATACTAGTAACCATATCACAGAAGACCTGTACTCTCCCTGGGATATTGGGAGTAATATCATAAGCTTCTCCCGTGAATATTAGGAGCAATTTCACCAGGTGGTTGTCCATTCGTTGTTATGTGGGGTGTCATGTCCTACTCTTTCACCGTACATATTAGGATTAATGTCACCAAGTGAGTGTACACCTACTGCGTTATTAAAACAAATATCATGATCTCCGTCCCTGGATATTAGGTACGACATCACAGGTAGGTGTACACTCCTTGTGGTATTAGGAGTAATAATATGATTAATTATTAAACATAAGTGATTGATTTTAATAATTATCAATGACACTATTAATTAGTAAGATACCTTTATTAATTTTGGATAACTGTTTTACATATGTGATTATGCACCCTTAAAATTAATTATAATATTAATGTCATTTAACAATATTATTAGTTCTTAATATGAATCATTATTTTATTACCAACATCTCTTAGTAATGATTAAAGCAACATTAATTGTTGAAATCATTATTTCATTATTAATAATGATATTACTATTATTAATATTAATCGTTAACATTTTTAACCAGTGTTAATTTTTACTATCTTTATTATGATTATTAATATCGATGATTATTATTAATTTTTATATTTATTAATATTAATAATTAATAGACTTGTTCCTGATATCCGGCGGGGAGAAGATGATATTACTCCCAACATCGAGGAAAGTGTACACCCCTCTATGATGTTATTCCTAATAGCCAGGGGGTATAAGATAACATTATTGAAACTATCGTAGTGGGTTTCTGTCCCCTCGGTGGTCTTGTTTCTTATTTCCTGGGTGGGAGAGGATGATATGACTCCCTATATGGCAATGGGTGTAGACCTCCCCTGTTGTATTGTCCCTAACATCCAAAGGTAGAGAGGATGATACTTCTTCCGATTTCACAGTGGGTGTACACCACCCCTGTGATATGATTCCTAATATCCAGTGGGCGAGAGGAATAGTCTCAATATTGCAGGAGGTGTACACTGCCGAGTGATATTGTTCCTAATATTCAGGGATGGAGAAGATATCACCCCCTATAGAGCAGGGGGTGTTCACTCCTTCTGTGACATTGTTCCTAATAGCCAGCTGGGGAGAGGAAGACATTACTCCCAATATTTTAGGGGGTATACACTGCCTTGTGATATTGTTTCCTATATCCTGGGAGGGAGACGATGATGCCAGTGGCAATATCGCAGGGGGTGTACACACCCACTGTGATATTGTTCTGAATATCCAGAGGGAAAGAAAATGATATGACTCCCCGTATCACAGGGGGTGTACATCCTCCTGTGATATTGTTTCTTATATTCAGGGGTAGAGGATGATATGACTCCCAATATCGCAGGGGTTGTACACACCTCCTGTGATATTGTTCCTAATGTCCCAAAGGGGAGAGCATAATATTTCTCTCAATATCGTAGGGGGTGTACACCTACTTTGTAATATTGTTCTTAATATCCACGATGGGAGAGGATGATATGACTCCCAATATCACAAGAAGTTTACAGCCACCTGTGATATAGTTCCTAACATCTGGGTGGGGAGAGGATGATATTACCGCCCATACCGCTCGAGTTGTAAAACCACTTCGATATTTTGCCTATAATCCTGAGGGGAGAGGGTAATATTGCTCCCAATATCGAAGAAGGCATACACCCCCCTGTGACACTATGCCTAATATCCACTTTGGGAGACGATGATACTATGCCAAATATCGCAGGGGATGTACACCCACAGTGGGATATTGTTCCTTATATAGAGAATGGGAGAAAATGCTATTGCTCCCAATAGCGCAGGGACTGTGGCTGTACACCCCTCCTGTGATACTGTTCTTAATATGCTAGAGAAGAGAGGATGATACTACACCCAATATTGCAGGGGAAGTACACCCACCCAGTGATATTGTTCTTAATGTACTCCACCTCCCACCACCAGGGATATCGTTCCTAATATCCAGGGGAAGAGAGGATAACATTATGCCCAATATCGTGGGGCAGTGTCACACCCTCTGTGATGTTGTTCCTAGTATCCAAAGGTAGAGACGATGATATTACTGGCCATATGGCAGGGGGTGTACACCTTTCTGTGATATCGTTTTGGACATTCAGTGGGGGAGAGGATAACATGAATCCCAATATCGCTGAAGGTGTACAGACCCCTGTGATGTAGTTCCTAATAGACAGGGGAAAGAGAGGAATATTGCTCTCAATATCGCAGGGGGTGTAACCACCCTGCCCCCTGTATATTGTTCCTGATATGTAGCGGAGTGGAGGCTGACAGTACTCTCAATATCCCAGAAGGTGCACACGCACCTGTGATATAGTTCCTAATATCCAGTGGGAAAGAGGCTGATTTTACTTTCGATATCGCAGTGGGTGTACACCGCCCCCGAACCCGGGGTATCGTTCCTAATATCCAGGCGGGAAGAAGATGACATGGCTGATACTATCGAAGGGGGTGGACACCTCTTCCGTGATATGGTTCCTCTTATCCAGGGGGTGAATGGATGATATTACTCCCAATAAAGTGGGAACCGTACAGCCACCCTGGGATTTTGTCTTTAATAACCACAGGGGAGAGGTGATATTACTACCAACATTGCAAGGGGTGTACACACCTCCTGTGATATTCTTTCTTACATCCAGGAAAGGAGAAGATGGTATTACTACCAATATTGAAGGGATGGACAGCCCCCAAGGGATATTGTTCTAAAGATACAAGTTGAAGGACGATGAGATTCCATCCAATATAACAAGGGGTGTACACCCCGCCTGTAATATGAATTGTAAAACCTAGAAGAAGAGAGAATGACATTGCTTCCAAAAACACACAGGGTTAACACCTACCCTGTGATATTGTTCCTGTCATCCAAAGGAAGAGATGATGATACTACTCCCACTACCGGAAAGGTACACACCCCCTTGTGATATTGTTCCTCATAACTTGTGGGGGAGAGCATGATATTACTTCCAGTATGACAGTGGCTTGACACCCAGTCTGTGATATTGCTCCTAATTTCCAGTAGGTAAAGTACGATGTTCCTGCCAAGAGAGTAGTGGATGTACAGCTGCCCTGTGATATGTCTCTGAATATTCAGGGAAACAAAGGAGGACATTACCCCAAATCTCCCAAAAAGTGTACACCCGTTGTGTGGTATGGTTGCTAATATCCAGAGATGCAGAGGATGGTATTTGTTCTCCTGTCGCAGGCTGTGTACACACAACCTGTGAAATTGTTCCTAATATCCTGAACAAAAGAGATGCTAATAATGGACACACATTGCAGGGGGGAGTAATTGGCTATTACGATCCACATCGCAGGGGGTGAGGCACTCCCCACGATATGGGGCGTAATAACAACCCCCTCTCCCCACTGGCTATTACGATCCACGTCGCAGGGCACTTCAGGACACCTGCCCTGCCCCAACATTAACCAAGACAGTGGGTGTCATGGGACCACCTCAGGGTGGGTGGCAGCTCAGCTCAAAGGTATCCCTGCTGCCAAAGACCAACTGCTCCTGCTAGTTTGAATCTGGCCACAGGGTCTCTGTTGGTGAGACAGGTGACCATGAGGCAGACACCCTGAAATCTAGCATGACAGAGCTCAACGCCCCCATAAGAGGCACCATAGCACGAAGACTTTGCAGATATACTAGCGAAGGCCACAGCAGGCCCTGAGTGAGGAACAAGCTGACCAAGATCCTGGGGTTCCGCCACACAGCCCTTAAACCAGGGACTGGAAACTGTTTCCCTAAAGAGCCAGGAGTCAGTATTTTCAGCTTTGCCAACTGATCTTTGCCTCAAGGATGCAACTCTGCCATGGCTGCATGACAGCAGCCTTCTGCAGGTGGCCTGTGAAGAGATGGGCATGACTGCACCCCCATCAAACTTTACTTATGGACATGGACACTTCTCAGTGTCATGAATTGTTATTTTTTTATTTGTTCAACCATTTGGAAATGTAAAATCCATTCTTGATTCACGGGCCACAAGAGCAGGCAGGTACGGGCTGCCGCTTGCCGTCCTCTGGAATGAGCTTAGAAAAGGAAATGACACGTTGGGCCAGCGCAGCCTCCTCACAGCAGATTCGCTGCAAGAGGGTCCTTCGTAGCAACCACTTCCCATCCTTCGTCTTGGCTTCAAGTGCAGCTCAGGTGGAGAAAGAGAGACAGAACCAGCCTCAGCAAGAAGAAGGAAGGAGATGCAGGGTGAAGCAGCCGTGTGGATCGATCACACTCAACATTCACACCAAGCGGAGCACAGGCAGGACCAGCCCGAGGGGGCCTAAGTGGAGGCTCTCTGGGGTAGGGGACCTCTGGGTGGGCAAGATTCTCTACCTAAAACTCAAATAGAAGATCTACACAGCAGTAGTTACAGAAAACACACACTAAGAAAAAGGCCAATATAAAAATAGGACACCAAGTTTGGCCAACGGGGTCTCATAAGCCAGTGGGTAAGAAAACCAAGGAGGGCCCACCAGAGGAGCTGGGGTTGGGTTCCTGCCTGCAGGGTGCCTGGGATACCCCATTCCCATAGACGAGGACCCAAGCTTTGGGGAGGAAGCTGTCAGAGTCACCCAGTGAGCTGCTCAGAGCTGGAGCCACAGAGCAGGTGAGGAGTCTTGGCCACGTCCCCGTATGGGCTGAGAAGCTGGGGTGGGGCACACCCCCAGGGACCGATGGAAACAGTGGACAGTGGGCTCTCCTTCTGCCCAGAGGGACCACCAAAGTCTGGAACCCAGGGACACACCACCTGACCCTCATGCCCAGGCCTCCTGGACCAGGCAATGTCCAGTACAGGCAGGCAGTCTGGGCTTGGGGCCAGGACAGGGATGGATGGTCTTGCTAGGCAGGCCTCCTTCTCCCTACCAGCTGGGCTGGTTGCACTGTAGTTTTGGTTCTGGCAACATATTGCTGCCCACTTTGGCCACACCAGTCCCTGGCTCCCTGGTTAGACCCAGTGCTGTCCAACCCACCTACACAGGCCCCACACACCCAGTGCCCACCAGGCTCCTGTCAGCAAGGAGGACCCGTGCTCATCCCCTGAAGTATCCGTGGGAGCCTGCATCCCACAGGGACCCTCATCTCGGGGCCAACCTCCATGGGGTCCTCTTGGTTGTGGTGGCAGGGGTGGGGGGCAGTTGACCTCCAGCCCTTCCATCCTGGTCACTGTGTTTTGTGGGGATCATTCAGTCCTGGGAGCTTCCTGGCGACCTCAGAAGGAAGAGAACAGGGTAGCCGTGGCAGCCTCAGCCCCTGGCTCTGGGCCCAAGTGCAACAATCTTTCGGTTCTGGTTTGATCTGCTTGGTAACAACATGTCTTGTCATTCACACAAGCATTGGCTTCAATATAATGCATCAAGGGACTGTGGAGGACACAGATCAGCCTCCAGGCCAGTGACACCTGGTGACTTAGCCAGTGCAGGCTGGGGAGTGGAAAAGCTGACCCCTGACCTCCCCACCTACCCTGCCCACCAGATGCCAGTAGCGGCCAGGGATCCCTGACTTCAGGCAGAGGCAGACAGCTCAGTTGCTGCCTCCTTTGATCCCATCCCAGGGCCCACAGGGCCTGGAGAAACCTGGCAGGGGCTGAGTTGGGAGAATCAGGCAGGGAGATGCCAAGTGAAGAATGTGAGGGACTGGGTATGAGGGGCACTAGGGTACAGGGTCTGCTTCCCCTGGGGAGGTGGCAGTGAGACATATAGTAGCCAAGCCTCCACAGGCACCACCCTGCTGCCAGGCACACGTGGTGCCCATACCCACCCCAACGGCTGCAGGAAGGTTCTTCATCAACAAAAGGGGAGGACGCACCCACAGCCACATAGGCATTGGTGCCCACACACACCAGAGAAGATAATTGCTGCTGTGCCCAAGGTGTGGGCAAAAGGGCAATGTCCCCTTCCTTCCCATGGTGGGTCCAAAATTACCCGCTCCTGCCAGCACCCCCTCCCCCAACTCCACAAGCTGCTGACCTCCACCACAGTGCCATGCCACGTGCCAAGAACAGCTCAGCGGTACATCCCAAAGGGTGCTATCCTGGAGTGTCTGTGCTGGGCAAGGGACACGTTTCCTAGTCACAGAGGTTTTCTTTCTTTACCGCTCACCGGCCCTGTGCCTCGGTTTCCCCCACTGTGGCACAGTGTAAAAATCCCATCTTGAAGGTTAGGAACCCAGAAAGGTCACCACACCTGGTGAAATGGGGGGTGAAACTCCCTGCCTTGGACCTCTTGCTCCAGGACTGATGTCCACAGGGACATGGCCAGGCCAGCATCCTGGGGAGGGCTGCATTCCCTGCCTGGGGAACCTTGCTCCCAGTTAGGGGTCACTGGAGTTGAGGCCCCTAATGGATTGGGGAGGCACAGGGGTAGAATGGAGGTAGCCCCATCATACAGGCCTGTGTAGACCCCAGAAAACAAGCATTGAGTTCAGACTCTTGTGTGAAGTTGGCCACCTGAAAGTATTTGGGCTTTGGGGTATGATGAGGGCCTGGGGTCAGGGAACAAAGTGTTCTGGTTTGGACACGCAGGAGGTTCTCTGCAGCTCTCTCAGGTACAGGGTATGTTGCTAAGTATATGCTTTTAAAAACCCAGGAGGAGGGGGCACCCAGAAGGGGCCCTGAAGTCAAGGGCAAGGTCCAGCCTTTCCACCTCCCCAGCTGAAGACAGGCTGGAGGACAGTTCTCCAGAGTTTCATAACAAAGAAGAGAAAAAAGAAATCAAAAAGACCTGGAGGATAGACAAGCTAATGAGGGCTGACTAGGATTACACTGCCTAATCTTCAAAACAAGCCTTCCCTATCTGTCCTCTGGGCGAGGTGAGGAAACAGGTCACAGTAGGACATTCAGACCCTGGGCAGGCAGCTGGCAGCCTGGAGCCAAGTAGGTGTAAACACATTTTGACTAAGGCACGTCCTGCACAGCCCTAAATCCATTCAACCTTGAGTCAATACAGCACCTGCTTCTGTGATCACAGGGTTGGGTGTAGGGTGACAGATTAACAGCATCTCAAGGCAGAATACTTTTTCCTAGTACAGATCAAAATGGACTTTCTTGTGTCTTCGTCTTTCTCCATAGACACAGTAACAGTCTGATCTCTCTTTCTTTCCCCCACACAGAGAGTGTCACCACTGTATGTCAGCTACTGGGGGACAGGCTTCAGCTTACACCCACCTTCCAAATTCCATCCTCTCACCTTGGCAGAAGCTGGCCAGGAATTGGGGCCAATGGATGGGTGGGGTCTGCACATGACACCGTGTTCAGGTCCCCATGATGGCTTCACACATGGGTGGTGGCCCTGCTGTTCCAGGTGCCACACACATGTCAGCCCCTGCTCAGGCCCTGATCTTTGAGGAGAGGGAGAAGCAGAACCTGGGCACTGACCCCACAGTGCCACTCACACCCACAGACGATTCTCCAGACAGGCATCAGGTCTCGGTCCTGGCCACCTCCCCCTGCAGGGCCTCAGCTCTTTCCTGGGACTCACATGGTCCTTCCTCACATGCAGTTCTGGTAGGATGCATTGATCTGTACCCACGGGCTCTGAAGTGACAATGGTCACGCTCGTGCAGAGTGCAAGGGCACAGGCTGGGTGCCCATTGTGGGGACCCTGACTGCAGCACTCCCAGACTATCATCAGACATGCTGGCCCCCAGGCTTAGCTAGGGCACCAGCGGTAGGAGTGCACTGCTCTGGACTCTGCAGGAGGAGGACAACTGTCAGCGCATCTTTATGTTCTCCTGCTGGTGTCACTCTGTGCTTCTCATCTCCTGGTTGCACGATTCAGGGCAGAACCTCTGAACACCTTGTGGGAAACAGCACAGTCCAGCAGAGAAGAGGAGAAAAGCCCAGCTGCAAAGATGAAAAAATGGCAGGTGTGACATGGACCCCCATTCAGATTCTGTATTTAAATGAGGTCTTCCGGAACACTTGCTCTCATTGGATAATACTTCAAATATATATATATATATATATATATATATATATATATATATATATACACACACACACACATATATATATATATTTTTTCATTTATTTAATTTTTTTATTGAGACAGAGTCTCACTCTGTAGCCCAAGCTGGAGTGCAGTGGTATGATCTCGGCTCACTGCAACCTCCACCTGCCGGGTCCTGGTTCAAGCAATTCTCCTGCCTCAGCCTCCGGAATACCGGAGATTACAGGCATGCACCCCCATGCGGGGCTAACTTTTTGTACTTTTAGTAGAGACGGAGTTTCACCATGTTTTCAAGGTTGGTCTTGAACCCCTGGCCTCGGGTGATTCACCCACCTTGCCCTCCTAAAGTGCTAAGATTACAGGCATGAGCCACTGTACCCGGCCCATTGTAGCAGCTTAATCACAGAGGAAAAGAAGGCCTGGACCCAGCAGGAAGATGATGAAAACGGGTAAGAGCAGCTCTCTCACCTATGGTGTTGCCAGGCACTTCCAACTTTCAACATAAGGGATACTAAATAGCTTCCCCAGCAAAAACTGAGATGTTGGGTAAAACCTACAAAAATGCATCTTTGTAAGTGCATTACTGAGCTGGCATTGAAGGATGGAATCCACAGCAGTCAATAAAGAATTGGCAGGAACCAAAGTGGAATTTTTTTTTTCTGTTTAGACAGTTGCACAGAGGATGGGGCATCAGAAACAAAACTGGATGTCTCTCCAAAATGAGGTCAGAAATCTGACATCTTAGGCTTAAAATAAAAGCCCACCTCAGAGCAGGAGGAGCAAGGAGAGCAGCTGTCCTTGCATTGGTGCTGGGTGGAGGGAAAACCACTGACCCTGAGAACCGATGAGAAACAGTCCTCCAGGAGTTCATGCTGGAAGACCTGGAGAGCATGGGTCAAATCGACGTGGCACCAGGCGGCTGCTCACTTCACCTCTACCCCATGTGAGTGAACATCTTTGCTGAAACAATACAACCCTGTCCTCAAAATAGCTCCCCACATAAAATTCCAAGGAAGATAAGTCCGCGTGCAAAAAGTTACAAAACAAGTCAACAACGTACTGTGGATACATCCAATAATTCAAGAAACACATTCAGCAAAGCCATAAAAATCCAAAAGGTGGAAAAGATCAACTGCTGGCAAAGTATCCACTGCTGTTGCTCCTGTTAAGAGATTGTATTTCATAAAAAGCTAGACACGCCCCTCTGTGGCCTCACACTTGCCTTCTCAGGCATGTCTGCCCCAGAAATGCCCTTGGACTGTCTTCTCCAAGAGAAACGTACGGGACAAGAATATTTAGGTAGTGATTGCAGAAATAGAAAACACCTGAAAGCCATCCAAACAGACCTCTATCAAGGAAAAAAGCTGGCATAGTCACATTGTGGAATATGATACAGCTGTGAAAATGAACAGCAGTTAGAAGCATCAACAATGAAAAATTACAGTGAACAAAGGAAATTACTGAAAAATACACTGCTATTCCATATACAGTTCACAAACCATAACATATGGCATTGCTTAATAATATACACAGAAATGATAAACCTTATGAAAAGCAAGACAAACATTAACACATTAGTCCTATGTCTGGGTGAAGAAGGGAGAGCCAGGTGATCAAGGAAGAGCATATTGTAGCCTTTCAAGACAGTTGATGCTAATGGATGATGACATCAGTGCAATTATTAATCTATCGGATTATGCATTCAGTTTTGTTTGTTTGTTGGTTTTTGAGGCAGAGTTTTGCTTATGTAGCCCAGGCTAGAGTGTAATGGCATGATCTCAGCTCACTGCAACTTCTCTCTCCTGGGTTCAAACAACTCTCCCACCTCAGCCTCCCGAGTAGCTGGGATCATAGGTTCCTGCCATGATGCTCAGCCAATGTTTTGTATTTTTTTAGTGGAGACGGGTTTCACCATGTTGGCCAGGCTGGTCTTGAACACCTGACCTCAAATGATCCACCCGCCTCAGTCTCCGAAAGTGCTGGGATTACAGGCATGAGGCACCATGCCCACCCAAATTTTATAGACTCTTATATGTCACATATTTCATAATTAAACATAAAAAATAAAATATTTACTGTAGTTTGTAAATGAAAGAGGAATAAAAAGTGTTGCAAACTTTTAAACATCAAACCTGTTGTATAGCTCATAGTGACCCTCGTATTAAGCTGTGGTAAGTTCCAAGTTGTATTTCATTGTCATTTTCTAAAACTAGGTGAACAGATGAAAAACAGAATTCAGTTTTAAAACATGATATTAAGATAATGTTACTGGTTAAAGGTGTCCCGGTTCTTGGTGCCTTGAACCAAGAATTGGACACAACGCAAAAATGGAGCAAGGAAAGAATGAAGCAGCAAAGCAGAGATTGACGGAAAATGAAAGCACACTCCACAGGGTGGGAGCGCCTGAGCACAGGGAGCCCGTTACTGAAGCTTCTGGGCTTCAAATCCCCTCTAGAGGTTTCCATTGGTTACTTGGTGTGCACCCTATGTAAATGAAGAGGAGGAAGTACAATTACAAAGTCATATACTCGGTGTATGCCCTGTGTAAATGGAGAGGATATTTCCTGTCATAGCCCAAGAGTTTCCATTTGATTTCGTTCTCCGAAGTCAGGGTGAATTGGCCTTATATTCCTGCCTCCAGACCCCTTTCTCCTGCCTCCGTGGAACGGATGGCAGGACATGGAAAAGTGTTCTGTCCAAATGACATGCCCCAGGGCACTGGCAGCTGAGGACAAGAGGGAACCAGTTGGTGCTACTGAGGAACGCTCACCCGTGTCACCACACCGCACAGAACAAAGTGAGTGTCCTTGTTCTGAACCCTCTGAAGTGAGTATCTTGCCTCAGGGCTTTCATGAAACCCTTTTATGGAGAGGCTCCTTCTCTCTCCTTCTGCAGCCACAAGGCAGCTGAAATTCTTCTAAAAAACACAAAGAGAATAAAATAATAGAATTAATGTAATGAATAATAAAATAATGAAAATGAAATTTTTTTTTACAGAAGCAGCTCTGGAATTTCATGTATTGATGGCATTAAAAGCAGAAAATGGGCCTATAGGCCTAGTGGAGTGGCTCACGCCTGTAATCCCAGCACTTTGGGAGGCCGAGGCGGGAGGATCACGGGGTCAGGAGATCGAGACCATCCTGGCTAACACGGTGAAACCCCGTCTCTACTAAAAATACAAAAAATTAGCTAGGCATGGTGGCGGACGCCTGTAGTTCCAGCTACTCAGGAGGCTGAGGCGGAGAATGACGTGAACCCAGGAGACGGAGCTTGCAGTGAGTTGAGATCGCCTCACTGCACTCCAGCCTGGGCAACAGAGCAAGACTGTGTCTAAAAAAAAAAAAAAAAAGGAAAAGAAAAGAAAAGAAAAGAAAATGGGCCTATTATAGAGCTCAATTTAATGGCAAAATTTAAGGAAAGAATAAAAAGACTCTGCTAATAATGATGACATGAGGTGCTCATATTGTCATTTTCTCTGGGACCTAATATTGGGGAGGAGGTGGGACCATCTGCCACCAGGCTCCAGGTGATTTTCAGGCCGTTCCTCCAAATCGCTGCAACCTCTTCCCTGCTGGTCCCTTGATGCTGCTGCCGTGTCGGGCGTCCTGTGTAGCAGGAGGCACCTCGACAGCTTCCAGTGGGATAGGCCTGCAGCATTCTGAGCCTGAATGCCATCATCACTAGGAAGTAAGGAGACACAAGCAGGAAGGGTTCAGGGATGGAGCGGCCGCTTCTCAGGGATCAGTCTCAGGCTCCAGCTGAGAAGAATCCTCTTTCAAGACAATGGCTCCAGGCTGAGGTCAAGGCTGTTTCTGTGCATTATGATGACTGACCTGCACCCACAGGGAAGCGTATCCGGGCTCCTTTTTTCCAGGTGATGTTGGGAACACCTTGAAATGGGCACTGGTGGATTTCAATTCCAGCCTTCCAGAAGCTGCTCCAAATGGAAATTGAGCTAAGGGATGTAGCTGGAGTAAGTAAACAGCTTTAGGTCCTGAACAACAATTTTCACATACAATATAGTACGCAGGGAGAAATAAAGCCTCAGGACCCCAATTCACAGCAAAAAAAGAAAAAAAAAAAACATTAAGCTGGAAGCTGAATCATGCAAGAAAGTGCCTTTCCTTTTGTTCCTAAGCAGATAGCTACAGATAAAGGGTTACATATCTCCACAGGAAGCTGGTCTATGTTCATCTTATCTTATGTAAAGGACTGATTTACCACATGTGAGATGAAGACATAACTAATCATTCCCCATCTGCTCTCTTTCTCTTGCAACCTGAGGAAGACCACAGGCTCCCTCTCTCCCCTCCAGCTCACCCTTTTCCTCCAGCCCACCTTTCCCCTCCAGCCCACCTTTCCCTTCCAGCCCACCCTTCCCTCCAGCACACCCTTCCTCTTCGGCCCACCCTTCCCCTTTAACTACTGAAGACCTCAAAATCATCTTGGGAGGAAGGCACAGACCACAGACTATTTCTGTGATTCAGTTTTTTTTTCTTCCAAGCATGGCCTTAACCTTGGCAGAATTAACTTTTAAATGGATTGAGATCAGTCTCAGGTACCTTTTGGTTTACAATCGGATGCCTCAGCCATCGCACAGCTCTCTGGCCTTTGTACTCTTGTACCAAAGGAGGAGGGTGGATTCCATGATCCTAAAATCCCTTCAGCTCTCCATAGGTTTCTGAGAGGACATAATTACCTAAGAGATTAGAGAGAGTATCATAAACTATACGTAGATGGTCTGTGGCAGTTACGGTTAAGTTTGGCTGCATAAAACAGAAGACTCAAGCTAACAGAGGCTCACACATATAAAGGTCTGTCTTTTCACATGAAAGGAATCTGAAGGCAGGCAATCCTCCCCTGTTCACTGGATCTGTGATCTTATCAGAGAGCCCAGCTTCTCCTATCATTCCCTCAGACACTTTGACTGAAGGTGGTTGTATCTTCTAGATCACCTCATGCCCCAAGATAGCAGCTTTGTTCCTACAATCAGAGCTGCATTCAAAGCAGCAGGAAAAAGAAAAAAAAAAAAAAAAAAAAAAAAAAAAAAAAAAAAAACACGACACTCAGTAGTTTGGCTCCTTTTAAGAAGTCCTTTTGGATGTGCTACTCAACAATTCTACTTAAATCACATGGGCCAGAATGGACCCACATGGCCACATGGGTGCACAGAGACAGCTGGGGAATGAAGCATTTAGTGCAGAGCGTTGGTCAGAAGAGGAAGAAGAAATGGATGTTGAACCAACTGTTTCTGTCACATGGCGTTTTAGTTGAGCTTGGAAGGATGAGTGGGTTATTCACAGACAGGCTTGGAGAGAGACACAAGCAAGGATCGTGTGTGGAAGAAGCACGTCAGGAATTCGCAGGATAAAAAGAGTCTCCCCCTCACTGCAGAGTCTTCTCGCTAAAAACTCAAGGACTTCTGAATTATTTCCATACTTTTTCTTTCTGAATTTAGAAGATTTACAATTCAATTATATATAATGATAAGACACCATCTTCCTGGGGATTGTTTAAAAACACTGTTTGGGTTTGGAAAGAGGAACCTAAGACCCATGTGGAGGGGGTGGGAGTTTCAAGGTTCCTGGAACACAATGCTGGAAGGAATTCAGGCAAAATATTCCATGGCCTTCTGACTGCTCTCTGGTGCCTGTTGTGAAGTCTAAAAGCTGTGATGCTCCCCAGGAATGGCTATGTTCTGAAAGCTTTTCTAGAAAAGTGTCTTGAGCTGGGCTACATTGTTAGCTCTCTGCTTCACAGAAAGATCCTTCTCGAAGTCCAGAGGGCACTTAGATAAGACAGACTACATGGTACTTGAGGTTTCCTCCGTGGTTTTCTTCCAGACATCTCTGAGGCATCAGAAGCAAAGGTCAATGTCAGGCCTCCGAGCCCAAGCCATGCCATCGCACCCCCTGTGACTTGCACGTATATGCCCAGATGGCCTGAAGTAACTGAAGAATCACAAAAGAAGTGCAAATACCCTGCCTCGCCTTAACTGATGACATTCCACTACAAAAGAAGTGAAAATGGCTGGTCCTTACCTTAAGCGATGATATTATTTGGTGAAATTCCTTTTCCTGGCTCATCCTGGCTCAAAAAGCTTCCCTACTGAGCACCTTGTGACCCCTACTCCTGCCCACCAGAGAACAACACCCCTTTGACTATAATTTTCCTTTACCTACCCAAATCCTATAAAATGGCCCCACTCTTATCTCCCATCGCTGACTCTCTTTTTAGACTCAGTCCGCCTGCACCCAGGTGATTAAAAAGCTTTATTGCTCACATAAAGCCTGTTTGGTGGTCTCTTCACATGGACGTACGTGACAGTCAACAACTCAGTGTAATAGAAATTTTAAAATGAATCAAATATTTGGATGGAAGGAGAAACCTTCAAAATTATGTCTACTATTTAGCATTTTATCTTCCACAATGCAAAACAAAGCTATAAACTTCTCACTGCAACTGTGAGGGAAGAGGATCCTAAAACATTTTTTCTTAGCCTGTTTTCTGCTTCTCTTAACAGAGTGCCTGAGACTGGGTAATTTACAAAAACAGAGATTCACTTCTCACAGTCCTGGAAGTGGGAAGTGCAAGGTTAAGGGGTGGTGGGCATCTGTCAAGGACCTTTGTGCTGTGTCATCCCACAGGAAGGTGGAGGAGCAAAAGAGCATGGAGGAGTAAGAGGGGTCAAACTCACTTTTGTAACAGACCAACTCTTGTGATAAGGAACCCACTCCCTCAATAACAGCATTAGTCCACTCACGAGGGTGAAACCCTCATGACCTGATTGTAAAGGTAAACTGAGGCTGGAGCTGAACCGGGAATGAAGACATAAGGCAAATGACAGTGAGAATAGCTTTTATTAGGGCTTGCGGGCGAGGTTCCTCGGTCCAAAGGTGTGGGTCCAGAAAGTCACGCTGAGGGAGGAGGATAGGGGCTTCTTATAGCCTGAGAGGTAGGGAAGCTGGTTGTGCAAACAGGGCCTGGGGGGTCTTGAAACTACTAGAACAGGAGTTGAGTAAGGGTCATGAGGAAGGGGTCTTTGGAAACTGCTAACCAAAACTGCTGTTTACGAACGTGTGGAATGCAGGTGAGCTGCAGGTCATGGGTAAGTGTGGCTGCCCAGCTGGAACCTCTGATGTACCTAAGTCTGAGGGTGTGTTCCAAGAGGGAGGGAAGTCTCGAAACAAAGGGCCTGCTACGCCGAGTGGCGCCGCCATGTCGGGTCCGGGTCCCTGCCTAACACTGATCACCCCTTAAAGATCCCTCCCCTCAACCCTACTGTATGGGGGATTCAGTTTCCAACACTTGAAATTTGGGGGACACTTTGAAACCATAGTAAGAAAGAAATGACAAGAATAAATTACTTATACAGTGTTTATCACTAATAATAAGGTATACACAAAACATCATTTATAGTCTATATTCACTATAATATGTTGTGCTCTATTTTCATGTGAATTCATGCAAAGAAATAAAAAACAAAGAGAAAGATTTTCGAGAGAGGTATTAAGAAACAGCACCATAACCTTTAGTAAAACTGAGAAACTAGTGGAAGTAATTGTTTTAAAAACCTTTTTTATTTGCTGGTTGTTTGGAAGTCAGTGGCGACATTTCAAGGAGGAGTTGTCATTGGGAAGGCAGATTTCAGGAGGCTTTAGTAAGAGTGCCTGAGGAAGATGGGGAAGGAAGGAGGACAGGTGACTTAGAAAGATTCTTGGTGGCAACTGAAAGTGCAGAAATAGAATGGTGACTTCAGGGAGAAGCAATTCAAAGAATGTTGTGCTTTTGCTTCTCTCTTTCCATCCCTCTCCCCATCTCTCTTTCCATCCCTCTCCCCATCTCTCTTTCCATCTCTCTCTGCCTCTCACTTGGTCTGTCTCTGTTTCTCCCTCTCTGTGTCTCTCTCCTGGTTGCTCTGTCTCTCTTTGTCTCTTTTTGAGACTCTGTGTGTGTCTCTGTTTCTCTCTTCCCCTCATCTCTTTCTCCATCTTTCTATGTCTCTCTGTGTCTCTGCTTCTCTGACTTTCTCTCTCTCTCTCTCTCTCTGCGTGTGTGTGTGTGTCTCACTCTCTTAGTTTCTCACTCTCACTCTCCATCTCGCAGCTCTTTGGTTTCACTATGCAAGCTGACTCTTCCCATCTGATGATCCAGTGGGATTAGCAGGAACCGGGTGGACCACCCCCACCACCCGCATCCTGTGCCCATCCATGAACTGGGGCAGAGGAGAGGACTGATCTCACTACTTGGCCTGACTGGACGTGCTGACCCTCAAGATCACAGGCAGTGGAAGGAGCAGCTCCTGGAAGGTCAGAGTGGGTCCTGTGATGGATGGAAGCGACAAGTATGTTGAGCAACAAAAATGATCAGCACTTGGTCTATGGCAGCAGGAGCTCAGAAGTGAGGAATCCTAGGGCCTTAAATGAGTGGCCCATTGTGGCAAAAACTTTTTTAAACAAAAAAATAGCCCCTAAGGAGTGTTCCAATGACCACCCCTTAAGCAACACAATTGACCCGTGAACAATGCAGAGATTAAGGGCACCAATCCGGCCACACAGTTGAAATTTGGACAATAACTTTTGAGTAGCCAAAAGGAATTTACTTATAACCTATTCTTGCGTGGAAGCCTCAGTGATCACGCAGATAGTCGGTTAACACACATTTTGTGTGTTATATGTATTGTAAAGTGTATTCTTATAGTAAAGTAAGCTAGAGGAAAGCAATCATAAGGAAAATGTGTTTACTATTCATTAAGTGGCTCATCATAGAGGTTCTTCTCCTCATTTTTGCATTGAGTAGGCTGAGGAGGAGGAGGTGGGAGGAGAGGAGGAGGGGTTGGTCTTGCTGTCTAAGGGGTGGCAGAAGTGAAAGAAAATCCATGTGTAAGTAAGTGACCCACGCGGTTTAAACCCTGTTTCTCAAGGGTCAACTGTTTCAACAGGGAAGTTTTGAAGTGAACTCTTTTTTTTTTTTTTTTTTCTTTTTCCTTGAGACAGAGTCTCACTCTGTTGCCCAGGTTGGAGTGCAGTGGCTCGATCTTGGTTCACTGAAATGGAAGTGACCTCTCTTCAAATAGGGCATGGCAGGGAAACGGGGAAGAAAATGGCAAGAGTCTGCCCCACAAACTCAGGACCAGGATCCCCAATTTCTTCCCCTGGTGAGTGGGGCTCTCATTCCCTAGACCACAAAGTCTATTTGGGTTCAAAGATGACCTAGGCTCTGGGCTTGGTCTTCCAAGAGAAGAGGGTATCTGGTCCCTCCCAAGAATGCAGAGTTGTCCACCCCTGGATGAGTGACCGCAGCTCTGACCCTGTCCCTGGTCTGGGCTTCACTCCTCCTGTAGGTGAGCGCGGCTGCAGGCTCAGGAGTTCTCTAAACCAGGCAACACGTGGTTGTTGGTGGGTGTGCTTGCAGGCAGAGGAAGAGGTCTGTGGCTTACACCAGAATCTCAAAGTTGACATCCATAAAAGGTAAAAGCTCCTGCGGGATGCTGACATATACAACTAACAAGATAACGCCCTGAGACCGGGTGCGGTGGCTCATGCCTGTAATCCCAGCACTTTGGGAGGCCGAGACGTGCGGATCACAAGGTCAGGAGATTGAGACCATCCTGGCTAACACGGTGAAACACCGTCTCTACTAAAAATACAAAAATTAGCCGGGTGCGGTGGCAGGCGTCTGTAGTCCCAGCTACTTGGGAGGCTGAGGCAGGAGAATGGCGTGAACCTGGGAGGCGGAGCTTGCAGTGAGTGGAGATCGCACCACTGCACTGCAGCCTGGACGACAGAGTGAGACTCCGTCTCAAAGAAAAACAAACAAACAAACAAACAACAACAAAAAAAAAAAACAAGATAACGCTCTGGGTGTACATCCTGGCACACAGGAAGAGCATTCTTGTTCATGGCGGTGGTTTCAAATATTTCAGTGAGTTCTCCCTTGAATGCTTCAGTCGGGAGCCACTTCAGTTCAGCGCGGGCAGCAAGGGAGCTTCAATGACTGGTAGTTACGAATTCAAGCTTGTACACAGCGACAGGTCACAGGTCTGTGGAAGATACTGTCAATCAATATTCAGAGGTAGCATTCCATAACTGAAGCATAGGGCATATCTGACCTCATCTGACATGGCTAAAATCATGATTGTTTTTCTAACTGGGAAATTTATGTAACTTATTTGCCAATAAAGAACCATCTCTCTCTCCCCATTTTCTGACACAACGCTAGTCATTAGGGAAATGTTCCGATGATGTTTGTGAAAGAACAAACCAATGTCTTCCACTGTAATACCACCCATTTCACACATATGACTCTTGCTGCTTCCATGTGACACTAAAAGTATCAGGAGTGCCAGGAAGTCTCTTTAATCATCGTTCTCCAACGTGCTCAGGACATGAAGTCATTCTGTGAAGTGGACTTCAGTTGACATCAGGGCAACCTGTTTCTGCATCAAAGTCTTGGGAAGCTTCCATCTGTTTTTATTTTATTTTATTTATTTATTTATTTATTTATTTATTTATTTATTTATTTATTCAGAAATAGAGTCTCACTCTGTCACCCAGGCCAAAGTGTAGTGGTATGATCACAGCTCACTGCAGTCTTAACCTCTCAGGGTCAAGCCAATCCTCAGGCCTCCACCACCTGAGTAGCTGGGACTGCAGGTGTGCCACCATGTCCTGCTAATGTTTTATTTTTATTGTTTTATTTTGTGTAGAGTCAGGATCTCATTATGTGGCCAAAGTCGGTCTCAAACTCCTGGTCTCAAGCAATACCTATGTCAGCCTCCTAATGCGCTGAGATTATAGACATGAGCCACGGCACACAGCTGATTTATTATTTTATTTTCTCAGAACTCTATGCAACCTGATTCTTAATACATAAGGAAAGAGAAGCCAGACAAAGGTGGAAGTAGTTACACACGATGTGAGTGTCATTTGGCATTTAGACAAGACAGGCGGATCATAAAAATAAAAGATCCACATGTCGCAATTGGTGGTGGGCTTGGATATGGACTCCAGCACTTTATTTTTATTTTTTTCGGAGATAGTGTCTCACTCTCTTGCTCAAGCTGGAGTGCATTGATATAATCGTAGCTCACTGTAATCTCAAACTCTTGAGTTCAAATGATCCTCCGGCCTCAGCCTTCCAAGTAGCTGGGACTACAGATGTACCATCGCTTCAGGCTACTTTTTTTTTTTTTTTTTTTGAATTTTGTAGAAACGAGGTCTCCCTGTGTTGCCCAGGCTAGTCTCAAACATGTGACCTCAAGCAATCCTTCCGCCTTGGCCTCCAAAGCGCTGGGATTATAGGTGTGAGCCACTGTACCCAGCCAAGAAATCAACTCCACCTGTTTTCTATATAAAGTTTAGCATCTAGATACAAAGCAAAATAATGTTTAAAGATCAAGGAATCTGAAGGGAAGCTGGTGGGAGGGGAATGGGCTGAAGGCAGTGTTTTCTGGTCTACGGTTTTGCTTATTCTTGGACTTTCCAAAGTCCCGAAAGAAGCAGAAGGAAAGTGAGAAGGGAGGAAGAGGCAGGAGGAAAGGAGGAGGGCTGTGCCTCTGAGGTTGCAGATTAGCCCAAGGCGGCTCAGTGGCTGGGAAGGAAGGAAGGAAACCCCCAAGGCCGAAGGTGGAGTCAGAGTCCTGGGTCCAGCAGAGACTGGAGGGGAGGAAGGTCCCGGGAGCCAAAGACCTTCCTGCTAGCATTGCAACCTCTTAAACTGCTTAGGCTTTTATCCAAATTTGGTATGTTCGTATTTTGTAGACCTCCAAACCAAGTCACTCAGGGTAACCCAAGCAGGAAGGGGAGGATGATAGGAGAAGGTGCCCCACCTGATGATGCCCTTCTGGCTTTTATCCATTCCTGGGAATGACTCTTTCTTCAACTCGGGGGATGCCCCTATGGGAGAATACAGTGGCGTGGACCAGCAGTGGAGAATTCCAAGTCCAAAAAACGATTAGCGTTTTAAAGGAAAATAAGAAATCATCCTGCACATGTGAAATATTGGGAAAAAAGGTTGTTACTAATAATTCTCAAGAGACCACTCTGGTGAGATTGGGTTTCTTTGGGGATGTGTGGAACAGGGTATATGTACCGAATGGGCACATCCCACCCTTCAAACTCCTCCCTCAGCTCCTGTCTACTGTAGCAGTCAGAGAGCAGCTCCGGTCCTCATCTCGTCTGAGCGACCCACTCACTCATTCACTCACTCATTCACTCACTCGTTAATTCATTCACTCACTCACTCATTCACTGCTTCACTCGCTCACTCACTCATTCACTCACTCAGTCGTTTACTCATTCACTCACCGTTTTACTCACTCGCTCATTCATTTACTCATTCAATCACCCATTCACTAACCCATTCACTCACTCACTCACCCATTCACTTGCTCATTCACTAACCCATTCACTCACTCATTCACTAAGCCATTCACTCACCCATTCACTCACTCATTCATTCCCTCATTCACTCACTCAGCCATTCACTCATTCACTCACTCATTCACTCACTGACTCATTTCCTCATTCATTCACTCAATCATTCATTCACTCAATCATTCATTCACTCATTCACCTCTTCACTCATTCACTCACTCACTCACTCATTCACTCACCCTTTACTCAACACTCACTCATTTATTGACTCATTCACTCACTCATTTGTTCATTCACTCACTCACTTCTTCACTCACTCGTTCACTTGTTCACTCACTGACTCATTCACTCACTCTTTCCCTCACCCATTCACTCACTCACCCACTCATTTGTTCACTCACTCATTCACTCACTCATCCATTTACTCATTCATTCACTCACTCACTCATTCATTCACTCACTCATCACTCATTTATTCCCTTGGTCACTCACTCATTCACTCATTCACTCACTCCCTCACTCATTTATTCACCGACTCATTCACTAAGTCTCTCATTCATTCACTTACTTACTTATTCACTCACCCATTCACTCACTCACTCATTCACTCATTCACTCAGCAATTCACTCACTCACTCACGTTCACTCATTCACTCATTTACCCACTCACTCACTCATTTACTTCTTCCCTCATCCACTCACTCACTCATTCACTGACTGACTCACTCACCCATTCACTCATTTACTCACTCATTTACTCCTTCACTCACTCACTCACTCCTTCATTCATTCATTCAGCAGCACCCATGACAGGTTCACTCTGTCGTGGGCTCTGCTGTTGCCCTAGGCCTGCAGCAGGGAATAGTCAAAGATCTCTGAATCCATGGCATTCAGACTTTAGCAGGGGGACCTCTGGAGAAGCCTAGCAGATAGGTGAAATGCCCCATGTGTGACACTGAGGAGGATGTTTTAAGAGAAGCAGGGAGGGAACAGGAGTGTGCATGGAGCCCAAAATTTCTAAGAGGGTGATCTGGGGAGGCCTCACCATGCAGGAGACCTTGCAGGACAGACCTGAGGAAGGTGGACAGAGTGGGTAGGGAGAGGAGGGCCTGGGCTGGGGAAAGAGCAGGCGGGGCCTGAGGTTGTCGGGTGCCCGCATCGGCCTCTGGGCAGCACCAGGATCTGAAGGGACCAGAGGACAGGCCAGTGTGCCGTGTGTGGGGCCTGTGACTCCAAATCAGCAGAGAAGATGCCTGAATTACATGCTGATAGGTGCACCCTGACTTTGAAGTTGAGGACACCCGAGGCACGGAGGTGGGGTGAATGTGGGGGCAGAGCATGGGATGGGGAGGGAGCCTGTGCCGGTCCAGGTCAGAGGCAGTGGCTTGGCCCCAGTGGCTCCAGGTGCAATGAAGAGCCAAGAGGGACTTTCCTGAGGGACTTAGATTCCAGGGTGGAGGAGCACTGCAAGGCTTCAGCCTGAGCCCCTGGGAGGATGGAGTCACGAGGAGCTGAGGTGAGGAAGACTGAGCGGTGGGGGGTTGTGCAGAGATGCAGAGGCCTGAGCTGAGTGTGGCCCCTGCAGATTTGAGATGCCCACTCCATGCACAGGCAGACACAGCAGGGGAGGGGAAGAGGCTGCAGCTCAGGTAGCCCTGGAACGTGTAGCCCGACATGCTGGGGCAATGGGTCATGGTGCCCTCATGGCTGGGAGCTGCTTCCCTCCTGGGATGCTACAACTCCTTTAGGGCATATGGGCAACTCCTGCGCTCACCACAGAGGGGAAGCGGGAAGGGTATCTGTCCCTATGCATGTTCTCCTTCACTTGGTCCTAGGCAGGTCCCAGGCAGCACCTCCCCTCCCAAGTGGCTCCCCTTGGCCCCTGCCCCTAGTGTTCACAGCCAGACCCTCGAAGAGGGCTGGACTCAGCGGCTCACTTCTAATGAATAGAAGCAGGCAAAAGAGATGGCGGTCTCTCCTGAGATTGGATTGGGAGGGGCTGCAGGTTCCGTCCATTGGAATTCTCCCCCTGGCTCTTGATAGGTGCTAGTTCTGGCAAAGCCAGTCACTGGCCCAGGGCAGAGGGTGGCCTGAAGCTGATGCCACGGAGAGACTGGGGCCTTCAGTCCAACAGCCTACAAGCAACAGAACCCTGGCATCAACACAGAAGCGAGCGTGAAATCGGCTCCTCCCCTGATGAGACTGAGCCTTCAGAGGACAAGGCAGCCCTGGGCAGACACCTGCTGCAGCTGCGGAGAGCCCCTGGGGCAGAGGGCCCAGGGAAGCCTGAACTCCTGGCCCAAGGAGTAATCATTCCTGTGGTATAACTGTGTGCTGGTGTGGGCCACAGTTTGGAGTAACCTGTCAAGGGACAATAAAGAACAAACACACACCTCAGGTCCTACTGGGTGGAAGCTGTAGGGTCAGCACGGCATGTAATATCTGTCAGGCCTGAGCCCAGGCCAAGCCATTGCATCCCCTGTGACTTGCATGTATATGCCCAGATGGCCTGAAGTAACTGAAGAATCACAAAAGAAGTGCAAATGGCCTGCCTCGCCTTAACCGATGACATTCCACCACAAAAGAAGTGAAAATGGCCGGTCCTTGCCTTAAGCGATGATATTATCTTGTGAAATTCCTTTCCCTGGCTCATCCTGGCTCAAAAAGCTCCCCCACTGAGCACCTTGTGACCCCTACTCTTGCCCGCCAGAGAACAACCCTCCTTTGACTGTAATTTTCCTTTACTTTCCCAAATCCTATAAAACGGTCCCACCCTTATCTCCCTTTGCTGACTCTCTTTTTGGACTCAGCCCACCTGCGCCCAGGTGAAATAAACAGCCATGTTGCTCACACAAAACCTCTTTGGTGGTCTCTTCGCAGGAACGAGCATGGCAACATCTTCCAGTTCAATTAGAAGATTCATTGCTAAGGCCAAAGATTAAAAAAAAAAAAAAAAAAAAAAAAAACCATACCTTTAATTGTAGCACCATTAAAATACATGACTTGCAAAGAAAGAAAAAAAAAAAAGAGCCATAGCCATTCTTTTCCATCTTAGTTACAGGTATATATTAATATATGTTAATTCCCTGACTGACTGAGCAATGGGCCAAACTCATAAGAACAGATGTGTGAGGACCGTCAGTGACCACCCTGACCTCAGCCCTTATATACAGACAAATTTTTGAACATAATCTGTAGCCTTGGGGGTCTTGACACTCTAAATTTTATTGTTTTTAATTAACTATTTCTATTCCCTAAGCAATACCTGTTCATCGGAGAGAAAAAATGGCATTACCTATACTAAGCAAAAGAAAGGAAATAAAATGTTCAGAAACATTTACATATATATGCAGACACACACACACACTCGCACACACGCACGCACAGGCTCGCACTATGTCTAGGCCTGCCTTTTCACTTATTTGTATGTCCTGAACATATTTCCATGTCAGTAGACACTTATCTTCGTAGCGGTAACAGCAATTAAATATTATTGCAGCGTCTATTTTTACCATCATTTATTTAACTCATCATGTTTGAACTGTTAGGTTGTGTCTATCATTTTCTGTGTTATAGACAATTTGATGACAAATGACCAATCCCCTAACGTTCAATATAAAAATATCAATTGTATAAGGAGATAAGGGTATTTGGCTAAAATAAAATTCAGTGTGCCCCAACTTCTCCACATGTAATATGCTCTAAAAAGGCATGAATGATTAAATTAGCCCTTCTATTCTCCAGCACAGATCCTGAGCCCAGCGGTGGGTGCAGGTGCTCAGAGCCTCGGTCTGCTCTTCTGCCCGCCAGAAGGCAAAGGCCACTCAACTGCCACCTTAAGACACCCAGGATTCTCCTCTCCTTTTTTATTAATAGAATAATGCTCAGGCTCAGTGCATGAGAGCAGCGCTCTCCGACTTTGCATTCATCAGAGTAACCTAGGTGGTTTGTTTAAAAATATACATTCCCTAGCTGCGCTCCCAGAAACTGGACTTCAGTGGTTTAGTGGGGGTGTGCATAGGACAGGTGATTCTGAGGACCACGAGGGGTTAGGAATTTCCCCGTGAATTCTGGCCAAGGGAGAGATCAGACCATCCAGCATTGTCCGCAGCATATTTCTTTTTCCTCTTTTGCAATGAATATTTGATGCTCAGCGGGATGAGCCCCAGGATGAGGCACATAGCCAAGAAAAATCCATGCCTCTCCATCTTTTCCCCAGGATTGCCCTTTGGCGAGACGCTCCTTTACGATTGCTTCACTTTCCCCGGTTCATAGAACAAGCCTCTTCTTAGTCTCTTTTGTTGTCTCTTATCTGTTCAACAAACACCCACTGCGCAGGACCATCCTCCGGTAAGCCCTCGAGTGGGGCCGTTTGGCAGTCCTACTTCGCGGGGTGAGCACTGAAGGAACCGGGATCCCATAAGCCCGTGCTGTTGTGGGGGCTGCCCCCTCTCCCATTGTAGGTAACTGGCACCAGGCTGTTAAGCTGTGGATGGACAACCGCACAGCGCATTGCGTGTGCGTATTTCAGCACTTGGCGTTGGCCAGTGAAGTCAGCCGAGGTCGGCACAGTGTACAGCAGCGCGCGTGTCCGTGGGGAGGAAAGGTCGTCCCGCCTCCCTGCCAGGCCAGTCCTGTTGCGCCTCCTCCAGCCCCACTCTGACTTTCGCGTGCCCAGGCGTCTCTGAGGGTCGCGCCCCGATACCCTCCTCCACCCCAAGGCTTCTTTACCCAAAGGGCCAGGCTGGTGGCTCAGGAGCGCCACAGCCCCCGTGGGCCCGGGAAATCGCAGTTTCGTCATAGCTAAGCCTGCCGCGCTCAGCTTTTCTCGCCACCTGAATGATCCACTCTCCGTGCGTCCTTCCCGACCTCAGGCTGCAGAGAAAACTTGGGGGCGGGGGTCGAGGAAGCCAGGCGCCGGGGCTCCCAGCGCAGCCCCCAGAGGAATCCTGCGGGCAACTACAAGCTGTGCGAGCGGCCGGGCTCGGCGCTGACAACAGCCGGAGCGACCGGGCCCGCCGCGAGCCTCCGCGTCCAGGTAGGGTCTCCGCGCCCCAATTCCATCCCGCCCCGCCATCGGCGCTCCCAGCAGGTGCGGGGTTTCCACCCGCCCCGCCGTTCGCGCCCATTCACGGTCTCCCTTGCCCCCCCGGGAGATGCTCCCCGCGTTCTATTCCGTCCCGCCATGGCGAGCCCAGCAAACGTAGTGACACCGCCCCCATGCGTTTTCCCCTCCCCCGGACGCTGCCCCTGCCCCAACCTGTGGCGCTCCGGGCATCTCTAAAGCCCCCAACCAGAGTCCTCCAACCCACCCGCGAGGCTCGCGCACCAGCAACGCGGCCCCACCCGCAGGGACCCCGCCCACCTGTGGAGGTACCCCCGCATCTGCGACATCCCCCACCGCTAGCGCGGCCCCTACCTACCACGACCCCCGCGTAGGTGCTCCTGCCCACACCCGCCCCCTCCCCGCCAGCCCCTGCCCTTTCCCTGCCCGTTTCCCTGCCCCTTTCCCTGCTCCTGCCCCTAGCCGCGCCCCCGCCCCGGCAGGCCCTGCTGTGCGCTTGGGCCCCGCCCGTCACCGCCCATTGGCGCTGGCGCCGGGCGGGGGCGCTGGCGCGGCAGCAGTTCCGAGTCCGGCGCGCTCGGGCAGGGTCCCCATTGCCTGCCGCGCACCCGGACTAGCGATTCCCCTCGGCCTCCTCGCCATGGAGGCGGACGACTCCCGGGACCCCAAAGGCTCCTTGCGGAAGTTCCCGGAGCACCTCTCCAGGGCCGGCAAGGCCATCGGCGTGTTGACCGGCGGCGGGGATGCTCAAGGTGCGCGCCCCCCTCCAGGTGGCGAGGTCGGGACGGACGGAGAGAGGGAGAACAGGGCGAAGGGGATGGGGGGACAGGGCAGAAGAGGGGGGGAGCGATGGGAGGACCCGGGGAAAGATGGGGGAAGCGATGAGAAGAACCGGGGAGAAGAGCGGGGAAGCGATCGGGAGAACTGGGTCGAAGCCGGTGCCCGGGAGCGGCAGGGCAGGGGTACCTGCGGGGCAGCGTGAGCCGTCAAGGCAGCCCCGGGGTCCTTGCCGGGTGGGGCGGAGGAGGGGAAGGGACATGGCGGTAGGAACCTCCATCCGAAAGATAGTGAGCTTTCCATCCCCTCCGGTTTATGTTTTAAATTGAGCCTGGCAGAGGGAGTCGCCTGGAGCGCCCTCGGGGGTCGTTCTGCCTCTGAGCTGTAGGACGGGGCCGGGCTTCCCCTCCGAAGCGAGGGTACAGAGCGATCACTTCCTAAGTGGCCCCCCGCCCCCCAACTCCGCTCCACACCACCACCCAGCATGTCGAGAAAGAAACGGCCGTGTCCCCGCACGCCTCCTGTCGCCTCTTGCCCGGCGCGGTGTGGGCGGGGTCCCGGCTGCTGCAATGCAGGACGCGGCGGGGGTGCTCTGGGTTCCCGCCTGGCGTCTCCGAGGCGGTCCGGCAGCCCCTCGCGTTTCCGCTGGAAGATTTACAAAAAGGGTTTCTTGTGCTCGGATGTGCTGTCGCCTTCTGGCTCGTGACAAAACTGAAAAGTAAAATGGGTCCCAGGACCTCCCCGCCAGCCTCCGCGGACCGGAAGGACCAGAAAGCTGGGACTCCGGGACGTCATCGGCGCCGCGGCGCGGGCTCTGGGCTTCCCCTGCCCTGCAATGTGGAAGCGGCTCTCCAGGAAGGGCCCGAGCCTGGGCCCACGACGCGGGCGTCCCGGGAGGACATTTAACATTGAAGAGCGGGAGGTGATGGAGAGTGCGCTCCAGAGGCCCCGGGTGCACGTAGGGGCGCCTGTGCCCGGGATCAGGAGGGTGAGACCTTCTCCGTCAGGTAGCCTTGTTAAATCTATCTGAAAGTCACAGGTAACTAAGTGTCAAGTCGTCACAGATATTTAAGTATCCTGAATGGATGGCTACGGAAAACATGAAAACATCGTTACTGGTTACGTGCATGATGCATCAAAAACATTGTTGCCTGCACAGTGGCAGCACTGATATTTGTGGGCTTTTGAACGTGTGGACTGGAGTGTTAAGAGTCCTTCAGAGTTATGACAGTAGTTTGCTTTGAATGTTCTTTTCTTGGCGAATAAATGTTGTACATTGAATTTACCCAGGAAACTAGGAAGGTGAACCCACACGAAGGACACAGACCTGTGGGCTGCTCCAGGCACCATTAGGGCGTTTCGGGGCCTGAGCCATGGGCTTCCCGCTCAGCCTCCTGAGAGCGGTGACAGCGTCTCTGTTCTGCCTCACACTGGACCGGTTAGTTTCATATTCTTGTTATGGTTCCGAAGCTACAAGCGGTTGGATTCTGCGAGTCACTCTCTGTCTTCCTCCTCCAGCTGCTTTCAAATGGGCCATGTCTTTTTTTAGAACTGCTTTTTAAAGCAGTGATTGGGGTGAGTTGTAGTGCTGGCCTGAACTGCAGAGGGAGCGCATTGAGGGACCTGGGTTTTGATGCTGTGCACATCAGCTGAGTCACCAGCCCAGGGCCCTGTTAGTCCCATTATTAAGCTCATTTCTTGCCCTTCTCATTGTTACTCGACGCCTTAAAAAAAAAAAAAGCAAACTCCTGCTTGCGGTCACTGGCTGTTTGGCAAATGGGTGTTTACCCTGGAAAGAGGGGCATTTTGTCCTCTGGACCATCTAAGGCGCCCTTTAGTGACGTGGTCGGTTTCTGACCACTCTATTATGTGGGCGTCCTTCCTGCTTCCACCTTCCCTTTCCAAACGCCTCCGCCTCCAGGGCTTTAATTTTCCTTCTGTGTGTGTGTGTCACGCAGAGGTTATGACTATTGTGCCAGTGGCCTTTTTTTTTTTTTTTTTTTTTTTTTTTTTTTTTTTTTTCTGCTGAGGGCCCAGAACTTGCTACATCTCAAAAGAAGCAATTGCACCCATTTGTTCGCAATGATCATAAACAGCGCCCTCTAAGGGAGACTAATTGGTCAACCCGTCTGCTGTGGGTAGAAAGACAGCGGTGGCCGCGGAACGAGGGCTCTGCCTCTTCAGAGCCTGCACAACCATCCTGCTTTCTTTCTGCAATATCCAGTAGGGGGGTTAATTTTAATGAGCCCTTGAAACCAACAAAGCAGGAAAGTGCAAAGACATTGAGTTGCGAGATTTAAAATGACAACCAGCAGCCTCTCATTCTTCCTTCACTGGGGGTTGCCGCTTCGTTTTGGGGCTGCAGGGTATGTTTGGCAGCGACATCGGACCTTTGTGCTGTGCGACTCATGAATTGAGATAGTTCTTTACTAAGTGTTTTGTGCAGTAGGTATGAAAATGGGGAAAGCAGGAGCACTGTCTGGGGTGGAGAGGCGTGGAGAGACGCTGTGATACATAGCGGGTCCTTTTCTTCTGGGCTCCTGGTTAGAAATCTTTTTTTTTTTTTTCCTAATAGCTTGACAGATGGTTTTTGTGTCTTAATTAAAAGATTGAAGACTGTAGGCCGGACCCAAACTAATTCCATTGGCATCAGAGAGAAGGATTCTTTACATATTTATCTATAGGCATAATTGATTTTTTTTTTTTTTTTGCTGAATTATCTGGTTAGTCAAATCATATGTTAGAGAAGTAATATTTAAAATTTTAAAAAATGTATCTGTAAACCTATCCCCCTTCCATTCTAGTCTTTCTCTCTGTGTAATTTTAGCAACTTGAACCACGATGTACATAGAGTTTATATTCTTTTAATATCTTGCTACTTCATTGTTTTAATGTTTAATCTTTGGGTTGATGTATCACAGGTTACTTGACCATTTCTTACAGGTGTTTGGTTTAGTTTTTTTTTTTTTTCCTTTAACTCTAATGTAAATTTGAATGTTTGGCTGGTAGTTTTAGCAGGATTTAAGGCAGAGCCTCAGTTAGGGCCGTGGATCGATTTATGGTCCCTAGCTTGAAGAGGGAGGCAGCAATCTGCCCTTTCTTCTAAAATTGATATGTTAAATCACAATGGACATTTACTTGATTTTGAGCACTTGGGACTCCCGTGGGGTTCACTGGTATTGCAAGGTCAGGACTGGGGATCTACTGCTGGAGAGGCTCCCAGCGTGCCCAGCGCAGGGTCCTGAGCACGTTGCTGCAGGACAGAAGTCCTGGGCTTTGTCCTCCAGCAGCCATCGCTCTGGGAAGAACTGGCTGCTCCAGGAATGAGGTCAATGCTCTGAAGCCCACAGTCAGCAGACCAGCAAAGGTCAGCACAGACGACCTTATATGAATCATTCATTTAACAAGCATTCATGGAATACACACTCCGTGCAGTTGGAACTTAGAGTGGAGGGCCATCAGCTCACTGTTGTCTGAGCAGAGCTTGGTCTCTGGCTCCCTGTTGAACTTAGAGTGGAAGGCCAACAGCTCACTGTTGTCTGAGCAGAGCTTGGTCTCTGGCTCCCTGTTGTAGCCTCCGCTCCTAGGAGGTGCATGGTGAGTGTTGGGGAACCCTCCACAGGCACAGTTGCCGAACAAGGACCCCTCCCAAGGGCGTCAGCCCTGGGCCCTGAGCTCTGAAGAGGAGGAAGGCATTCCTAGGGCCGACTTCCCTTCTGGATACTGAGCTCTGCACCTGGAGAAACTCTTCCACATTCACTGCAGTGAAGGTCATAAAACAAATAACACTTTAGAGACTGGGACCTGCATTCCCCAGAATTTCCATGGCCACAGGTGGTGGCTGCACCATGCAACTGGTGTCTATGTTCCCTGGAATTTCCGTGGCCATAGGTGGTGGCTGTATCATGTGAATGAGGGTCTGTGTCCCCTGGAATTTTCATGGCCATAGGTGGTGGCTGTACCATGCGACTGGGGTCTGCGTTCCCCAGAATTTCTGTGACTGCAGGCTGTGGCTGCACCATGGGACTGGGGTCTGCATTCCTTGGAATTTCCATGGCCATATATGGTGGCTGTACCACATGATTGAGGGTCTGCGTTCCCTGGAATTTCCGTGGCCATAGATGGTGGCCGTACCATATGACTGAGGGTCTGCGTTCCCTGGAATTTCCATGGCCATAGATGGTGGCTGTACCATGTGACTGAGGGTCTGAATTCCCTAGAATTGGCCATAGATGGTGGCCGTACCATGTGTCTGAGGGTCTGCGTTCCCTGGAATTTCCGTGGCCGCAGATGGTGTACCATGTGACTGAGGGTCTGCGTTCCCTGGAATTTCTGTGGTCACAGATAGCGGCTGTATCATGCAACTGGGGCCTGCATTCCCTGGAATTTCCATGGCCACAGGCGGTGGCTGCATCATGCATCAGGTCCTGTCTCAGGAGTTGGTGCCATTCTCTCTGTTACTCCCTCACCTGACACAGAGCGGCAGTCCCTGACCTTATCACTCCCAGGAAACACACAGGCATCTGTTTTGGATCCTTGTTTTATTTCCTCATCACCTTTGTCATCAAAGGGAAATTCACATCCCTATAAAGCTGAAAATGGTGTGGGGCCCCCTGGTGGTCTTTCCAAGACATTATCAGCAGGTAAACTAGACCTAATGGACCAGTGTACCTGAAATGAAAACAGAAAGGTAAGTCGTATCACTAAGCTTTGCTGGGAGATTCGGGGTCTTTGTCAGTGACAGAATCATCCAAAGTAAGTTGTTTGTTCACTGCAGATCGACACGGTTAGCTGTGTCGGGATTAAACTTACCCAGTGTCGACAGAGTGAAGCTTAATCCTCGTGGAAGGGTGTCAAGTTCATTGAAGAATAGCTGCCGAGCCTGCTATTGTCGGGAGAGGGGCAGGTGCGGCTCTCCCTTAGCCCAGTGCTGAAGCAGGCCGGGCTCACTTCAGGCTGTGCGTGTGAGCGAGCTGGATTTTTAGCACGCTGGGACGAGAAAGCACAAACATCTATTTTTAACTTGTGGGTGACCTTCTTCTGTGCTGCTTGAGTCTCTGTGGACCTTTCTCTGTTTCCTTCCTGAGGAGTCTGTGCCAGGGTCCCAGGCGTTCTCTGGGCTGCACCTCCGCGCATGCCCACTCAGGAGCTCCTCCTGGTGGCTGTGGGACCGGGCTGGGCCCACACTGTCAGCATCGTCCGGGGTAAGCAAGCCCGTCCCTCCACACCTCAGTGTCCCCAGCTGTTGAACAGGGCCAATCAACTGACCGTCAGGATTAATGGGGATCAGATGCGCTCATCTCATAGCCCTGCTTGGTAAACAGCCACTTCCACTCTGTCCTCCAATGTGCTGCTCTAGACTTTTTCTTTACCTGCATTTACCAGGTGATTCGAGGTGATAGTGACTCTCAAGAGGGACGTACAGAGGAAATCAGTGGAAGAGATCTCGAGGAGCAGACATGGGTGCAGGGAACACTGTGCGGGGAGCACGGGTGCAGGGAACATAGGCATGGGGAGCACAGATAGGTGTGGGGAGCATGGGCGTGGGGAGGAGGGGTGCAGGGAGCACGGGTGCCCGGAGCACAGGTGTGGGGAGCACGGGTGCAGGGGACATGGGTGCGGGGAGCACGGGGACCGGTAGCACAGGGTATGGAGAGCATGTGTGTACTTGCTCTGCTCTGACAGATGCTGCCGAGCACGTACTCTGTGATCAGATGGGTCAGAGCCTCAATGCCTCTTTTTTTCAAAAAATCTTTTTTTTTAAAGATAGGACTTCCCTCTTCCTGGTGGCCCCTTTTAGTTCATACTCTTTTAAGCCTGCTTTTCCAGAGGAAAGCTAGGAAGGATGGCCTATATAGGTTCCAGTCTGGGCATATCTGGAAGAATGGCCTGTTTTAGGTTTGAGTCTGGTGTATCTGGGGACATCTTTGAGCCTCCACTCAGAGTCCCAGAGCCACCTGTAGAGGCTCCCCAAATGTCTGCTGGGACTTTCCCCTCTGCTCGGGGATGATGAAGAGCAGAACCTCACCCTGCCACGACCTCTGGGGTCCTCCTTCCTGGAGGGCAGTGCCTTGGTGGCCAGTGTGTGTAGGAGGCTGGGCTGGCACCTTCGGGCTATGCTGTGCAGCGGGGGCTCATGCCATGGGGCATTCTTGTGCTCTGCACCGGGACAGCTGACGTTGGGCATCCTCGTGCACTGTGGACCACATGGGGTGCACATGAGCCAGACAGCTCCTGGAATTCGGAGCCTAGTTCTGCCTCAGGCCACCCACCTGTCTGTGGCACTTCTGGGGGATTGTGGGAACCATATGAGTCTGTGTCCCCACCCTCACTGGCTGGACACCTGTGCCAGGCTGGAGCTTTATGTGTCACCATCACCTGTTCCGAGTTGCATGAATATTTATTTTCGTTACCTACTCTCATAAGCTTTCCTTTTTATAAAAAAAAATTCAGAGACAGACTTTGAAGTCTCCTGGCCCCACCCTTTGTGGACCTAATGGTATTGCAGAAATTATGGCTTCAATTATGTGTAATAACTGGGGCTACTTTAAAAGTCATGTAAAGGAACAAGGTGGAGTGGCCATTTCAAGCGGTACATCATGATGGATTCTTCAGTGAATATTATCATGCTTTCAACACATTTTCTCTTTTTATTTACTTTGGAGAATATAATGGGTGCTCAGAAGCTGTTGGAATTTAGTAACAGGAAGTCATCCTTAGGAGCTATTTAAGCAAGGGGACAGTTGGAGTAAATGTAAGTTATGAACACACACTTATTCCAAACCAGAGAAATAAAAGCATCAACTGTGCTGGGGTTGAAACTTGGTTGCTAGTGTGTCTTTCCTGCCCACAGTGACTGTGGCAGTGCTGTGGCCAGGAAATTCTGGAAAGAAGACTTGGTGCCAGTGGTAGTTTTTGTGACGATTCATTTGCTTTCAGCTCAAGTGACTATAGTCTTACTTGCAAATGGCTAGGTCTCCACCAGTGGACCACAACATTGACATAGGACAAATGAGAAATGGCCCTTGGGTTTTTAACAATTATTATTTTTAATGGACACATTATGGTACATATCCATGGGATACAGTGTGATATTTCAATACACGTTTATCATGTGTAATTAGCAAATCAGGCTAATTAGCATGTCCGCCTTCTCAAACATTTATCATTTCTTAATACTGGGAATATTTAAAATCCTCTCTTCTAGCTGCTTGAAAATATACAATAAATTATAAACTACAGTCACCCTACAAGGCTATAGCATAGTAAACCTCATTTTTACTATCTAGATGTAATTTTGTATCCATTAACCAACCTCTCCCTTTCTGCCTTCCCGCCGCCCTTTCCTGTCTCTAGATTCCACTGTTCTCCCTTCAGAAGGTAGAATATCATTTTCCTCATAGAGACCTTTAACCCTCTTGGTTAGACTTCTTCCGAGGTATTTTTATTTTTATTTTATATTTTTGTAGCTAAATGGGATTGCTTTCTTGATTTCTTTTTCCACTGGCTCATTGTTAGTCTACAGAAATGCTACTGATTTTTATATGTTTATTTTGTATTCTGTAACTTTACTGAATTTGTTTATCGGTTCAAAGAGATTTTTGCTGGAGTCTTTTTTTTTTTTTTAATATATAAGAGCATATTGTCTGAAAACAGACAATTAGAGTTCCTCCTTTCCACTCTGGGTGCCCTTGATTTCTTTCTCTTGCCTAACTGCTCTTGACTAGGACGTTCAGTGCTGTGTTGGATAGGAGTGGCACAAGTGGGCGTCCTTGTCTTGTTACAGGTGTCAGAGAAAAACTCTTAGTATTTCCCCATTCACCATTATGTTAGCCGTGGGTTTGTCACATATGGCCTTTATTGTGTTGAGGTGTGTTTCCTTCAGTGCCTAGTTTGTTGAGACTTTTTATCATGAAGCAGCGTTCAATTTTATCAAATGCTTTTTCTGTATCTGTCGAAATGATATGGTTTTTGTCCTTAATTCTGTTGATGTGATCTAGCGTGTTTATTGATTTGTGTTTGTTGAGCAATCCTTGCATCCTGGGATAAATCCCACTTGATCATGGTGTATAATCTTTTCGATTTACTGTTGGATTCAGTTTGTTAGTATTTTGTTGAGGATTTTTGCATCTGTGTTCATCAGGGGTATTGACCTATGGTTTTCTCTTTTTATTGTGTCCTTGTCTTATTTTGGTATCAGGGTAATGCTAGCCATGAAGAATGAACTTGGCAGAATTTCCTCCTCTTCAATATTTTTGGAATAGCATGAGAAGAATTGAAATAAAAATTTGTAGAATTCAGCTGTGAAGCCACCTAGTTCTGGGGTTTTCTTTGTTGGGAGACATTTTATTATTACATAGTCATACATGTTACTCATTATTGGTCTGTTTAGATTTCCGTTTCTTCTTGGTTCCATCTTGGTAGGTTGTACATGTCCAGGAATTTATCCGTTTTCTCTAGGTTTTCCAATCCGTTGACATACAGTTGTTAAAAATAGTCTCTAATGATCCCTTGTATTTCTGTGGTATCAAATGTAATTCTCCTTTTCTGTTTCTAATTTTATTTATTTGAGATTTCTTTTTTTTTCCTTAGTGTAGCTAATGGTTTGTCTATTGTATTTATCTTTTCAAAAAACCAACACTTTTTTCTTCATCTTTTATATTTGTTAGTTTCCATATTATTTACTTCCTCTTCGATCTTTGTTATTTCTTTTCTTCTACCACTACTGGATTTGATTTGTTGTTGCTTTTCTAGCTCATTGCAGTTCATTGTTAGGTTGTTTATTTTAAATCTGTTTTTTAAATGTAGGAGTTTATTGTTATAACCTTTCCTCTTAATACTGCTTTTGCTGTATACCATAGGCTTCGATATGTTGTGTTTCTGTTTTCTTTTTTTTTTTTTTTTTGAGACGGAGTCTCGCTCTCTCTCCCGAGCTGGAGTGCAGTGGCCAGATCTCAGCTCACTGCAAGCTCTGCCTCCCGGGTTCATGCCATTCTCCTGCCTCACCCTCCTGAGTAGCTGGGACTACAGGCACCCGCCACCTCGCCCAGCTAGTTTTTTGTATTTTTTTTTTTTTTTAGTAGAGACGGGGTTTCACCATATTCTCCAGGATGGTCTCGATCTCCTGACCTCGTGATCCGCCCGTCTTGGCCTCCCAAAGTGCTGGGATTACAGGCTTGAGCCACCGCGCCCGGCCGTGTTTCTGTTTTCAATTATTTCAAGAAATTTTTAAATTTCCTTCTTAATTTCTTCATTGACCCATTGGCTAGTCAAGGGCATATTGTTTAATTTCTATGTATTTATACAGTTTTGAAAGTTCTGCTTGTTGTTGATTTGTTTTTTGTTTGTTTGTTTATTAAACTTTATGTTCTAGGGTACATGTCCACAATGTGCAGGTTTGTTACATATGTATGCATGTGCCAAGTTGGTGTGCTGCACCCATTAACTTGTCGTTTACATTAGGTGTATCTCATAGTGCTATCCTTCCCCCCTCCCCTCACCCCACAACAGGCCCCGGTGTGTGATGTTCCCCTTCCTGTGTCCAAGTGATCTCACTGTTCATTTCCCACCTATGAGTGAGAACATGTGGTGTTTGGTTTTCTGTCCTTGCGATAGTTTGCTAAGAATGATGGTTTCCAGCTGCATCCATGTCCCTACAAAGGACATGAACTCATCCTTTTTTATGGCTGCATAGTATGCCATGGTGTATATGTGCCACATTTTCTTAATCCAGTCTGTCATTGATGGACATTTGGGTTGGTTCCAAGTCTTTGCTATTGTGAATAGTGCCGCAATAAACATACGTGTGCATGTGTCTTTATAGCAGCATGATTTATAATCCTTTGGGTATATACCCAGTAATGGGATTGCTGGGTCAAATGGTATTTCTAGTTCTAGATCCTTGAGGAATGGCCACACTCTTTTCCACAATGGTTGAACTAGTTTACAGTCCCACCAACAGTGTAAAAGTGTTCCTATTTCTCCACATCCTCTCCAGCACCTGTTGTTTCCTGACTTTTTAATGATCGCCATTCTAATTGGTTTGAGGTGGTATCTCATTGTGGTTTTGATTTGCATTTCTCTGATGGCGAGTGATTATGAGCATTTTTTCATGTGTCTATTGGCTGCATAAATGTCTTCTTTTGAGAAGTATCTGTTCCTTGTTGTTGATTTATAGCTTTATTCTGTTACAGTCTGAGAATATCCTAGACGTTATTTCAATTTTTAAAAAATGTATTGAGACTTCTTTTGTAGCCTAGCGTGTGGTTGATTCTAGAAAATGTTCCATGTGCCGATGAGAAGAATGTGCATTCTGTATCTGTTGGATGAAATGTTCTGTAAATGTCTGTTAGGTCCATTTGGTCTACACTGTACTTTCAACTTGATAATTTGTTGTTATTTTTGGTCTAGATGATCTCCAGTGCTGACAGTGGGGTTCTGAAGCCCCTACTATTGTTGTGTTGGTCTCTCTCTCTCTCTCTCTCTCTCTCTCTCTCTCTATATATATATATATATATATATATATATATGTACGTGTGTGTATATATATATGTATGTGTGTGTGTATATATATATATGTACGTGTATATATATATATTTGAGACGGAGTTTTGCTCTTGTTGCCTAGGCTGGAATGCAGAGGTGAAATCTCAACTCATTGCAACCTCCACCTCCTGAGTTCAAGTGATTCTCCTGCCTCAGCCTCCCGAGTAGCTGGGATTACAGGCATGTGCCACCATGCTGGGCTAATTTTTTGTATTAGTAGAGACAGGGTTTCACCATGTTGGCCAGGCTGGTCTTGAACTCCTGACCTCAGGTGATCCACCTGCCTCCACCCCGCAAAGTGCTGGAATTACAGGTTTGAGGCACCTTGCCCGACCTCTCTCTCTATTTAGATCTACTAATATTTGCTTTATATATCTGGATGCTTTGTTGTTGGGTGCACATATACTCGTAATTTTTATATCCTCTTGCTATATTGATCTCTTTATTACATAATTACCTTTTTGTCTCCTTTTTACAGTTTTTGACTTAAATTGTGATTGGTCTGAAATAAATATAGCTACTCTTGTTCACTTTTGAGTTCCATTAATGTGGAACATGTTTTTCCATCCCTTCACATTTAGTCTATGTGTGTCTTTACGGCTGAAGTGAGTTTTTTGTAGGCAGCATGTAGTTGGTTTTTCTTCTTTTAAATCCACTCAGCCCATCTATATCTTTTCATTGGGAAGCTTGGGGTTATTTTGCTATTGATATCACAGTCCAGACATTAAGATTTTCTCACTTAAGTTATTTGTACACAAATTAATATGAAGAGGAAATAGAGTTTTTCTTTTGTCTTTTAAAGATGGCGACGGATTATTATTTTGATTTCATGCAAGTAAGGGACTCACCATGCCTGTTGGAATTTTAGAATTTCTTTCCTGTTTTTAGGAACAGCAATGATCTGTAATGGATTCCTGGAATCACCCAGTGATGTTCTGAATATCTTAAAAGTTTCCTTTCATGTCTCACTTTCTATTTCTCCCCTAGTAGTCATGCACCCAGGGCAGGATATGGCCTTACATTTCCTTGGTTTCTTGATGATTTCTTAGGTTTAGTGTTTGACACAGTTCGGATTCTGGATAAAATCAGCCCTTCTGGAAAGTGTGTAAATCAAACAAGGACTTTCTGGTGGCGTTATACAGGTTTCCCATGCCCCATGAGTACAGGAATAGCTCCCTGGGGAAGGAGTATGGGCATATGATGGCAGGGAGCCATTCTTGGATGGTCCCATCGTTCTGCAATGCAAGAATTCTCATGCAGGGAGAAGAAGCACGCGGCGACTGAGCTGGTAGGGATTCTGCTGATGGTTTTAATCGTTATGATTTGCTCCTGAAAGGTGATGTGGGATGAAGTGAAATATTTAGAATGCTGACATTCCTTGAAACAAAAATATAGAAAAAATCTTATAATTGCAGGGTGCCTTGTAGTTTTCACCTGCTCTCATGTGGATCCTTTTTCGTCCTTCTGAAATGCTTTCCCAGGAGAGAGCATTGTTCTCTTTATATAGACGAGGAGCCTGGGTTTCAAATGATTAGGAATTCATCGCAGGCATTGGAATCTTTGGTTTCCTGGAACATTTTCTATTCAAGTACAGACCACATGACCTCTAAAGGCTGGCTCACTCTTTTTTTTTTTTTTTAGTTTGTTTGTTTTTTGAGACGGAGTCTCGCTGTGTCACCCAGGCTGGAGTGCGGTGGACAGATCTCAGCTCACTGCAAGCTCTGCCTCCCGGGTTTATGACATTCTCCTGCCTCAGTCTCCTGAGTAGCTGGGACTACAGGCACCTGCCACCTCACCTGGCTAGTTTTTTGTATTTTTTTTTTAGTAGAGACGGAGTTTCACCGTGTTAGCCAGGATGATCTCGATCTCTTGACCTCGTGATCCGCCCGTCTCGGCCTCCCAAAGTGCTGGAATTATAGGCTTGAGCCACCGCACCTGGCTGGCTCACTCTTAACACCACGATTGGGGATCCAGCCTCACCTCTGGGGTGGGTGGCAGGAACTCCACAGCCATCCTGGGTGCTCTGGGGTGGGGTGGCTGAACTGTGGCAGCCCCTCCCAGCTGAGCAGCAAGGCCAGGGAAAGCTCATTCCATTCCCCTTGGTTCTAACCAGGTAGAGGCTTACACTGCACATTTCCTTAGCTGGGAACATTTAGAACTTTACATTTAAAATCTAATCGGTGATCCAGGGGGTAGATACATGGGTACTCACTGTACAATTCCTACCTTTTTTGTATATTTAAAATTTTTTTTATGTGTGTCATGGACGACAAAAGAAATGCAACCCCTTTGAGTTCGCTTTTCTGTATAGCATCTTCTAGAATCAGGAGGCTGGCCAGAGTTTTGTTTCATCAGAAATCTTAATCTTTCTGGTCAAGAGACGGCATTATTAAATTCTTAGTTGTGTGGTTTCTGGGAAACAAATATTCTAAATGAGTTCCAGGAATCACCTCTGTGACGTTTCTACAGGAAAAGTGACCACTCTTAAAGCTTCGCTGTCACTAGCAAGAATGATTGTGATGGTTTCTAAGCCGTCTCCAGACAATCTTTAGTTCTTTTATGCAGAGTGCTTTTATTCCAAGTGAAGTGCGGTTCTGTTTAATGATGACCTCCAGTTACTACAGGGATTGCAGCCGCATTTGATGGACGTGAACCTACTCATCTCTGGCTCCCCAGCTTCACCTCTGGGGTGGGTGGCAGGAGCTCCGCAGCCATCCTGAGCACTCTGGGGTGGGAAGTCCCTAGTGGGAGTGGATGGTGCATGGCCGGGACATTCCTGTCCCATGTTCCACACTGGTGTGTGCTCTCTCTCTGCCTTGTTTCCTCCCTTCATGCGTCTGTGGCGTTTCCTCCCTTCGTGCGTCTGTGTCCTGTTTTCTCCGTGCGTGCTGCAGTGGCACATTTCCTCCATTCGTGTGTCTGCGGCCTGTTTTCTCCATGCGTGCTTCAGTGGCGCGTTTTCTCCCTTCGTGCGTCTGTGGTGTTTCCTCCCTTCGTGCGTCTCTGGCCTGTTTTCTCCATGCATGCCTCTGTGGCGCGTTTCTTCCGTCCGTGCGTCAGTGCCGTTTCCTCCGTCCATGCGTCTGTGACATTTCTTCCGTCCGTGCGTCAGTGGCGTTTCTTTCGTCCGTGCGTCTGTGGCGTTTTCTCCATGTGTGCGTCTGTGGCGCTTTTCCCCCCTCCGTGCGTCTGTGGCGCTTTTCTTCCCTCTGTGGGTCTGTGGTCTGTTTCCTCCGTCCATGAGTCTGTGGTGTTTTCTCCGTCTGTGGATCTGCGGCGTTTCCTCTGTGAGTCTGTGACCTATTTTCTCCGTCCACGCTGAAGGCCGTCGCTTCTCTCTAGTCACCACTTACTGATCGCTCCCTGTGTGCTGAGCCTATGTCAGGTGTGTGGCGTGTGTCACCTGTGTGGCAGAGGTTTGCGTGACACATAAGGACACATGCTTGGGGAGCCACAGTGATGGGGTCATAGCCACGCAGCTCGGCCCTCGGTCTGAGGGTCTTGGTGCCCACCCAGCTCTTCCCGAAGCAGCCTCGGGGCGGATCCCAGCTCTGCTTTCTCTCCTCAAGGCACCTCATGAAGTAAATTAAGCAAATCTAAAGTAGGAAACAGTTGTGAAATGAGACCTGGTTTCAGGTGTGTATGGTCATTTCTCTTTACATGGTTACTTCGTATACCCCAAATGATATACTTTTCCACCTGGTATAACAATTAATTACCAGCCATTACTGGTACAAAATTCCATGAAGGGTATTTGAGGAGGGCATAGTCTCAAAACCATGCTTTATTTTCACAGCTGTGATTTGCATGATAAAACTGTCAGGACTGTGACTTTGTTATCTTATTTTTATTTTTAGACCCTTGAAAGGAAGTTATTTAGTGATTACTTATAATTATGAAAATAATCTAATGATTATAGAACCTCATTAGAACAAGTATTATATTTTCTGTTCCTTATGTAAATGAAATCATCTTAATCCAGGCTGATGTTGGCAGGAATGGTCACGTTTAAAATGGGTAAGATGTTCATGTGATGTGCAGACCTCCCTCATATCCTCTCTGGAACATTCCAGGACATCCATCTCAATTCTCACTTGTTGACACCCTACCTTGTTTTGTGATTATTCTTGTTTGCATCAGAATTTTGAATCCACATACCTGAGATGATACTTACGTATGCATGTACACATGCATGTGTGTGCACGTGTGTATGCGTGTGTATGTGCGTGTATGCGTGTCCATGTGCACGTGTATATGCATCAATGTGTGTACATGTGTACACGTGTATATGTGTGTGCGTATATGCGTGTGTATGCATGCATGTGCGTATGTGCGCATGTATATGTATGTATGCACACACGTGTACATGTGCGTGCAGTGCATACACGTGTATGTGTGTGCGTGTACATGTGTAGGTATGTGTATGCATGTGTATGCATGTGTGTGCACACAGGTATAGCTTTCCCTTTCATACAGGCTGTGTTGAGTATTGCTGTTAGGCAGTGACAACTTTCCATTTCCTCAGTCAGAAAATGGGTAGCTCATCATTAATAAAGATGAGCATTCAATATCAGGAATCCCTAAAGACAATTGAAATTGTCATATTAAGTAAATAAATTCCAAAACAAAGATAGTGTTCTGTACTATGTGTTCACATTGAACTTTCTTATAAAAATTGGTGTGGATGTTTCCCACTTATTGGAAATTACATGACTAGTTTAAGCCAAAACGTGGAATATTAATTCTGTCTTCAGATCACCTTTGCACATTTATGATTGATCTGTTCTGCTGTTCTGGAAGCTCTGAAAGCCACTCTGTCTTACCCTAGCTGGTGCCACGGTTGTGAGAATTCAGGGAAACAAGGTGTCTGCCAGTTTCAGTATTTTAGATCTCAAGCTGCCTCTTTTCTGCATCATAAACCAGTCTTAAAGAAAGACACAGTGTGACTTGCAGTGGATTATATCAGTTTTATTTTCTGTGGCTGAATCGTCACCCTACCTTGTGAATTAATGTTATTTTTCAGATCGTCTTCATAACACAGGGAGGTTCTCCAGTGTTGAGTGCAGGTTCAGTGAAAGCACTAACACTGTTACTACGGACTTAAACAGACTTGTTTTCCGAGGTGATAACCCTGGAGTCAGGCATTCAGTGTCCGCCCATCACTTCACTTGGTTCCGAGTTCTCGGTCCCCTCCGGCTCTCCTTCCCCTGCACCCTTACTTCTGTCTTACCTTCTTTTTGACTCATAGGCCCTCGGCAGAGGGTGTGTTGGGGGCAGATGTCTGCTGTGAATCTTCGATAACCTTGGGAGAGAACTTTTTCTTTGGAGCAAGACCCCTCTCAATAAACTTTCAGTAGCCCGAGTATCATCTGTCGTGTGAACTATTTGTGGAAAATGTTCAGCATTTTTCCTTGGCTTTTGGCCGATCTTTCTCCACCTGCCAGTTTCTTCTCAGTTTGCCGTGTCTGTACCCTCAGCAACCCCGTTCCAGCCCTGGTTACGTGTGAAGTAATTGAAGCAGAGCTCTGCAGATGAGAGAGTGTGTGTCGCCCCCCGAGTTCCCTTTCTGGCCTCTGAGTGTGGGTTGTGTTTTGTTCTGAGGGACGACTCTGAGGCTCCTGGCCCCTGTTTTGGAGCACCCCACACCAAAGTGGGTGTAAAATGAAAAATGGGTTTATGCTATATTATTATAATTCATAGAGCAGATGATAAAAATGCTTGAATCTGAACAGCAGCTGAAAATGAGGACATGGCGCCAGTTTGGATGTTGGATGACCTTCTTGAGAAAACTTTCATCATACTTTAGAAACCATGCGTGTGCTGTTTTCTATTTCATACTTAGAATGTGTACAGTGTGTGTTGTATGAATGCGTTGTATGAGTGTGTTGTGTTGTGTGTGAGTTGCATGGGTTGTATGTGTGTTGTATGTGCATATTGTGTTGAGTTGCATTTATTGTATATTTGAGTGTTGTGTGTTGTATGAGTGTGTTGTACGTGTATTTGTGAGTTGTATTTTTTGTATGTTTTATGAGTGTTGTGTGTTGTATGAATGTTGTGTGTTGTGCATATGTGTATGTTGTATATGAGTTGCATGTATTGTGTGTATGTTGTGTGAGTGTTGTGTGTTGTATGAGTGTGTTGTATGTGTGTTTGTGAGTTGCATGTGTTGTGTGTTGTGTAAGTGTTGTGTGTTGTGAGTGCATTGTACATGTATTTGTGTTGAGTTGTATGTATTGTGTATGTTGTATGTGTTGTATGTTGTGTGAGTGTGTTGTACGTGCATGTTGTGTTGTGCGTGAGTTCCATTTCTTGTATGTGTTGTATGAGTGTATTGTATGTGTATGTTGTGTTGTGAGTACGTGAATGTTGCATTGAGTTGCGTGTGTTGTAGGTGCATGTTGTGTTGAACGTGAGTTGCATGTGTTGTACGTGAGCTGTATGAGTGTATTGTATGTGTATGTGGTGAGTTGCATGTATTGTGTCTATGTTGTGTGAGTGTTGTGTGTGCATGTTGTGTTGTGAGTTGTGTGTGTTGTGTGTTGTATGAGTGTTGTGTGTTGTATGAGTGTGTTGCATGTGCATATTGTTTGTGAGTTGTGTGTTGTGTGTCCTGTATGAGTGCATTGTACGTGCGTGTTGTGTTGTATGTGAGTTACGTGTGCTGTATGTATGTAAGAGTGTGTTGTACGTACATGTTGTGTTGTGAGTTGCATGTATTGGGTATGTGTTGTATAGGTTGTGTGTGTTTGTGTGCATTGTGTGTTGTCAGTGTTGTATACGCGCATTGTACATGCGTGTTGTGTTGTTTGTGAGTTGCATGTTGTCAGTGTGTACCGTGTGAGAGGCGGGGCATCCACATGACTGCTCCTCAGCGAGTCCTGCCTTGCAGCCCCTTCGGAGCTTGTAACTTCCCGAGTAGCCTAGAATCAGCAGCATGTTTGCCTCTGCCCCTCCCCAGGAGGCCTCAGCCAGGTCCTGTGCTCAGCCCGCCGCTGGGCGGTCTGCCTCTCTTGTCTCTCTTTTCTCTCTCGTTCTCCTGCGCCTCCTCCTTCTCAGAACCTGCATCCTTCCTCTGTGCTCCCTGGCAAGCCACACCTGGGACGTCGGAGTTCAGGCTCTCCCCGAAACCGTTTGCTCCTCTCTGAAGAGCGCCCCCCTTGACTGGCCGTGAGCAGCTGGAGTGGATTGCAGGGAAGGGAGGTGGGTGTCCCTGTAGAGATGCCGGGGTCTTACCTGGGGAGAACGGGCCTGCCCTCCTGCGGAAGGGGATGGGGCGGGAGGAGCCTCTCGTGGACAAGGGGCCCACCTCCTGCCCTCCTTCCCTCTATCCCAGTCTGTTGTGAGGGAGGGCGAGGCCCTAGGTGATTTCTATGCAGATCTTCAATTATCCAGGCTGTGAATCAAATACTTCTGTTTTTAAGATCAGAGGAAATCTCCTTTTCTTTGTCTGCCTTTTATTTTATTTTATTTTATTTTATTTTATTTTATTTTATTTTACTTTTTTTGAGAAGGAGTTGCTCAGGCTGGAGTGCGGTGGTGTGATCTCGGCTCACTGCAACCTCTACCTCCCGGGTTCAAGCGATTCTCCTGCCTCAGCCTCCTAAGTAGCTGGGATTACAGGTGCCCACCATCACATCCGGGTAATTTTTGCATTTTTAGTAGAGATGGGGTTTCACCATGTTGGCCAGGCTGGTCTCGAACTCCTGACCTCAAGTGATCCACTCACCTCGGCCTTCCAAGGGGTTGGGATTACAGGCGTAAGCCACCCCGCCCGGTCCGTCTGCCTCTTAGTTAGAACCTGGATATTTAATGTTTTAAATTTCACTTTTCCGGGTCAGAACAGTCGTGTTTCTTTTTCATAGTGTTGCTATGAATGTCCTTTACGATTAAGAGACTGGGCTGGCTGCCCACTGGAGAGTGGTATCACTGGGTCACGGTCACCATCTGCCCCAGCAGGGTCCAGAGTGTTTAGAGTCTTTCCTGGGTGTAGACACCCTTTTGTCTGACGTTCAGATAAAACCAATCACCATATTCAGTTAATCAAAGAGATCAGAGCTGGGAACGGTTAGTGCACATCCACCTCTCCCGAGAGTGTTCACGCCTCTGAGCGTGATTCTACTGGCTGTGGGTGTGGCCTCTTTCCTCAACCACAGCCATCGCAGGCCTGCCATAGTTTTGATTCTTCTAGAAGAGAATAGGCAACACAAGAGAAACAAGATGTTAGATTTGAAACCTTTAAAAATTATTTCCTCAAACATTATGTATATTTTTTGCCCATACCTAATTTGATAGCAATTTAGAAAAGATTAAAATGAAAAAAAAAATTCCCCTATATTAAGTCTTTGAAAGGCATCCAACTTAGTTTTCATACAATTATTGTCTCTTTGGAGTCGTACTTTATTGGTTTCAGTAATGTGTAACAAGTACACCGGCATAAACAGATTTAGGAGCAAACAGCTGCTTCATGATTATAGTTCAGCTCGCGGGGCCCAGTTGTGGGAGTGCAGCCTGTGCCTGTCTGTGCTCCAATAGGGCTGGTCACCTTGAGCATCTGGGAGTGTCTGGGTAAGTGAGGTCTGGACAAGGCAGCATCCACACACCTGCGTAGTTCTCACTTTGTCCACGTCATCCGGCAATGCCACAAAATTATCAAGTAAGTGTTCTCCAAGCGCATATTCAGTTAGTGTTTGGAAAGTGCATAGGTAGCTCATACAGCACCTTCAGGAGAAGCTAGGAGCCCAGGAATGAGAGCAGGTGTGAGGCCTGTATTCTCTTTGCATAGATAAAATAAGCATGTGCATATCTGAGACCAGAAAGTTAGATGGAGGCCAGAATGTGGAAGTCCTTACCTGTCGGATACTAGGAAGCCACTGAGGGTTTCGGAGAGAATCGTGCCTCTGATGTGCGGCATGCCATGGAGCCGGAGGGACAGAGCGGGCTCATGCAGGGCACTCGCCGTGGCGAGAGGAAGAGAGTAGGCAGCCAGTGAGCTGAGCGATTCGGTGCCTGGGTCAGGAGGGGAAGAGGGAGTGCAGGAGGGCGGATGAAGCTGCGAGTCTGCACCCGGAGGTCGGCGTTGCGCTTTGCTGGAAATCAGGAGGAGAAGCAAGTGTGGACCTGACTCGGAGATACTTAGAGACACCACTGCAAGCTGCGAGTTTGGAAATACAGGAGGAGGTTTGGGGAAAATCTGGAGCAGGGTGCATTTGGGAGCCTCTTACGTAGAAGTGCAGGTCAAGTAGCCAGAGTGTGAGGCGCGCATGTCTCGAGAGAGGAGGCCAAAGGAAAGCCCACATTTGGAAATGGAGGAAGGGTTGGAAGACCCAGAAAAGGTCCTGCTTAGAGTCCAGAGAAGAGCTGGATGGCGCAGTTCACTAAAGCCCAGAGCTGAGAGTTTCCAGGAGAAAGTCCCAAGCGTTGCTGAAAACCAGGGTGCAGGACTCCAGTTGGAGCCTGGGAGGGGAGCTTGGCGGCCCTGATCCCTGAGAGCAGCCAGAGCCTGGGGGTCTCGCGGAAGTAGGTGGGAAGTGCAGGAAGCAGATGGATATGATCCTTCAAGCCCTGGTGCTTCACACGGGCAGCCAGCCGTGGACCAAGACACAGCTGGAGAGGAGCCTGAACCCACAGCGTCTCCAGGTGGAGGAGGGAGCCAGGAAGGGCAAAGGTACCTGGAAGAAAGGGGGCAGGCATGGAGCCACGTCCCCAGGGAGGCTGCAGTCTTCTTTCTCTGTTCATGGACTGATTGTTGGTTATTTTGAGTTCTCAAAGTCATCCACTCGATGTGGTCCAGAGAAAGTTCCCAGGGGTCTCAAGCCCGGAGCAGGCCTTGTGCTTTTCCGAACACTGTGCGTGTTGACTCAGGGTTACTGTCAATGGCTAATTCTAGCGTGTCTTTTGTTGAAGTCTGCAGAAGAGCCTCAACCAACACCAGCTTTTGAAGAACTTAGAAAACTTGTGTTCTTCTGATTCTGGGATTTTTGCCTGAAATGTCTCGTATATTTTTGGCTTAGGAGTTCTTAGCACTTGTGTTACGGCATTTGGAGCTCTGTATTTTTGTGATGTGCTAGCTAGTGAGGATGTTTAAAATTGGATTCCTAGAAATCAGGTTATAGGAGCTCTCGGCCACGCTACAAGGTTTATGTTTTGACCCCTCATAGTGGATCGCGTTGCGGTGGCTATTCTTAGTATTTGTGGAACACCTGACTGGTGATGCTAGGAGAATGTGATTTGTTTTCTTTGTAAGTCTAAAGTCTAATGACCTTGTAGAGTCTTTATACCCGTCTCTTATAAATCAGCTTTAATGTACTTGAAAGTGTCCTCATTGTGCCCTTGAAAACCAGGCGCACATTTTAAGTCATCCTTTTAAAATCCTTTTCTCCAGCCTGTGCCCTTTGTCTGTTTTGTTTCCTTCACTGCAACATCATGAAACAGGGACAAGGGCTAGAATCTGTTTCATACACAGAGCTTGAAACAGGGACAAGGACTAGAATCTCCGTTTCATCCACAGAGCTGAACTGTGCTGAGCGACCTGCTTTGCCGACGTCTGTTTCTGTCGTGAGAGGGAGCCCAGGCCTCTTGACTTTTCCTTTTGTACATTTTCAAAAAGAATATTTTTTCCTCTCTCGGGTCCATTCCACTGTGAGATTCTCTCCTAAGGCTGTTTCTTTGCCTTCCATTTTGACAACTATGATTTAGTTTCCGAGATGATGAAAGGGCAGTGAAAAGGCCTGGGAAAGAGAAAGCAGGAAGGGAAGGAATTATCTCATGATTTTCATCAGAAGGAAATCACTCAGACAGAAATGCTATTACAAGTGGGTCAGATCCCACGAAGTGAGATTGAATAAGTGGCATCGTATCACACAACTCTGTTTTACATTCTTGCTGTTGCCAGGAGTAACGAAAAGAACGAGTATATTCATTCTGACGTCAAATATATATCTTTGCTGACTCTGACTATAATTAGCAGAATTCGTTCAGTTAAAGTTTGAGAAAACCTTTACAGAAGAGGGTCTTCGTGCACGTGTGCCTATTTCTATTTGTATGTTCACATGTATTTGAGTATAAATGTGTGTGTGCCGTGTGTGAGACCTCATTATTTGAAATCAAGAAATGTGCAGTAGAGCTTATTAATTACGAGAAGGTACATTTGGGGGATAAAACACTTTGTTTAGAATTGAATAATGGAGTCCTTGAGGGGTGTATATATGTATGTGTGTTTGCATTTATGTGTATGAAAATATGTATTGCATGTATATGTGTTGTGCATGTATGTGTGCCTTTGTGTGTAATGTACAGTGCATGCATGTGTATATGTGTGCATGTGTATCTGTTGCATGTATGTGCGTGCATGTGTTACATGTTTAGGCATGGCAGTGCACATATGTGGAAATATGCATACATGGATGCTCGTGTGTGTATAGTTATACATGTCTATTTGTGCATGTTATGTCCATGCATTTACATATGTATGTGTGTGTCAGAATGTATATGCATGAATGTGTATGTATATGCATGTGTGTTTGAATGTTGTGTGTATGTGCATGCATGTGTTATGTGTTGGTATTATGTGATTATGTGAATGTGTGTGCATGTGTGTATGTATGTATTGCATGTAGGTGTGTGTGTGCATGTGTGTGTGTGTGTGTGTGTGATATGTGTCTGTGCATGCATGCATGTGCACATTTGATTTGTGAGTCCTCTCTGGGAGGGCCATCTTCCTGGAGACAGTGCATGGGATCCTCTGCTGTCCTCTCAGGGAGAGAGACATTGTGAAGATTCGAGCCATTAGGTAAACATGCCTGATGTTGTATAAAATATATATTTACATATACCACTGGGGTTAAATATATGTTAAATGGGTGCAAAGCTGTTATATTGCATTAAAAGTCATGTTAATACTTCCTTGTTAAAGGCTCTGTGAGTGACTTCCTGTACATGGGGCATAATACACCACACAGAATTACAGCGGGTCAATGGTATTTGCCAGGAGGTCTGGCTTATGATTGGTATTTCTAGTTGCAGACATGCAGGTTGAGCTTTTCTGGACTTGGAGGACGGTCATTGACTCTGCCCACTGAATGATACCAGCCTCTTTGCTGCTTCCTTGTTCTGCCGGCTTCATCCAGAGCTGGGACGGCTGCTCTCAGACGCATTGTACTTTTCTCTCCATAAAAATCTGCAGCATTTGTTAGCAGTCCAGTAGCAGACCGAGTGGCAGGTCCAGGGGCAGGTCCAGGGGCAGGTCCAGCGTCAGGTCTAGCATCAGGTCCAGGGGCAGGTCCAGCGTCAGGTCCAGGGGCAGGTCCAGTATCAGGTCCAGCGGCAGTTCCAGCCAACTTTCCACATGGCCCAGGTGAAAATGTACCCCCTCCCTTCCATTTTTCACAGCAGTAGTTATTAGTAGAGCCTACTGCCATTTCTTCTTGAGTTCCTCACAGTGGATGGTAAGCATTTGCTTTATTAAAGCAAAGCTCCATGCTCTTCGTGCTAAGTCTCCTCTGCCTTTCTGCGAGAGGCTAGAATTGGGATCGACCCTCAGCTGTGCCAGAGCCTTGATACTTGTCTCAGTTCTGGAATCTACTCTTTCCTTGTTGCCTTCCATCCACCGACAGCCATCTGTCTTCCTGTCACTCCTTCAACACGGAGTCCAGGAGTGTGCACACAGGTGAGCCTGTGTGGATGCTGGTTTCGTAGGATCTTATCTGGACCTTAGTCATCTTTTCACTAGGAAACCAGACACTGCAAAGGACTTACAGAAAAGCCCAAAGAAGCCATATCAATGGAATCATAGAGACAGAATTCTATAACCATAGGAAATGGCATTGATTATCATGAAATGTGCATTTATGTGAGGCATAGTAAAATATCACATTTCTTACGGGGTAAGAGCTTGGGAAAGAGATTATGAAAGTATAACTGGCTCTACTCTTGTATCGTGGAGGATGGTAAAGTGATGCAAGATTATTGTATAGAATGGAACCAACTGAATAGAATTATAGAGAGTAGCGCAGGATAGAACAAAGAGTATAATGTTATATAGGGTAGCATAGAACAGAAGAAACATTGTAACATTATGTAGTATAGTATACAATAGGACAAATAGTATTGCATGGTCTAGAATAGAACAAGTGGGATAGTATTGCAGAGTATACAGTTGAACTAATGGCGTAGTATTGCATAGCATAATATAGTCTAGATTAGAACACACAGCATAGTATTAATATTACATAGTATGGTGTGGAATAGTAGAGTCGCATGGCACAGAACGGAGAGGATAGTGTTCTGTAGCACTGATGCAGGAGTTTTGCTCTTTAGCTCGGCTGAGTCCAGGTTCTTGTCTCATGACCAGGAAGAAACAGGCACGTGGACATCGAAGAGTGCGTGCAGTGGAACTTATTAAGCTAAAAGGAAAGCTCTCGGCGAAAACAGGGGTGCTGAGAGCAGGTTGCTTGTTGCCGCCTTCCCAGTTGACTACAAGTGCTTTTATATAGAAGCTGATGGGGCTGGGCTCCCTGTCTGTGTAAGGAGCGATTTTCTGGTGGCTCCACCCCATTCCCCCTTGCGCATGGGGGCCCTTAGTCTGCTGTGAGCATGTTTAGGCAAGCTCCCTATCTGCACAAAACTGGAGGCTGCAGGCTGGAGGCTCTCTGAGACCCTTTCCTTACTGTCTGCCTAAGGCAAGCTGGCTAACTCCTTTCTGTATAGAAGAAAATAGTATAGAATAGAACAGATAGTACAGTATTATATAGTATAGAATGAAACTGTTGTATTCTATCGTAGAGAATGGAATAGTATAGAATAGAACAAACAGATCTTACTAGTGTAGTATAGAATAGTAGCCTCGCGCAGCACGGAGCAGTGTTGTGTTCCCTATGTACAGAGCGTAACCACCAGGAGAGCGTTCTTCAGTGGGGCATCACTGGCCCTTCATATTTCCTTGGTTTTCTGGAAATGAGGACAGGGAGATAAGGGAGAGGGAGGAGGTTGGCTTTCTTACTTTCAAGGTGCTCATTACTTCTTGGGGATCATTTGATGATGCCCTTTGGTAGTGTTCTGTGAAGCAGTCTATGGACTCTGTAGGGTGAAATGTGGAGCAGTCTGTGGACTCTGTGTAGGGTGAAATGTGGAGCAGTCTGTGGAGTCTGTGTAGGGTGAAATGTGGAGCAGTCTGTGGAATCTGTGTAGGGTGAAATGTGGAGCAGTCTGTGGAGTCTGTGTAGGGTGAAATGTGGAGCAGTCTATGGACTCTGTGTAGGGTGAAATGTGAAGCAGTCTGTGGACTCTCTGTAGCATGAAATGAGGTGTTTTATGTAAACAGTTGTCTCGTGCCTGGCACATGGCAGAGCCTCCGTGGATCTTGCTGTTGTGAACTTTCTGATAACTTCTCTACAGTGCCCTCCACACCATAAATACTATGCATTGTGGGAAGTCCGGGCCTTTTCAAAGGCTGGGTTTCATTTTAACAAAATTGGAAAGCCCTGCATATTTGGAGTGGCCAGATCATCCTGCACTTAAATGACTTCACCTGTCCAGCTGGGTACAGCTGGCTTTTCTGTCTTTTCTCCGTTTCTTTCATCTGGCAGTCTCTTCAGGGAAACCTTGACTTTGTTGTCAGGAAAACACTGATTAGCGAGAGATCAGATAGCAGCTGTGAAGAATGAAAGCCACACTAGTGCCTGATGAGGAGAGATGCGCCTCCCTGCGAGCTGCCAAGGTTTATGGAGTGGAATTCCCTGACGCCACTGCCCTCACTGCCTGCACCTGCGTCTGCTGTGGGTTCATTTCCTTATTGGACTTGGCTGGGGACCGCCTAAGGGGTGGATGGGTCAGGACTGGGTAATCTGGGGAAGGTGTGCGCAGCATTCCTGTTTGTAGTCTGTGTCCCTGTTGGAAGAGATGCTTTTAGTGCATCCGTTAATCCAGACGTGATTAGCAAGCGGTGTCTCTCCCAGGTGAGAGTTGGTACATCTCTGCTGAGCCACTTCTGACTTCATCCTTTTTCAAGTCTGTTACAAAGAGAACTTTGGTTTCTCAAGCCTTAAGGATTAATGTCAAAGAGCAATTTAGTGTTCTTTTTGAGTTTCCAGCCTGGCTGTGGATGATTCGTGAGTCCTTGGTGGTTAGGGCCACAGCACAATCGGTGGGCCGTCTGTTCCCCACCCTGGTGGATACTTTCTCACCCAAAGAAATGTATTCTGTTAACATGTCTCAATTAGAATATTTTAGTAGGAGACAGAGTTATGGTTCTTGTTTTAATTTGTAATAGATGATTACTGTAGCAGGATCAAGGTTGAAACTTGCAGTGTAGCTCATGGAAAACATTGATTAGAAACACCCAAAATATATCACGAGCTTTGTTGCTGCAGCTCCAAGGGACTAGGAATGCATATACATATTTTTCTTTTGTTATTATTTATTATTTTTATTTTTGAGACAGACTCTTGCTCTGTCACCCAGGCTGGATTGCAGTGGCATGATCTCAGCTCACTGCTACCTCTGCTTCCAGGGTTCAAGAGAATCTTGTGTCTCAGCCTCCTGAGTAGCTGGGATTACAGGTGCCTGTCACCATGCTCAGCTAATTTTTGTATTTTTAGTAGAGATGGGGGTCTCACCGTGTTGGCCAGGCTGGTCTTGAACTCCTGACCTCAAGTGATCTGCCCACCTTGGCCTCCCAAAGTGCTGGCATCACAGGCATGAGCCACTGTGCCTGGCCGCCATGACCATTTTAAATGTGGCACTGAATATCTGCCTTTTTTTTTTTTTTAAGAAGTGCAGATGTTACCCCTCACACCTCTATTCTGGGGCTGGCCTGGGCTGGCCAGCAGGGTTCCCAGGCTCGAGGCCATGTCTGAAGTGTTGTTGGACAATGTGGATCTGTGACCCTTGGTCTTTGGGGACTTGGGGCACCCCGAGACACCCAGAGTCTTGCGAGGGTTTACGGCTCTGTGTGTGGCTGCTGTGAGACAGCTTTGGGCGGGGAGGAAGGAGAGCAGAGCCCATCTGTCCTGGTGCAGAAAATGCCCAAGAAAGTAAAGAAATGGTACAAAAAAATCATCTTCTGCCCTGGTGCCATTTCTGTTAAAAAAAAAAAAAAAAAAAAGAAAAATTCACTCTGAATGTGGTTCTGTGCTTGAGGAGGATAAAAATATCTGGAAAGACGCACAAAGTGTTCTTACGGGGTCAGCGCCGGGAAGTGGGATGGGAGGCTTGGGAGTGTGTGGAAAGGAGGACGTGGCATATTTTATTCTAGTCTATTTGGTAAAGCGAGTGACGAAAGTGAAGCTTGAGTGATCCGAGCAGCTCGGCCTGGCCATGGGTAGATCCCAGCGTGTCCCACCTCCCGCCTCCAGCTGCAGCTCTATTTCTCAGTCACAGATGAGACAGGTGGCCTGAGGCTGTTGGCGGAGGAGGGGCAGCTCGGTGTCCCCAGCACGTGACTGTCCAGGCTGCTCTTGGGCCAGCCTGAGGGAAGGGGCGGAGGAGAGCTGGGAGGGTGCACAGTGCGTCCCCCTCCCCCGCCCTGGTACTGAGGTGAGCCCAGGCTGCTGTCAGGATGGAGGAAGATGCCCTCAGGACGGAGGAAGAGGCCGGTGGAGTTTGGTCAGCAGCCAGTGTGGTCTTTCCCACAGGGGATATGCAGTGGGCCAACTCGCAGGAAAAAACTCTGCTTTAGTTTTTAAATTTTGCTCATTCTGTTTATCGTGCTGGTCATGGTAAGATCTGGATATTGTTGGTAGGAATCAGTGTCAATTGCATACAGTTGACTCTTGTCCAACACAAGCTTGAGCTTTGCGGGTCAACTTATAGGTGGATTTTTTCAACCAAACTCAGGGAGAAAATAGAGTGTTCTGCTACGTGAAACGCATGTCGGAGGGCTGATTCTTTGTACACGCAGAAAATATTGTTCCTGCCATGTGAAACGCGTGTCGGAGGGCCGACTCTTTGTATACGCAGATTCAGCAGGTCCACCTGTGCGGCTTGAATGTGCCTGGATTTGGTGTCCATGGGGTCCTGGAACCGACTTCCTGAGTCCAGCGAGGCTGGTCCCGGGATCGACTCCTTGAGGACGGCGAGGCTGTCCCCGGGACCGGCTCCCTGAGGACAGCGAGGCTGTTTCTAGTAGCAGGTGGTTTATTTTGTGTTTTCCCCCTGGCTCCACACCCCATTCTCAGAGACACGGCTGTCACAGGGGGACCAGCTGGGGCAGGGGAAGAGTGGAGAGCACCTGGTAGAAGTGGCCATGGGCTCTCTTAGGAACGATAACCGTGGCACCTACCGTAGATGAAGATGTTGTTGGACTGCACTCTTCTTGTGTTGGTCTGGGGCATGCAGTTGCCGTGGGCTGGTGTGGTCCACAGCCCCAGTCTGGGGCATGCAGTGGCTTTGCGCTGCTGTGGTCCACAGCCCCGGGCTCCGTGGTCCCTGACCCTGAAATCCCATCCGGTGCTGTGTCACCTTGGGCAAGCTGTCTCCTGAGGGGAAGGGAACAGGGAACAGCCCTCCCCGCATGGCCTCCCCAGCACCACCCACTCCCAGGACCTCCAGTGTTGACCCTGCTGGGGGTTCCTCTCTCCTGGGGGGACCTTGTCCCAACAAGAGGGCTCCATGGGCTGCAGGAGGTGTCGAGCTATTTTCTCTCCTGGAACTGGGTTGCTGGCAGCTCCCAGAGGCAGGAGGAAAGGCTCAGAAGTGCCTTCATAATAAGGAGTTGTTGACGTGAACTTTGGACAGCAAACATTGCTTACATTTCCTTTTCCGTTTTGATGCGTTAATGGTGTGCGGCAACACCGTGACACACGGGGATGCGGGTGACGGGTGATCCCCCCGCAAGGGGGCCATGCACCTGTTTGATAATAAGAAGGTATGCTTCTCTTACTGCAAATAAAACTTTTAATGGTTTTCTGCCAGAAAGACCCTGTCCTTTATGTAGGATACATAGAGGATCATTTGGCAAAGGATTGGGGATTTGGGGTTAAACTAAAAACAAATTAATTTCATTTTATAGCACTCTGAACCCATTTGAGTTAATTATTCATTGAGAATTTGAATAGCACACACTGTTCTGACTTCCAATTTCCCCCTAATGAACGGCATTTGCTGTAATATGACAAAACCCTGAGTCTTAGAATTACTGGGTAATGTGGAAAAAGTCAAAGTTGGTTCTCTGTTGTTTTGCTTTAAGGAAATTATATTATTTTACAGCCACTTAGTTTTCTCCTTTCCAATAAGAAAAAATGCTTTCTTACTACCTGAAAATTAGTGAAGGTCAAGAGGACACAGGCTGCAGTGCATTAAAAGCCACCATCAAATGTGGACGTGGACCGAGTTTTCCCCTGTTCTCTCCCACCATCAAATGTGGATGTGGACTCAGTTTCCCCCTGGTCTCGCCCATCATCAAATGTGGACGTTGACCCAGTTTCCCCGTGTTCTCGCCCATCATCAAATGTGGACGTGGACCCAGTTTCCCCCGTTCTCTCCCACCATCAAATGTGGACGTGGACCCAGCTTCCCCCTGTTCTGGCTAACCATCAAATGTGGACTTGGACACACTTTCCCTCTGTTCTTGCCCACCATCAAATGTGGACACGGATTCAGTTTCCCTCTGTTCTTGTCCACCATCAAATATAGATGCGGACCTAGTTACCTTCTGTTCTCACCCACCATCAAATGTCTATGTGGACTCAATTTTCTTCTGTTCTCGCCCACCATCAAATGTGGACATGGACTCAGTTTCCCTCTGTTCGTGCCTACCTTGCCACCATGGCTCATTTCACAGTCACTCAGGAAAGGAAGAAACATTATTTTTAATAGGCATGAAGGCAGTTGTTTTTAACGTAAGGAGCAAGACATAATTCCAGCAATGGAAATTGCCAGCTGAGTGGGTCTGTGTGAGGTTTGGAAGAAAAAAAGGATTTTACCTTCCCCTCTCTGTGTGTGCCCACCTCCCCCAGTTGAGAGTCACAGATTTAATTACTTTAATTTTGAGCTTAAAATAATTTGACAGCCTAACAAAAACTACTACAGTCCTATAAAATTCTGCTGTGTGTTTGGTTTTTCAGTTGCTTTTCTGAATATGGTAAATGAATGCATTATGAGTTGTTATTTTAGTAATTGCTGTAAAAATTAATGTATGTTATAACCAAGTGTTATAAAGTTAATTTAGCACCAAAGTAAAGCTAAAGCTGCATTGATTTCCCACTGTACTTGTGCATAACAACGGCTCCATGAGGCAGGCGCTGTGACCCTGCAGTCTGGTGGGAGCAGGTGCCACCTGGCTGGTGCGGTCACTGCCCATCCCCTCTTGCTACCGGGCAGCTTTGCAGTTTCCAGGCTATGCGGGAGTTAAGGCGGGTGGTCAGTAAGTGACGGTGGGAAGTTGGGTGGTGCAGGTTGGCATGGGGTGGAAGGAGGCGTGGAGAGCCTGGGGAAGGCTGGACAGCAGCTCCGGTACCTGCACAGGGGGGCAGGGTGAGGCGGCACCGGGCAGTGAGTAGCTCCTGGAAACAGCCCTTGGGGTTTTTATAGACGAGTCTGTCTTCAGCTCTGCACCCCTTTCCTGCTGAGTCCGGGTGGAGGGTGGAGGCGTCGAGCGCTTGTTTCTCCAGGTGAGGGCCCATCGGACACAGCCAGTGTTTCCTGGAGTCCCCTCACCTGGGAACGTGCCCCTGCTCTTTTCAGAACAAAACAAATCTTAGTTAAACTTGACACATCACCTTTCCAGAAGGTGTTTAAGTCTGTATGCCTGTTAAGTCACCTAACTTTAAAGAGTAATGATCCAATATGCTTCTTTTTAGGGGAGAAAACCTAGCTGATTTAAAAGAAAAAATCAGAGGTTGGGGTCGCAGCATTTTGGAGGAGACTTGGTTTATGTCCTAGTGGGCAGCAGTGTTTCCTCAACTGTTGTGTTTGCTCTATTATTACACTACAGAGGTGACACTTCAAACACAGGGAAATGGAAGACAAAACAGCCCCTCCCCATTCAGAGATAAACGTTATCAACATATTCATGCACTTCCTTCTGCTGTTTTTGCTCTTCACTTTTTATTTTAAGACCACGTTCGTAGGATGGATATGTAATTGTTTATGGTGACTTTAAAAACACCTTTCTTGCTAAAAAGAGTATTTTTTTCAGTCTGGAAAATTTAGACAACAAGTGTTGTTTAAAAATTAATTATAATACCACCATGAAGTCATCAATGTTTTTATACATTTTCTTGGTCTCTTTGTGGACTTAATATATACAATTTAACAAATTGGAAATAACATAATTTTATGCATAAAATGTTTCTTGGCTTTAGAGATGGAGCAGAGAGGAGGCACAGGGCTTCCCGCTGGCTGAGGTCCTCCCAGGGTGTGACCAGCAGCCTCCCAAGTTTAGGGTCTGCACGGAGTAAGATTTCTAAATTGCCTTACACCACAAGCCCTGCAGCCACGCGACCCTTTGATAAGGGGGTGTACTCTGATAGATTTTTCAAGACAAGAGTTTGCTGGATCTGAGGCTGTTTCAGCTGCTTCTGGAGACGGCAGCTCTGGGACGTTTGTGCCAGCTCTCCCTCAAGACACCACGGATGCCACATCCTCATCTTTTGGAATCCAGTGTTGTAGAGGAGAAGTCTGAAGCCAGTTTGATTTTTGCTTCCTGGTAGGAAACTGATGTTTTCAGGCTTTTCCCCTTTATTTCCATAATGAAGATGATGTCCCACCTCATCTAGAGGTGTTTTTGTTACTTTGTGGGGAATGTCCAACCCTTATGTGCCCCTTCAGGTCCTCAGTCCCTTTCTCAACTTCCTCGCAATCCTCCCATCTCATCCATCTTCACTGTAATTCTGTTATTTTTTTCATTTTTGTGCTCAATTTCCCATGCGACTTTTGTTCTTGTTTCACAGATGCCCGTGCCAAACTTTATGTCGGAGGCTCGGGGGCCGTGTTTTATTCTGTCTGCCTCTGCATGTACTTTTGAGAAGTGGGGTTGGAGGTTGCCCCCCAGGTGCTGTTTCAGCTGGACCTGCCTAGACTCTGTGAATTGGGGGCGTCGAGCAGAGCCCATGTGGCTCTATGGTGGGCCGTGTTGCTGAACCGTACGTCTGAGGTTTGGGGGCCATGTTTCATTCTGTCTGCCTCTGCATGTACTTTTGAGAAGTGGGGGTGGGGGTTGTCCCCTGGGTGTTTCAGCTGCACCTGCCCAGACTCCCTGAAGTGGGAACATTGGACAGAACCCATGTGGCTCTACAGTGGGCTCTGGTGCTGACAGAGCAAGAAGCCGCACTCCCAGGACGTGCTTGCAGCTGTTGGCAGGTCTGGGATTGTGACAGGATGATTTCCTTCTCTAAAATACATCTCAACTGTTATCCAGAGGGTTGGCTGTAGGCTTTCAACAGCTTCACTCTTCTTAGTAACCAGGAGACAATTCACTAAACAGAGTTACTCTCACGGTTTAATTAGGAATTTCTGCGAGAGGCTGGTGGGACAGCTCCCTCTGCAAGCCTCCTGCAGCCTCCCTGTCCCCACTCTTGGGCCCAGCCACCTGCATTGGTCTGTGGAGGCTGCACATTCTCTGTTCTCCTAAGGGGCTCCTGGACTTTGGGGCAGCCTTGGTAAGCTGATGTGTAACTCCCAGTCTCTTATCTCTTTAAGTAAGTAGGTTCATGGAATCCTGATCTTCTAAATTGTTTCATCTTTGTAAAACAGCCACAGTTTCCTAAGCCACCTTGTGTCTGAATGTGAATCACTTGTTATTTTTCACTGCAGAATGAACAGAACTGGAATCATAAGATTTAGAGGGTGATGAAAAGACAGAGGTGAGCATATTCCATTTTCTCACCTTTTCCTTACACTTTTTCCTTAAATGCACCCCTCATATGTCTGTGAAGTTCTTCCCAATTCCATAACGTCACTCCATCCTCAAGTGGAACATTTGTGAACAGTAACAAGTATTGATGTGTACACCTCTGCAGCCCAGCAGGAATTAATGCTTTTTATTTATGAATGGATGGTCATCGGATGGCCAGAGGGATTCCCTGTGAATTGCGGGGGTCCTCATGCCTCCTTGTGAGTGACATGCACAATGGCGAGGGCTAGGGAATCTCAGTCTCTGTGATTCGAGTAGTGACATCGTTTACGCAAGGCAGGTGGATGACTCTTTGAGCTTGGCATGCTCGTGGGTGGCACAGCACAGCTGACATGGAGTGGGGCAAGGGCTTGTTCCACGAGTCTCTGTGCTTTTGTTGTTGTTGTTGTTGTTGTTTTGAGATGGAGTCTCTCTCTGTCACCCAGGCTGGAGTGCAGTGGCGCGATCCAGGCTCACTGAAAGCTCCGCCTCCCGGGTTCACGCCATTCTCCTGCCTCAGCCTCCCGAGTAGCTGGGACTACAGGTGCCCGTACCACGCCCTGCTAAATTTTTTGTATTTTTAGTAGAGACGGGGTTTCACAGTGTTAACCAGGATGGTCTCGATCTCCTGACACTGTGATCCACCCGCCTTGGCCTCCTGAAGTGCTGGGATTGCAGGCGTGAGCCACCGTGCCTGGCCTGTTTTTGGTTTTTTTTGAGACGGAGTCTTGCTCTGTCGTCCAGATTGAAGTGCAGTGTCATGATCTTGGCTCACTGCAACCTCCACTCACTGCAACTTCTCCCTTTCAGTTCGAGCAATTCTCTTGCCTCAGCCCCCCTAGTAGCTGGGATTACAGGCATGTGCCACTATGCCTGGCTGATTTTTGTATTTTTAGTAGAGACAGGATTTTGCCATCCTGGTAGGCTGGTCTTAAACTATTGGCCCCATGTGATCCGCCCGCCTTGGCCTCCCAAAGTGCTGAGATTACAGGCATGGGCCACTGCACCCGGCCCTGTGTTTGACTCTTAAATCTTCTTTTTCTTTTTAATATTTCTGTTTCTGGACGGCCACTCAGTAGATATGGAGGAAGAGTTCACAGATGTCCATATTACATTTCTTTCTTAAATTAGCCTCCCTTGAACACTGCTATAGGGTACAGACGCATGAAGGGCTGAAAGGGTGGTTGCGTCCCAGGAAGTGTGAGCGTGGAGCTGGTCTGTGAGACCCCAGTGCCGGTGAAGGCACCCGTGTGAGATGGCCTGGGATGGGGGTGTGCAGAGCCCTGACCGTGGCACACACCCTTCAGCTTTGATGCTTCAGGCCATTGCTCTAGTCATCAGTGAGCAGAAGGTCTAACAGCAGTGATATTTATCACTAGCTGTGTTGACCAATGTGTTAGGAGGGTGAACCTGTTTGACTTAAGCTGTTTGACGGGTTTGCATTTAAATAGACAACTGGTGACCTGGTGCCTGGACGCTTGCTCTGTGACCTGCCCCACGTGGCTTCTCCCTCTGGTATGCATTAGATGAGATGGGCGTGTTTAGGGTGGTGTGGCCCTAGACTGCAATGCATTAGAAGTACAAACCCTGCCTCACCCCAGATCTGCCCCACCCCAGTGTGACTTTTGGAGGTGGAGGCCCAGCATCCTTCACCTGCCCTCCAGGTGGGCCTGAGGATGCTGAGGTTTCAGAGCGCTGCTTTGCTAGCACTCCAGCAAGTCCTGCTTAAAGAGGCCAGGATCTGAAATGGCAGCTTATCAAATTGTATAGCAGAAAAATAGAAACGTTTCCTTAGAATGGGTGTAGGAAGAAAAATGATTTCCTTCACCATATCTGGAAAATATTTGGAATTATTAGTGGTCTCCTGTATTTCTTTCTTTTCTTTTTTTTTTTTGATACAGGGTCTCACCCTGATGCCCAGGCTGGAGTGCAGTGGTGCAATCTTTGCTCCCTGCAACCTCCGCCTCCTGGACTCAGGTGATCCTCTCACCTCAGCCCCCTGAGTATCTGGGACTACAGGCATGATACCACACCTGGCTAATTTTTGTATTTTTTTTTTTTTTTTTTTTTTAGAGACAGGGTCTTGCTATTTTGCCCAGGCTGGTCTCAAATTCAAGCATTTGTCCTGCCTCAGTCTCCCAAAATGCTTCTGTACCTCTGACCCATCAAGGAAGGACAAGAGGTGTGAGCCACCCTCCCGGCCTCCTGTCTTTCCTTGTTGGAGCAGGGATGTGAAAGCACTTGCCGCAGCTGACCTGAGTATATCTCGTTTTGCTTTGTTTTCCTCACGGGTAACCTGGCAGTGCTGTGCACCAGTGCTGCTGGCCAGCTGTTTTTTGATGGACTGGCAGAAAATCAAACAGAGACCCGGGTTCCTTTCTCCCTGGGTACTGACCAGGTGGGAGAGGAAGGACGTTATCTGAGTATCATCTTCATGAGGGCTGGTGGGGGAAACGTCAACTTTAAGGTGCCTGGGATCTAAGGCATGGAACCCAGAGTGCAGCAGAACATAGGGGATGTAGCCTTGGGAGCAGAGACGTGCGGGCCGGTGCCCTCGTTCCTGGCGGGTTCTGAGTGCAAGAAAAGGTTAGTGAACCAGACGAGGTCACGGAGCAACCTGCCAAGACCTGCCTGGATGTATGGCTGGCGTCTGTGCTGGCCCCAAAACTGCCCATTTGGGGATTCCTTGCAGTTTCAGATCCACCTAGGGGTCCGGAGAGCGTCCAATCCATGACCTCAAAGAACGAGGTGTTGCCTTGAGATCCTCCAAGGTGAGGGTAGGAATTTTTTTTTTTTTTTTTTTTGCAATTAGCCATAATTTGTTGTGAATGATCTTGGACCTATTTTCCACTTCTTTGTATAGGAAGAGAGACAGAATAAAAAGTCTCAATGTGCCAGATGCCATGTAATGAAGTCGTGGGGTTAACATTGTTGATTATTATGTAACATCACGTTAATTGGAACATATTCACACGTGTCCACAGCGTGTGTGTGTGCCCAGTCCGATGAGCATGTTGGGTTGGGGTCGCTGCTGGTTCTTGCAGCCCCTCTGGGTGGTGCTTTCTCTGTGACTTGCCCAACACCGTTGCTGCTGCCTCTGTTGGAGTTCAGCCTTGACCGGCCTTGCTGCCACCAGGTTCTCGGAGCCTGTGCACCCTCTTCCCCCCGTGCCTCCACTACCCCGCATGCACCTTCTTCCTGGGGCACACCCTCGTCTCCTTGAGCACCCTTGTCCTCCGTCCTGTCCACCCAGGGTCTGCTGTGTGTTTCTACTCAGCCCATGCCTGCCTCTTGCTGTGAGCTCAGTTTATTGAGGTGCGGTGAGAAACCAACAGAGGGGAGCAGTGTCCCAGCCTGTCAGGGCAGGAGGGAGCCTTGGGCATCTCTTCCGCAGCTCTGGCGACCCACCCTTCGCGATGTAGTGCTGGGGAGAGAGGTGAGTTCTAAAGGTAGGACCGCCGTGATTTCCTGAGTCTTAATTACCTAATACTGGGTCATCTGCCATGTCGCCTCATCGAAGGCACCTCTAGAGACAAAGCAAAGCCTCTGGTGGCCGTGGGCGGGGTGGCCATGCCTGTCTGTGGGTTCTGTAGAACCTACTCGGAGCCCCTCCAGCCGTGGGGATGTTCAGGCACTTGCCGCCTGTGGGAGGTGTGCGTTAGCCGCGTGGTAGGTGCGGAGGCCTGGAGGGACAGGCACAGGCCCACAGGCGTGGTGAGTGTGGGAGATTTAGCCGCCTGGGGATGTGTGGAAGGACAGGCACAGGACCACAGGCGTGGCGAGTGTGGGAGAAAGTGCACAGAGTGCCCAGCAGATGCCGTGTGGTCAGCGGAAGCCGTGAACACAGGCCGGGCTCGGGAGACACATTTGGAAATACACTTTAAGCAACATCAATGGATAATGCTGCGATTTGGTTTCCTCCCGTGGTCCAAAACACATTCTAGAGATGCCGCTGCTTTGTGTGTACCTGAGACAAGGGTCTAAATGTATTAGGGCCTTGATGTAATCTGTAAGACAGGCACAAAATGCCTATCTCAAAGAGGCACTGAACAAGAAAGCATGCTCTATTCAGTGCAATGAGAATGCTTCATTGTCATAAGCAAAGTAAAATGCCTCCAAGGCGAGCTTGCCATGTGTTTAATGACCTTGGACACGAGCCTCCTAAACCTGCCAGAAAGTGCTTCCAGCGTGGCTTCATGCAGTGGTTTCATGCAGTGGCTTCAGTGAAGAATGTGCATATGTGGCTGATACTGAGAGCTGCGCAGCACCCTCCTGACCTGACGGGTGCCCGTGTGTGGACCGTGAGCCGGGCAGCACCTTCCCGACCTGACGCATCCCCATGTGTGGACCATGAGCCGGGCAGCACCCTCTTGACCTGACGGGTCTCCTTGTGCCCATTGTGGGACCTCCGTCAGTCAAACAAGTGACACACGTCAAACTGAATGCAGGGAGGAGGGTCCAGGATTGTACGCAGGCTCCGTGTCTCGTTCTTCTGAGGCCTTCTGGGAAGCCAGGAGGGCATGGGGTCTTTTGTGTGTTTCCTCCTGGCGGCTGTGAATTTGTAGCAATGGCTTTTTGCAAAAGGGCCCGGAGGCGGAATCAGAGCCTGTCTTGGAAAGGATGACATCTTCACGGGCACCTCTTTCCGCCTCTCCAGTGCTCCTGTGATTTTCAGTATGTGCACCCTGCAGACTTCAGCCTGTTGGTGTCTTGGGGGAAGAGATACCAGGATTGCTTCAATGTCTGTAAACCTGAAACAGGAATTTCTCTGCATTAAGTTGGTCACCAAAATGGGAGGTAAGTGGAGAGGGGAAGGAACTTCTTGACCTCGTCAGCCCTTTTCTTGAAACTCACAGTCAAACTTTGTCAAATTCTAGATGATGGTGCTTCAGGCGATGCATTTATGTATGTTATGTCTTGTTTTCTGAGTATGGTGCTTCAGGAATTTAAATATTAAGGTGAAATTGCCATGCACAGTTGAATTGGCACCATAATTTGACTCTCTGTAAAGCCTTTTGGTTTCCTGTTAGAGTGACTTACCATTTTTTGAGTTAACTGAAGCAAACTCTGCTGTCAGCACGAAGGAGCCACTGTATGGTTAGGACGTCCGATTAAATAGAATTCTCCTAAATAGAGTGTGTTCTTTTCATAAATTTTAAAAATTCATTTATTCATCAAACACATATTGAGTACTTATCACCTTGGTTGCTAGTCACTGTTCATATATATATTTTTAAGGAATTACTTCCACCTAGCTCTGAAATAACATTGCATTTAGAATTTAGCACAGAGGTGATTAAGCATGAACTTTTCTCAGCAGTCTTGTTTTCATTTTTACTTGGGAACATGTTCTCAGACTCGGTGCCCAGCTGACATTACCGTGCGTTGCCCGAGACACACACCTGGCGGGGCTGTGTCTCTGGGGCTTTAGAGCAGGAAGGAAGGGCTGCCAGGTGTCTGGCCCTTCCATGTTTCCCTGGGGGAAGTATCAGGCCTTGGGTAGGAGTCTTGGCTTGTCTTACTGGATTAGCTGGTGTCATTCAGTAGCTCTGCCTTGGTGTTAAGCTCTGGACTGACTCTGACCTCTGAGTGGCAGAGGAGAGGATGGTGATTTAGGATTAGTCGTGCAGACCGGGGCACCCAGCGGGTCTCGGATAAAAAGTGGTGGCAATTGATCACTTGCCTTTTTGGGAGAACTGTGTGGATTGACTCAGACCTCTTTCTTTTCATTTTATCTTGAGACTTTGTAGAAGCAAAAATGCCTTTAAAAAAATTAAATGATGGGCTTTTGTAATGTTTGTGTCTCCCCAAGATTCACAACTTGGAATCGTCACCCGCGAGGAGATAGTGCTAGGAGGGGGAGCTTTGGGCGGTGAGGAGGTCGTGAGGGTCTCATAAATGGGATTTGTGCCCTCAAAAAAGGGACTACAGAGAGCTCCTTCACTCCTTCCACGGTGTGTGGACCCAGTGAGAAGGCGCCGTCTATGAACCAGGAAGCCCTCACCAGGCAAACCTGTCAGGCCTTGACTATGAACTTTCCAGCCTGAGACTGAGACTGAGAGCTGTGAGAAATGAACTTGTGTCGTTCGCCAGCCCCTACCCAGCCTGTGGTGTGTTGTTAGAGCAGCCTGGGTGAACGAAGGCAGGTCGTGAATTTTCTGTTGTACTTTCTGGCTTCAGATACTTGCTAGGGAGATGTCACCATCTTACCCAGGTAGGACTGTCTGGAATCAGACGTTCCGTTATGATTTGACCTTGCTCTTGCCCCACGCCTGTGCCATTCACACCTCCAGGTGTCTCGGCTGCCGGTGGCCCCTCCAGACGTTTCTGATTCGGTGTGTGGTGCTGGTCGCGGCCGCGCCGTCAGTGACCAGGAGTAGGAGCTCGCGCCCCTGGTGAACCAGCAGCCTCACCCGGAAGCTGCCGAGAAGAGTTTGACAGAAGGTGATCGCGCCTCGAGACTGAAACTTCCTGTTTACAGGGAATGGAGGTGCATAGTAGGGAATTTAATGATGGCCCTAGAAACAGATGCCTCTGGGGTAGGGGATATTCTACAGGACAATGGCCCCGGACTCTCGAAAAGTGAAGATCACAGATAAAAGGGGTGCGAGGCTGTTCCTGACGAAGACGGGGAAGGAGAGTCACTCGGCACAGTGTGTGGCCAGGATAGAAAAGACGTTTTCGGGACGATTGTGCTACCTGAACATAACCTGGACAGCGATGCTCTGAAATCGTTCTTGTCTGCCGATGATGGTACTGCGTCTGCAGAGGGGCCCTTATGCCTAGGGAATGTGTGCCTGAGGACTCCGTGAGGCAGCAGGAGCCTCTCACTTCAAGTGGCTCCAGAGGAGAAACAAATCTGTCTCTCTGTCTGATCTACAGAGAGAGTGAGAAAGCAAATCTAACAAAATGTTAGCAGTTGTTGGAGCTCCGTGTGGAGAAAACTTGACCACTCGTTGTACTGTTCTTCCACTTTTTAAATATGTTAGAACATTTTCATAATGAAATGGTGGGAAAGTAAAAATAAATCTGGAAATTAGAACGGAAGTGAGCCCAGCCAAGCACTCTTGGGTTCAGCCGGGAAGAGCCAACGGTCCGTTGGTGTTCTCTTGACTCGTCGTGGGGATTTCCTCCTCCTGGGATCACCACCTAGTTTTCCTGGTGATAGTTATTTTATACACAGCTATGAGCATAGGTGATACTGAAAACACGTTTAGTGTGGTTTGTCATTAAGAATTTGGAGAACTGGCTACAGAAACCACTTGTACAGAGTTGAGATGAGCACTGCCTGCCTCAGCATCTGTGGTAACAGCTTCACTTGGGTGCAGAGCTTGGCAGAGGTTTGAGTGGCTCTGTCTCGATGGTCCTCTGTCAGAGGACAAGGTTAAGCTTCACCACCAAGGGCCCTGTTGAGCCTCTGGGCTGGAAGTAACCTCCCCTGGGCTGGTGAGGCAGCCTCTGGGGGCCTCTCACTACCTCCAGCCTGAGCGCCCAGTGCCCAGGGGCAATTTCCCACCTTCCCTGGGGGCTCAGGATGCCGGCTCCTGGGGCAGTGTCTGCAGCTGGGCCCCTCCTCCCGGGCTGGGGGTAAGGCTGGCCACGGCCTCCTGCTATGTCCCACTGGCCACTTCACCGCAGCTGCAGCCCACACTGGGTGGCCGCTCCTGCTTCTGTTGGATGTGGAGATGCAGGCCTTCACTGAGGCTTCCTGGCCTCGCCCCTGCTGGCCCCAAGGCTGTGCCACTTCCCCCTGCCCAGCCCCTGGTCTCTGTACAGTGTCTGTCCAGGATGTCTGTCCATCCGTCCTTGACATTCTGTCCACAAGCAGCCACTGTCATCCTAGCTTGTGAGGGGCGAGCAGAGCCCAGGTGCGGTCGAAGTGGAGATGCTGATGCCCTTCAGTGTGCAGGGAAGTGAGTTCCTTCATATCTACAACCTCTGCGCAGCCAGCTGGGAGCTCATCCCATTCACAGGTGGATGTGCCTTGTGTTTTGGCCCAATCGCCTGCATTAACCCAGAAGAATCTCAGTTCTCTGCTTTCAAACACATACGCTGGGACGTGAACACTCTCACCCTGGACGTTTTGTCTGAATGTTCAGTGCCCAGGCTCTTAGGTACACAGGCGGCCCCGGGTTTTATTTGAAAGCTTTGATTGACTTGAAGGAACGTAGAGGCTGCTGAAATCCTGGTCATTTTGGAACAAAGTATTTTATTAACAGTTTTCTAAAAGAAAGAAATCATTAAAAAATTGATCCCTGTTGAGGTAGAAGGATCTCGTCCTCATGCTTCTCAGTTCCTTCCAGAATCAGCTTCCAGTTCAGCTGCAGAACAGGTTCTGGTGGTGGCTGGAGCAGCCCAGGCAGGTGCCGTCGGGTCTGAGTTCACACTGGTGCCCATGTGGTCTCCAGTTACGGTGTGGGCCGTGGGGCCTGAGTTCACACCATTGCCCATGTGGTCTCCAGTTACGATGCTGGCCATGGAGTCTGAGTTCACGCTGGTGCCTGCGTGGTCTTCAGTTACAGTGCTGGCCATTTGTGCCTTTCTGGGAAGTTAGAAGGAGGATCATTTCATCACCTCTCTGTCCTTCCACACCTGATCTATGCTGGGCCACCGTGAATTCTTCCTTTTAACTGTTTCTCTCATCACGGGCAACGCTGGTGTTCTGTGGTCCACGTTTGCCTTTTCGGAAAACGGATTCTGTGTTGCTTTATATAATCACGTGGTCTCTTTTACGAATTTCGCTTTTCTTTAAGAAAATAATCGTGCTTTTATCTCTTCAATCTCAACTCTGGTCCCTGACACAGGCTCTTGCCAGCTCGAAAATTAAAAGTAATCTTTGATTTTACTTAATACTTTCTAAAGTTTTCAAAAGTTTATCAGCATGTGGGTTACTGAACATTGACTGTTTATTTAATGGAAAATTACATTGTAAGTAGAGTATTAGAGTGAAAATGATCTTCTGATTTTATTAAAATATTCAGGTAAAAATATTAAAATGACTTCGCCAAACTTCATGCCTGTGTATCGTGAAAATATTAAGCTGCTCTCTGCTCCCGAGAATGCATGAGTAGAGTATGTGTTTGAAAGTGTCATTCCAGTCTTAAGTTTTAGGTATTCTTAAAGGGGTTGGCTGGAGAAGTGACATTTAGCATTGAGTGAACGTTTGATAAAGATTTGTCTCGATATAAAAATAGTTAAAAACAATCTTTAGTGTTTCCTGTCAGGGTTCACCCATTAAAGAATGGTCTTGTAAAAAACTCATCGAGAGTGTCGGCGCCCAGAGGTGCTACCTTGCCCACAGTTGTGTCATCTGTTGTCACCAGGCGACACGCCCAGCGTTTAGCTGCACGTCAGATGTGGCCACGGGGCCACAGGACATCCCTGCGGACGGATGTTCTTATGCAGATTAATGAGGATGGAGACCGCTGCAGAACTGTAAGCCCCCCAGGGGCTGACGGAAGCCTGGGAACACCCGAGACACCAGAGTCGCTGCTACCCTGGGTGGAAGGAAACCTGCCCTGGAAGATGGGAAATGCAATAAGGAGAAAGTACCAAGGTACATGATGCTGTGAAAACGGAGATGTTTTAATTAAATTAACAATTAAAATCATTTTAATTATGTGAATTATTTGAATTCATGTTAGTTCTTTTTAGGAAATTAATACTTAAAGCAAGTTTGTTTTCTGAATTGTTGGAATTAATTGAGTCAGCACAAGAGTTAGCATTGATATCTGACCCTCTTCCAGGGTTGGGGCAGAGGAGATGGGGGCAGAGGAGATGGGCCTCCCACCGGCTTTCCCCTGGAGCTCCGCCAGAATTTCCCATTGAGGAGCCCTCAGCTACCTGAGAGCCAGGAGCTCTTGCGGAGAAGCCACTGTCGGCATGCCGCCCGCTTTGATGGCTCTGCTCTGCCATCCCTGCGCTCCAAGGGCCGGACCCTGCCGCTGCCTGTGCCAGACGGGTCTCAGGGAGGTGCCAGTGAGCGGGTATGCATGGCAAGGCCTGGGCATCGCTGTCCGTTTTCCGTGGCTGCCGGTTTCATTCTCTCGCTGTTTGTCCCCTTAGCAAGACTCATGAGGTTCCTTGAGGACAAGACCCCCTCCTGCCACCTGGTCTGTTTCCTGAACGTTCTCTGCACTAGCACAGCCCTGGGATGCAGCCCTCGGGAATCAGGGTGTTGGCCATACATAGTAGGGCGGGTCGCTCTGCTGGGCACCACGATGGATGTTAGCTGCTGTGCTTCACTTTGCGGACACGTTTAAGTACAAAAGTAATTTTAAAATTTCACCATTATTTCAAGACAGCTGAGAGCCTATTAGCACAGAATCCCTGGTCTGAATGAAATCAAACAGTTCTTATTAATTATTCATGATGCCATGAATATGTAGCCTTATTTTTTATAATTACCAGTCTGTATAATTAATCTTTCATTTGGTTAAAGTACTTAACAGTAAGTAGAGCTGTAATTTCAACTGTTTATAAAGCATATGGAAGAATGTTTAAATGTTTAATTAGAACCATTTTTTTTAGTTTCATAGAGAATTTTTTTTCTTGTCAACGAGGATCTTTAATTATTTAAACCAAAAGAGGAAAACAGACCAGAAAAGAAAAACAACTAGTAAAGCTCGGAACTGCGAAGGTGGCATCGTTCCGTTAGTCTCGGGTTTTGCTTCCTGGGTTTGTGACGTGGTCAGAGTCCTTGTCTTTGATTTCCTAACACAAGTTGTTAAAGTTGGAAGTGAGTGTGAAATTGAGTTAGTCTAGCTTTATTCTTTCACGGATGAGAAGTGAATTATCTTCAGCAAGGTGGGTGCAGGCGTGGTCCCCGGGGGTCACTGTGGTGAACAGGCTGCTCTTGTGGGGAGCCAAGTTCATCATCACTGGGACAGAGCCCAGGACACTTCCCCGGCTGGCCAGCCTCTTCCTAGAACCCCACACATTGCAAAGGATGGAGTCCAGATCTATACCATAAAGAAACGAGGGTGGTTACAGAAAGCACCACGATCTCAGCTGAGTGGCTCTGAGCACCCCAACGTTGGGGCACCTCAGCATCATGTGTGGCTCAGGCTGTGCCCTGCAGGGAGGCTGGCCCGATTGAGCTTCGATCTCCACCCTGAGAGTGAGGGCTCCTTCCCCCAGAGTGAGTTAAAGCATCGTGTGTCCACCTGTGCAGTGGATGGTCCCAGTGGCCCTGGAGGGCTGAAACCCTGGGTCTTGCCACTGGTCCGGGGCGTCTATTTCCCCTTCCTGCAGTTCCTGTGTCTGTGTGTCCAGGGGGTTCCGATCCCTGTCTCAGGACCATGGGTGAGGGGTCAAGTTCACCCGCTTTGGAGCTGGCCCGGATCTTGGTTCTGTGGATCCTCGCTGTGTGGCTCTGGAGCAGTTCTGTCCTCAGGAGAGGGATCCTTACAGCCGCCTCTTGGGGCCATGAGGAGAATTAATAGGACGACCCCCAGGAAGCTGCTCAAAGCCCTGTGCGGGGCCAGTCCTGTGTCTCCACCAGTTCCTTCCCTCTGTGCTCCCCCCCACTGTCACATCGCGAGCCTTTATTTCCTTTTCCTTGGACCCAGGCAGCGAATGCTCCGCTGCCCTTGGCAGCCCCTTCTCTAGTCTGTCCTCAAATCACTTCCTGACGGACAGCCCTGACTAGCCATCGGCGTGTCCAAAACCCCACAAAATAGAACCCAACTTTCCTATTAAGCTGTGCAGAACTGTCCCAGCCCCACTTCCCACAGGCTGGCCTCATTCGCCATGGGATCCGTGGTTCTCACCTGGGGCTGGGGGTGCCCCTGGCATCTTGTGGGGAGTGTCAGGGATGTCCCTCCAGGCCCAGTACAGTCCCCCAGCCGGTGGGCAGCAGACAGCAGCACCCAACCTGATGTCCCTGTGGCTTCTGGTTCCCCGAGGCTGGCTGTGCTTTGCTGCCTCTTCATGCCCTCTCTCCACCTTCGCTGTTTAGCAGTGTTCCATCCATTAGAGCTCAAAGCACTGCCTCCCAGCAATGCAGCCCGTTCTTCTGGCCTGCCATCTGCCTGTGCCCCGCGGTCTGTACCATGTCCTCACGGGCCCATCAGAGCAAGGCTCCCAGGGATGGAGAGGTTCCTGTTTGTGTCTCTGTCCCACCTTCTCTGGACCTGGCACCGTGCCCTTTGCCGACAGAGGTCTTGGGTTGATTGTCAGCAAAGCAGACAATCTATATGGCTCTAAATGGTTGTGAACATGCTTGATTGGGTGATTTTACAAATAATTGGATATGTAAACATTTGAGTGTGACACAGGTGGATTTTTGGGCTAATGGTCTTGTTCTTCAGGGAGTAACCACAGGCCCATCCACAAGGACCATTTCCAGCTGATTTATGGAACGCTGTTCTACCTGGTTAATTTTGAACGTTATCTCAGCCTGAGAGGTAGGTCAGCATGTGACGAAGATCACTGGTTTGAATCCTAATCTAATCCTTAGATTGAATCCTAATCCTAATCCTAATCCTTAGGAGCTGCAGCTTCCATGCCTTCGTTTCTTCCTTGGTTAGGTAGGGAAGGTATGAGCTACCTCAGAGTTGTGAGTGAGGCCTGTATCGAGTGAGCGATTTAAGTGACAAGGACTGCACCCGGAGTGTTGGTATTTAAAGACCTTTAAACATCACGATGCTGCATTTTGGTACCCAGGTAAAACAGCAAAGTTATTTCAGATGCAGACACAGACCGTCGGTGAGGTGGGGGGCTGATGGCAGGAGGTGGACCACCGACCCTGTAATGAGGGCGTGGTCTGTTCGAGGCTGAACGAAGTGTAAATCATTGCGTGTACCACGGAGGTCCCCTGGAAGGGTCCATGTGGCTGAGCCGTGCGGTCTGTCCATGATGTCTGGCAGGAGCAGAGCTTTCGGGTGCAGCCTTGCTCTAGTGTGCACGGCCCTCAACGGTCTCAAAAGTCTGAGGCTTAAAGCAGGCTTGGGGTTTCCTTACACCTCCTGGACACCTAATTTGCCTGGCAAACATGTTTTTCTTGGGTGTAAAGGTGAAGGAGTGGGTGACTCTGGTGAAAGTGTACTAATTACTGCACTCTGGGTCAGTGGCGCTTGGTTGAAGACACTATCTGCCCTGGGTGGACATCTCTGGGGTGGTGAGAACCGGTGGCTGGATGTCGCAGTTTTGCCCAGAGGATGCCAATTTTTTCCTTTTTCCTCAGTAACAACACCCTACTTTGTTTAGGGAAGCAGCACACCCAGCTGAAAATCCAATTGTCTTGCACGGCGGAGCGGCTGGTGACACAGGTCCAGATGCTGGGATGCTGATGGGGGTTCCTGGAGTGGGAAGTGTCAGGAGGCTTTCCCGACCAACAGCAGCCCTGGGCCCTTGTCCAGCCTTCTTGCCCGGGGCATGACACCTGGAGGGAAAGCAGCTTCGGGGGCCCGAGGGCCAGAAGGCAGAGTCCTGGCGTGTGAGGCAGGCCTGGGCCAGGCTCCTTGGAGGATGTCACAGACCTGCTGCCCATGCAGGGACCACCCACCTCTGAGCCCCACGCAGATTTTCCTCCGTGGCCGAGTGAAATCCTAGTGTGGCGAGTGAGGCAGTCAGAGGCACCTTTTGTGGAAGGAGGACAAAGCTGGAGAGAAAGAGGTTTTCCTAAAGGCACAAGGCGCTGATTGTGCGTTAGGGATAATTCCTAGGAGTGTGGTTGCTGGTGGGTGGAAAACTGTAGCCAGAGAATAAGTGGGAATGGCCCTTGCTGGTACTTAACGGATTTGTTCACGAATGATCTGAACAGTTCCAGTGAAAAGAGCATTTCGGACACAGAAGTTTTCATCCTGCCTGACAATCAGCGTGACTGTGGGCTGTTCCATCCTTCTTGGGCGACAGTGAGAGGGTCTCAGGCCCTTCCGGCCCTGTGCTGGCATTTCCCCAGGGTGTATGCCCCATCCCGAATAGGCTGGAATGCCTCTGGGTGCAGCTGAGCCTCTTGAAAAGGGAAGAGACATGTGATGTGCTCTGGCTGAACAGGAAAGTGAGGGAGGACAGGGAGAGGGGCCTGGAGGTGAGGAGGATGGTGAGCAACACTGGGGAGAGAGGACGGAGGGTAACACCAGGGACAGGGGGACGGAGGGTAACGCCGAGGACAGGGGCATGGAGGGTAACGCCGGGGACCGGGATGGAGGGTAACACCACTTCTCAAGGTGCCTTTGGGGGATGGTGCCGCCTCTCTCACCCCAGAGTGAAGCCAACAGGATTCTGTCCCGAGGAGCCCCAGAGCCTGGCAGCTGGGATTGGCCCAGTATGAACCACCGTTCACTGGCTCTGCACCCTGGGACAGGCTCCCTGGTGTTTCCACCCTGGGTTCCCTTCTGGACAGTGGGACCCTGAGTATCCCCGTCCCAGCTGCACCCAGAGCCCTGGACTCCAGCGTGTCATCGGCACTCGTTAGCGTTTCTTTTGTTGTGGTCCGTGGATGAAGTGGCTCTCTCTTTGTGTGTTCACAGCCCTCCTGCTCACTTTACCTTCTGGGAACACTTTTTACAGAGCTTCGTATGTGGGGAGGACTCAAGTGATTAATCGAATGTTTCATCAGGTGCGGTTCTTCTGTTTCCCAGTTTTGACACAACATTTGGTGAAATTTCCAGGGACTCCTGTGGTCAGCCTCACGGTTTCACTCTGTCACTTTCTAATGCAGTATTTTTGGGAGTCTTTTAAATTCAGCGCCACCACTTAAAAATAAGTTTTACAATATGCAGTTTCAGGTTAATTCTTTACCTTTGTGTCTCAGGCAGTGGCTCCCCACCTGTGAGTTGTCAGAAAGGTTCACGCAGTTTTCCAGGGCGGCCTTTGCATTTACTGGAACTATAAAGAGCTCGTTCCTGCTTCGGAGGCGATTGACACGCAGTGCGCGTGAGGCTGTGCGTGGCTTAGCGTCTTCTGCAGGCTTAGAGGTCACTTTCTGTTCTTCCCCAAGCCTGCTGCGCTGTGCCGAGTGTTCACTGCGGGCGACGGTTACGCTGTCTGGCACAGGCCACCGAGGCCACAGGGCAGGTTCCACGTAGCAGAGCCTGCAGAATGGCAGAGCCCGGCCTCCTTGCCGCCCTTCACGGGGAGCAGAAAGCGCAAGCCTGTGATCAGAGCTGTGCTAGCCCAGAAAGCCTCTGAACAGGTTGAATTGAGGAATCTGCTCCTACCAACTGCCCATGTTTAGGATGTGTTTGAGTTTTTGTGATTTTTCTTGCACTGAAGCTACTGGACTGGCTCTGTGTCACCGTCATGGGTCTTCATGTTGCCCCGACGGGAAACGGCGGGGGTGGAGGGCTACACAGAAGCTGCGGCCCTGATAATGAAGGGCTTGTTGCCTCTTGGGACAGTGAGTTCAAACTCTTCGTAATTGTCAGCACAAAGAGTGACCCGCTGAGGACACGGCTGTAATACAGGGTGGCATGGTTGATTGTCATAGCTGATATCAGGTACCTGCCTCTAAAATGACGGTACCCGTAGTGTGGCTCCAGGAGGGCAGCTCCTGCCAAACACACGTGCTCCTGGGCCCCTGCAGACAAGGTCGTGTTGCCAGCCAGGCCTGCAGCTGTGAGTGCAGAGGAGTCTACAGGGCACCGAGAGCCTCCCTCGTTTGCTTGTGGGGCCCAGCCCTCCGTCCCTCCCGGTCCCCAGTGCGGCTTCTCCCAGGATTCTCCCAGCCCTGTGGACACCTCCGTCTTCACAGCTTCTGTAGTTTTCTCGTGGGCGCCCCAGGTGGGCGCCTGGGCAGGGTTCGTGTGTTAGTTGAGTTCTCTCTAGCCAACCCTGGCTCGTGGCTCAGCAGGTCCCTTCAAATGAGTCAGCCAGCTGTGTGCCCGCATGTTCAGGATACTTGTCAGGGTCCTTCCTCAGAGCAAGACCGACGCTCACCTCATCCTTGGGACTTTGGAGCCCGCCCTGGAGAGACTCTAGCCAGTCCAAAGGGGCCGTCCGGGTCCCGCAGGCTGGTGGGAGTGACTTCTGAGCCACTCGAGACCCCACTTTGTGTTCCTACACACCACAAAGCCACTTAAAGTGCCATGTTCTGGTGCCGTGTGCCTCTCCAGTGTGCCACACAAGCCCGGACGGGGATCTGAGCGGGCGCTGCCTTCCTCAGGCTATGCTTGAGTTTTGGGGCAACTGGAGCACTCGTGGCTGTGATGATCACCGCTGTCTGGGCTCCCCTAGAAGGTCTCACCCGCAGCCTGAGGGCCACGTCGGCAGCCACCGAGGAGCCGCCAGGTGCGGCGTTGGTCCCACTCAGTTCTTTTCGACTTTGGTGACACTTCATACACTTCATAATTCCTAGTCAATATCGGGTATTTAGTCAAATAGTGTCAAGTAGAGAGAGGCATTGGCCCATCTGGCAAAAGGGTAAGGCATGGTGCTTTAGGTCCAGGTCCCCAATATCAACTATGAAAATAAAACGTTGTCATCTCCAATTGCAGCCCTGTCCTCAGCTGGTCACTGTTTACGCTAACAATTATAAACAGCTTGAACTTGCTGTCCTGAGAAGCAACACATCCTCCATTCTCTCCGCAGTGCAACTGCCTTGGTGGATGGAACATGCCCCTCCTCCCTCCCTCCCCCTCCTCTCCCCTTCCCCCCTCCTCTCTCCTTCCCCCCTCCTCTCTCCCTCTCTCCCCCCTCCTCTCTCCCTCTCTCCCCCTCCTCTCTCCCTCTCTCCCCCCTCGTCTCTCCCTCCCTCCCTCCTCCTCTCTCCCTCTCTCCCCCCTCTTGTCTCCCTCCCTCTCCCCTCCTCTCTCCCTCACTCCCCCCTCCTTCTTCCTGTCTTCTCTCACCTTTCTCCTCCCACCTTCTCTCCTGGGCTAGGGGCAGAAGAGAAGAGACCTCCGGAATCTTCTGCTTCATTCAAGCAGCTTGGGGTCAGCATCAACTGCTACAATTTGGCTGCCCCAGCAGGTGCCTCAGGGCAGCCTTTCTAATGGGAATCCTGGAATCATGTCTTTCCTTAATGTGTCCTAAAGGCTGGAGGACATGAAGTGAAACAATGCTCCATGCTCAGTCCTGTGATTTTGTGTATTTATTGGACTTAATTTGAAATTAAAATAAATAATACCCAAGGTAGAGCATGAAAAAAAAGAAAAAACAGGCTATGGTGTTTGAAAAACAAACAAAACCGTTTGGTTTGTTGGTTTGTTCTTAGACCTTCAGAGGCTCCTAGGTCACAGGTTTCAGTTTCTCAGCGAGTGACATTCTCGTGTCAGCCTCTTGTTTGATGATGTCAGCCACAGCAGAAAGAAGCACTCCGTAGGCCCCGTGCTCAGCACATTGGCGTGAGCTTCTGCCGTCTTCTGTTCATGCTCATCACAGCTCTGTGCAGTGGGCGTCCTCCTGATCCATGTGGGAGAATGGCGGATGGAGGCGGAAGGGTGAGTGACGGCAGGATCACATGAGGGGTCTCTCCCGTGGTAGGGAGGGGAACCGGCCCAGGACCTCGGTGCCCATCGCGTCCTTCCTCCTCCTCCTCTGCCTCTCTGTGACTATTTGACTCAGGCTGCAGGGACAGACATGACTGTGCAGAGCATGTGTGCACCCCTGGGGGTGTGTGCTCATATTGGCAGAGAGGGATGTGAGCGTGTACAGAGCGTGTGTGCACACCTTGGGGATGTGTGCTGGCATTGGCAGGGACAGATGTGAGTGCATACAGAATATGTGCTGGCATTGGTGGGACAGATGTGTACAGAGCGTGTGTGCACACCTCGGGGTTGTGTGTTGGTGTTGGCACGGACAGATGTGAGCATGTACAGAGCGTGTGTGCACACCTGGGGCTGTGTGCTGGTGTTGGTATGGGCAGACGTGAGCGTGTACAGAGCGTGTGTGCACAACTAGGGGTGCGTGCTTATGTTGTTTTGTAAGCGGCAAATACGTGGCCCGTTGCCTCGGGCGGCCCTGCGCCCGTGCTGAGTCCGTCAGTGGCCCTCGGGTTGGGGTCTCCATCTCCCCAGACAGCACTCGAATGGCTTGAGGTTTCAGATTCTTCCCCTCCGGGTACTTGGACCTCCTCAGGACCAAACATCAGAACCAGCCAACTGCAAACTACAAGAACGTTCAAATGCATCTTCAGTAGGAAAAAAAGGCAATTGGAATAATTTTCCAACATGACCCCGTGGGTAAGCCGTTAGATACTCCAGCCAACAGATTGAGTCACTTTAAAATTTACACCAATTAAAATAGTTGTGAGAGTTACAGAGCTTTACCGCTAAACCTTGAAATAATTGAAGCGTTCTGCTCCACTTGCTTACAAACGGTTTGGGGATAACTTTCAGTCCAAAGCAGCAACCTTCTAAATCCAGCTTAGATGCGAGGCTCCCACTGACACAGGAAGAGACAGTGGCCCTTGATTATTCTCCTGTGTTCAGATACTTTGTCATTTTTTTTTTTTTTTTTGTATCCTGATCAGCACTTCTGCTTTTCCAATTCAAACTAAAGGGAGTTTAGTTCTGTTTTGGAGAAGCTGTGGTTAGTGGTTTCTTTTCATGGTTTACTTAATCTCTTAAGTCTGGCACTTACATTTACCCAAATGGACTTTTCTTTAGTACGACGGTGCCGTAGCCCAGGGCTTCTCCCTCCATATCTGCTCCACAGGAGGCACCCTAGGAATGGGCGCTGGAGATCCAGCCCCTCTCCGTGTGCCCTTTTCTTTGAGTCCAATGTAGGTTTGGCTCAGAGAAGAAAACAGGCCTCCAGGTTAGGTGCCTCTGACTGCTTGCTTGTGAAATGTTTAATGAGAAGGCGTCTTCCAAACTAATTTTACACATTAATAGTTGTAGCTTAAAGTATCACTGCAGTCATAAGAACAAGAAACACTCCCATAAAGTAGATAAGCAGAAAAAAGCCGTAAAAGTTTAATAAAGCGCAAATAAAATGGTGTTGTAAGAATGTACAGTGGGAAATGTTCTCAGTCCAGCCAGATCGGCTGTGGCGTCCTCCTGTAAATACATTCAGCCATGTGTGGCCCTGATCGCAATCACTACTGTGAATTGTGATCCAGAATGTTCTTGGGGGCCGATACCTGGACTGTGCCAGCAGCTGAGTCTCATTGGAGGTCACGGTGGTGATGTGCTTAGCGCGGCCAGCTGGGCTGAGGGGTGGTCACCTGTTCACTCGCCACGTGCAGCCGTTATTCTTGTGATGGAGTTGCACAGGGCCCGGCTTGTCCACCTGGGCTACTTAAAGTACCGGGAACCCAACCGCTGGTGGGTGCCTCCCGACATGGGAGCTGTCTTTTTTATCCAGGGCCCTCTGGTGCTGCAGACCCTGAGTCCACGGGGAGGCACCGGAGGGCTCTACTGGGCCATGGAGGTCCCCGAGCAGGTGGTCACTCATTGTGAAGTGGTCCATGGCCTGTGAGGTTATTCCCGGGGTCTGTGTGAGCGAGGTTAACCAGTTCACAGCTGGGCACTTACCCCTTACACAGGTGACACTACTTAAAGTGGAATCTCTATTAGCTCGCACGGGCGTGTGTGAGGAGCTAGGAGGGTGCGGAGGCTTGGCCCTAGCACTGGAGCCCGGGCTCCTGACATTCTGCGTCTTCCTGCTGAGGGGCCGTCAGGGCTGCTGTGGGTCCTGAAGACAGTAGGTGCCATATGGACCAGGGGATGCGGAAGCCTCTAGAGGCTGCGGGAGGCGAGGAGACGGTCGCTTCCCCAGAGCCAGCCCTGTCGACACCTTGACGTTAGCTGGTGGGACCTGTTTTGGACTCCAGCTTTCAGAAATAGGAGAAAATAAGTCAGTGTTCAGGGCGCTAACTTTGGGGTGATTTAGTGGAGAAATAGAAAACCAGCCCACGAAGGTGCACGCATTGAAATGTGCTCTGTCCAGGTGTTCACAGTGGCGTGAGGGGGATGGCATCAGGGTTCGGGGAACTGTGCAGCTTTACTGAAGGAAGGGGGCTCGCCACGCCTTTCCTCATGTAACTGAAGGTATGTATGCCTGCCACACCGCCCAGGAGACAGGGACTAGAAATCTGACTTTATTTCTTATGGGAACCAAGGTCAGAACACGGTGAGGGCCGAGACGAGCTTCCTACAGCCTGACCTGGGAAGAGGAATCGCAAGTAGTTTGTGGTTTTCTACACAGACCTGTCCTTTCAGGTTTTGTTAAGTTCTGGAAAAAGGGAGAAGCCAGGCACACCTCGGCGACGGACAGTGTTTCTGGAGGTGGTGCGGCTTCAGCCTTAATGTGGCCGTGTGGTTGGGAGGCTCAGAAACTGCCCTCCAAGAGCACTCATCTGTTCCTTATTGCACTAATACCTCATTTACAGAAATCCACAGAAATTACAGAGCAGTGCGAGAGGCCTCTGGTCTGGATGGGTTTGTGTGGGCCGAGGTCACGGGGTGTTGTCCCAAGTGCTTATCCTGATCTGGCAGAGGCTCTGTTCCCAAATAATTATTCCACAGTTTCAGAGCCTATATCTGAGTGATAGTCTTTTAACTTTGTTGCATAAAAGTAAAGTATGTCTTGAGGGTCTAAAAATTCATGTAGTAATCATGGCTGTAAACTCATATATGGGGCTTTTGGGATGGAGTGAAAACCACCGTCACCTGGCGTGGACGCTGTGTGGTATTTTTAGCGTGGTGGCCTGCTCGTGCCTTGAACTCTATCTGCAGTGTGAGCAACAGCTGTGTATTTGAGAAATGTGGGCAGGTCAGCTTGCTCCTCCAGGGGCCTGCGGGCGTCCGGGTGAGGGGCCTGGGATGCGGCCATGTCAGTGGGAAGGAGCTTGGTTGTGTCAGCAGATATGTCTGCCTCTACAGGCCTGCAAGCCAACCAGAACCCAGTTTTCCTTTGGCCATCTAATGCCAGAAAAAAATCTGTTTCTTAGAGACTTTCATAATTTATATTAATGAACCGTTTGACCATACATAAAATGTTATAAATGTATGAGGCTTTACAACTTGGCAGATGTGTAACTCACATGTTATGATTGAATCCAACTGTTGAAGATATTTGTTTCACTGGAAGGTTTTTAGCATTTTATGTGCAAACCAAATGCCAGTAGCATTTTGAAAGAGTATTTTGGAATTTTAAACACAGAGTGGGACAGTGCTGGGTCTCTGGGATGCTGGTGAGGTGGACGTGACCTCAAGCTCTTGGAGCTTGCAAGCAGGATTCCTAAATTGTCACACTTGCAGTGCTGGAAGTCAAAGTGGACTTCTGTAAATGAGGTATTAGTGCAATAAGGAACCGATGAGTGCCCTTGGAGGGCAGTTTCTGAGCCTCCCAGACACCGCCGGAGGAAGTGGGGGAGGGGGGCAGTAACCCACCAGAACCTGGACGGTGGAGCCGGGTTTGCTGGTGGCCCTGCGTGGCTGGTCATTACGTGCAATAAGGAACAGGTGAGCGCCCTTGAGGGCGGTTTCTCCCTGCTTCGGAACTGCAAGTGGAAGATGCCTCAAAGTGGGGGGAGGTTGGTGGTGGTCGGTTATCCAGTGGGGCCGGATTTGCTGGTGGCCGCTGCGTGGCAGGTCACGGGGTGGAGCGATAGGTGAGTGGAGTGGGAATAGAGGATGCACCCTCCACAGCTACTGCTGGGAGTTGGCTCTGGTAGCAGAGGGGGCATAGAGGGATTCCCACCAAGGGCAACACGGCTGGGGTCCCACGTGTGCTGGACGCTGACATGTGGCTATGTGATCTCAGTCTCCACAGCCATCCTGGGAAGTGGGTTCAGTTACCTTCCCATCTCACATTTGAGAAATCTCGAGCTCACATCACAGCTGGGTGGGTTGGAACTAATGTCTCAGGCAGGACGTTGGCCCCAGAGCCCAGCTCTTACCACCCCCCCCCGCCCTTTTCAGTCCACCAAGCTTGTAGAAAGGGGTGTGTGGTGGTGGGGGGCGGCTGAGAAACCAACACAGTAGAAGGGGGGAAGGAAATAAACCAGGCAGGAGACACAAGCAGTACTTGGGAGGTCTACACGGGGTCTGGGTGTGGGGGGCACCTCTGGGCCTGTGAATCCCGTTCTGTGCTCCCGGCTTACCCAACCTTGGCCCTCAGCCACATGCTGTGCGTTTTAGGTGAAATCTCAGTCCCTCGCATGGTGCGAGCATCTTTTCTCCCTGGCTTTGCCTCTCCTTAAATCACAGAGTCTCAGTGGGGATGGCGGGGTGGTTGGTGGTCCATGGAATTTGCCCTCCACTTTCCCATCCTTGTCCTGTCCTGTCTGGCCTGTTACCTGAATCGGTGTCTCTTCAGAGCCTGCAAATGAGTGGAGGCCACAGCAGCCCCTCGCTGACCGGCCTCTCAAACTTTTTTATTCATCAGAATCGTGTTAAATGCTGATTCCTAGGCACCCCATTAGACTCTCTATGCCTGCCTGGCATGGGTACTTTGGGGACGGTACAGAGGGTTGCTGGGCTGTTCCAGGAGGGAATTTGCATTTGTAGAATGTCCCCTGTGGTCTTTCCAGCACTCTACTTTCCACGCACACGTGGCATTAAACCTGGAAGACCTCTGGGTGCTGTGCTGGTGAGGAAGTCCCGGCTGGACGAGGGGCTGCTGGGGCTCGGACTTGATTCCTGGGCTGGGGGCTGTGGGCTTATTCTCTTCAGTGGGCCTGCTGATGGGATGCCCTGAGAAGTTCTGCTGTGCACTCAGGGGATGGTGCAGAGACAGGCTCAGGAAACACAGACCATGGATTTAAAAATTCCTACTGGAAAATCTTTTATGAGCAAAGAAATTTGCATCTAACTGAAGACAATCATTGCTTGAATAATTGGTTTGTTTACAAAATTGGTCCTATGAACAGATTAAAGTTTTCATTCATGCCTTGTCTATAACGTAAATAGGAGCTGTTACCGCAACCTAAATTAGCCTTAAATTTTGTATCAGATTGCAGTCCAGATTACAAACGGCTGCTTGATAATCTAATTGATAAAACGGAGGAATTTAGTGCTTGGAACCCAAGTGAAGAGAACAGAATTACTTTGGCTTCTCAAAAGCATGTGACTGAGGGGTGACCTGGGGTGAAGAGAAGTGGCTGGAGTCATTATACTCGAGGAGATGATCTGCCGGAGCGCCTCTCAGCTGTCTTCTGGATAAAACAAAAGGGCGAAAAATGGAAAAATTCAGCACTGAGTTCGTCTATGCCCTGAGCTTCTCATATGGTCATTAATGTGACCGGGCTGTATCTGTGAAGCCTCCATACAGGCACAAAGGAATTAGGCTAGAGTAAGGCGGCCGGCGACCTCTGGCGTCTGGACCGCGTGTCATTTCCTAAAGCCCTTTTGGGTGAAATGACAATCGCAATGTCTGTTCGGAGAAGTGTAATCTCACGTATGAGATACAGATTTTAAATGATGTAGATTTTAAACACCAAAGTCAGGAAGCTTGGTGGGAGTGGCTGTCTTCCAAGTGGTTTTCTGTGCTGCCAGGGATGAGGCGTGGATGTGTTTGTTGGTGAGATCCACTGGTGAAAGGGCTAAGCAAACCCTGCAGCTGGGGCAGTGTGAAGCTACATCTCTTCCGGCATCCCAAGTAAATACATTTTGTAAATCTTGTGAATTTGACCCTGACCCTAACCCTGAGTGTTGAAGTCTGGTGCAGTGTCTTGAGCCCTCTTCTGCATTGAGGGTGAGTGACTGTAAATGAGCGATTCCTCAGTGATGAAAGTTCAAATTTGGCTTCCCTGAGGAAGCCAGACCTCAGTCACCCGTATCTCCATTGTAAGCACTGTGGCCTCTAGGCGGGTGGCTGGAAGTTTCCAGGCCCGCCTTGGAGACACAGCCGTGCAGTGCTTGATGATTTGATAACATCGGCCACCTTCTGTCTAATCATGGTACAAATGATTCTCCTACAAGGAAACGGATCTGGTTTCTTCCCTGATCGTTGGAAGAAGCAGCCCACCTAGGAACCGCACTGTCCTCTGCACTTTCACAGCGAAGCCTGTGTCTGTCTCCCAGGAGTGTCATGTGTGTTGTGGGAATCACGGGAATTGCCTCTTTAATTCTTCCTGCTTTTGAGGGCTCGGGCAGCTCTGCCTGTTTCACCCGGTACAAGCAGCGGGTGGTCTCTGGCTGCTGTGGGACTAGGGCTTGTGTTTCACCTGGGACGAGCAGCGGGTGGTCTCTGGCTGCTGTGGGACTAGGGCTTGGGGTGCATCATCACATCCGGTGACCTGTCCAGGTGGGCATCATTGTCTTTTGCCTGTTGGCTGAGGCAGCTGTGATGCCATGGGGGTCATGCTTGTGTCAGGGCCAACCCAGTTCTTCCTGTGCACGCCTCTCCTGCTGGAGTGCCTTTCCTTATGATGACGTGCTGAATTAGGGCGGAGAATGCAGAGAGGCTCTGGGCGTCTCCTTCCCATTCTTATTCCCTGGAGCTGTGATGCCCGACAAGGGAGCCCATAGCCAGAGGCTCCTTTAAATTTAATTAGAATAAAGATTTGATTACATAGCCAAACACATTTGAAAAGAACTTCACAGATTAAATTCCGGATTCAGCCCTTCAGGCCCAGTGGCCACGTTTCGGGGCTCAGCAGCTGTAGGTGGCTGTTATCTTTCTGTGTTGGCTGAGCAGATTGGGACGTTTCCGGTTCAGCTGGCAGTTCTCTTGAATGGCTCTGCCTGTGGTGGGGGCACCTTGGCTGGAGAGCCTCGTGGGGATCCTTTAGGCCTCTGGCTACAGCCAGGCTGCACGGTTCCTGTGCCCCGGGTCCTCTGAGGCCCAGATGGATCCCACCACAGAGCCAGCACTGCTAGACTTGGGTACTGTGTGCAGACAGCAGAGGGGCACGTCTGGGCCTTGCAGGGGCTAGGGTGACTGGCCTCCTTGGCCAGGATCCCGTCTCCAAGTTTTCAGAGGAAATGCATCCACCGTCCACACCGTGCACCAGAGGAAAACTGCAGGCTTCTCTGTGGATGGTGAATTGAGATCATGCAGAGTGACTAGGTTTGGGCTCCTGACCAGCGTGAAACTTGATACCTTTAGGTGGAACCTGACATGCCTCCATATGTACATGGCAAAGAGAATGCAGCGTTGTCAGCTTGAATCCAGATGTGCTCCCGTTTTGAGGTGGAAGGTTCTGGGAGTATTGGCCATTGGTGATTGTCCTGCCATGGAGGACTTTGAATGCAGGCACTGGTTTAGGATAACCCTGGTTTCCTGGTCCTGTATGTGGGCATCCCTGAGTATCCCAGGCTGGAGGAAAGCAGGGCAGATGGGAGGGTGACAAGAGGTCAGGTGTTTCCAGCTCTGGGGAGTGATGCCATCAGACGGCTGAGATCAGGTGGCCAGGGAACAAAGCAGGGGTGCATGGAAATGTCATGTTTCCTGGGGTATGGGGAGGACCTGTTGAACTCTATTCCTGGGCAACAGTTCTTCCATTCTCAGGAATCTGTGCCATTGTAATTGAGTAGCAAATTCTAGAATTGCTCTAATTACTTACTGTTAAGTCCCCATCCCAATTACCATGAATTAGCAACAGTGATAACAGTTTGCCTGGTCAAGCCTTGCTAAGAAAAACCAGTGGAGGCCGGGCGCGGTGGCTCAAGCCTGTAATCCCAGCACTTTGGGAGGCCGAGACGGGCGGATCACGAGGTCAGGAGATCGAGACCATCCTGGCTAACACGGTGAAACCCCGTCTCTATTAAGAAATACAAAAAAAACTAGCCGGGCGAGGTGGCGGGCGCCTGTAGTCCCAGCTACTTGGGAGGCTGAGGCCGGAGAATGGCGTGAACCCGGGAGGCGGAGCTTGCAGTGAGCTGAGATCCGGCCACTGCACTCCAGCCTGGGTGACAGAGCGAGACTCCGTCTCAAAAAAAAAAAAAAAAAAAAGAAAAACCAGTGGAACTAGTTTTAGTTGCCTCGAGTTCCCTCCAAATCTGATTCCTTAGCGGATTATGTCCCCACAGCTGCTGCAGTTCTTCCTGGGCCTGGCAGGCACATTCCAGACATTCACATCTCAGCTCAGATGCAGGCGTGCATATTATAGAAAATCGCACTGCGCTGTGATTGGCTTGAGCTGACGTTCTCTAGGTGAGAGGCGGAGGCCGAGGACCTGTGAGGGACTGAGTGTCCTCTCATTGACTTGGAGCAGGTGCACATCTGTTCTTCAAAAGTTCTAATGGGATGAAATTAGAAATATGAATTTTTAAAATTCACGTGTTACGAACTCTGTTCAGTGATTTCCTCTGAAATGAGAGACTATTTGCAGACGAGGCATTCAGACTGCAGCTCTCCTTAGAACTGTCCTAGACCTCGATGCCGTCCTTTGGCCTCTTCCTGGGTGTGGGGTCCTCTGCTTGAAGCAAAACCACGTGGTCTGTGCATCACTACTGCAACCAGCTCAACGTACACACCCACTGGGAGGGGGGCCGGATCACTTAACATTTTAAATGCATTTAACATTAAACCAGCAAGTCAGCCAGTGCTTTCTGTAACCAAGCTGCCTGGCTCATGGGAACCTGACACTTGACTTTTCGGAAGAGAATACTTGCTTCTGTGGAGTGTCAATATTTGTCTCATTTCTTGAGACTCTGCTCAAAGTGATGAACGTGTGTAAATTAGGACCTTTTTGTGTAAATTGGGCCACAGAGCTCTCTAAGCACAGTCAGGGGAGTAAAAGGCTGTGAAAGATGCCGCCTGATGTGAGTCGTGACCAGGCACTTTGGAACCTGGGATCCCATCTCCAGCCTTTCAAAGGACGTAGAGGAATTGGCCTGATGTGAGCCCTGGCCGGGCTCTTTGGAACCTGGGATCCCATCTCCAGTCCTTCAAAGGACAGAGAGGAATATAAAATGCAGATGGGAGAGTTCATATTTTGGGCATCTCTGTTCTTTTGAAATCAAAGTGCAAGGAAAAAGTTTTGCCTTGAGGTCTTACCCCATACTTGTTTTTCTCCTGAGGTTTTAACATTTTCTTAACTGCTTTTTTCTCCCCCGATCCTTGGGGAACTTCTATCTTCATATCTTCTTAAAAGATATGGTTAAATTCAACACTGAAATTTAAAAACATGCATTCATATTATTTTTCTTTAAACTGATGTATCTGACGTTGGTGAAGAACTCACTGGGCGTATTGGTGTATTTTTATTTTTTTGAGACAGTCTTGTGTTGCCCAGGCTGGAATGCAGTGGCGCGATCTTGGCTCACTGCAGCCTCACCTCCTGGTTCACGCCATTCTCCTGCCTCAGCCTCCTGAGCAGCTGGGATTATAAGTGCCTGCCACTATGGCTGGTTCATTTTTGTATTAGTAGAGATGGGGTTTCAACATGTTGTCCAGGCTGGTCTTGAACTCCTGACCTCATTTGATTCGCTCACCTTGGCCTCCCAAAGTGCTAGGATTACAGGCATGAGCCACCACACTCGGCCTGGGATATTCTTGATTGTAACTGTAATAGATCCCTTTAATAAAAACAAAACAGAACACCACCACCACCACCAACAACAAAAAAAACAGCTGTCTGAAAAGTCCCAAAATTAAAGAGCTCACTTGGACAGGGATTTGGACACCAGTTGAATGGCCCAGCACAAACCATAGTTACATGGGCCACTCGGCCTGTTAGATCCTTAGGGTATTTGAAGTCATGTGGATATTTGCATTTCTGCTTCTGGATATCGTGTCAGTATGAATTCGTCTAGTGTTTGAGGGCCAGGCTCAGATCCGCGAAAGCAAGAGCCCCTGCCCTCACGGCACTTCTCTTCCGTGTGTGTGTTAGGAAAATAGAAAGCATAAGATATTTTTTTCAATGAGCTGGGAAGATGGAAAAATAAGCTTAAGATGTTTACTTGTTCAGAAGAAGGGAGGTGCAAGGAATACTCAGCTTTGCTGCTGCTGAAGGAGGCCCCTGGCGGAGGATGTTTCAGAGGTAGGGTTTGTCTGAGAAAGGTGGTAAGAGGCAAATAGGATGCCCCATCTGGTTAGCCAGAGATGGGGAAAGTCCGTATCCCCAAAACAGCCTCAGCATTCTGGCAAAGGCTTTGGAAAACCAGCTAGTGTGTGGGACCTTGTTGGCTGCTGGGGAGAAAGAAAACACTGCTGGTCCTGAGGACTGTACTGTTCTTCCACTGCTATAAATAATTACCTGAGGCTGGGTAATAAGGAAAAAAAAGGTTTAATCGGCATACAGTTCTGTGGGCTGTACAGGTTTCTACATCTGGGGAAACTTAGAGTGGAAGGTGAAGGGGAGGTGGGCATGTCTTCACATGGCTGGAAGGGGAGAGAGAGTGAAGGGGAAGGTGCCATGCACCTCCAAACAACCAGATCTCAGAACTACCATGAGGACAGCACTTGGGGGATTGTGCTAAACCATTAGAAACCACCCCCATGAGTCACTCCCACCAGGGCTCACTTCCAACAAAGGGTTAGAGTTCAGCATGAGATTTGGGTGGGGACACACAGCCACATCATGTCAGGCTTCCCATTCTTCTCCTGCACATGCTTCACAAATGGTTCTGTCATTGGTTTTTGTTTTTGTTGATACATAATATGTGTACATGTTTTCAGAGTGCATGTGATATCTTGATTCATCCCTGTATTGATGAAATCTGTGTACTTGGGATGTCTTTCACTTTAAATATTTTCTTTTCCTTATGCTGGTAATGTTCAAGTTATTCTCTCCTAGCTGTTTTGAAATACACAGTAGATGACCCACTGCCATCCCCCTGCTGATTTATCAATAGTAGGTCTTGTGCTGCCATTAGGCTGTGTGTTTGTGCCCGTTACGAGCCTCTGCCCATCCTGCTTATGAGTGGGCTCTGCTGGGCCCTGTTGACCACCTACTCTTGGCCTCCATGAGATCTGCTCTCAGCTCCTGCTTATGAGTGAGAACATGCTCCATTTCTTTGCTTGGCTCATTTGCTTAACGTATATCCTCCAGCTCCATCCATCCTGTCGCAGATGACAGGGATCTCAGCTGTGTGGTGGAGTATTGCTCCTGTGTATGTTCGGGTCACGTTCCCTTCATCCCCTGTTGACGGACACTCAGGTGATTCCAGACCTTGGCTGCTGTGGATGGTACTGCATTGAAGCTGAGAGCAGTCACTGGCTTTATACTTGGGGGACGTGAGCCACTTTGATGTTCTCAAGCAGCCATTCCCCAAAGTCCTCCGTGGAATGCCGCATTCCTTTGTGCCCATGACTTCCACTAGGATGAAGAGCTGGGAAGGGGCTTTGAGTGAACCCTTGGGTTTCTGTCTTTAATTGGTACCCAGCTGCACTGACCAAGTGAGGGTCCCAGTGACCCTGGACACTACCTCACATAAGGTCCAAAGATGCAGTTAGGTTCTTTTTTTAACTTTAAAAAAAAAAAAACCCTTTTGACCTGGTTAAGCTATAGCATTATCAGTTAGTGTTTTTCATATTGGAAAGGTGTATATTTTATTTTCTAAGAAGGAAAGAAATCCTGTTAAATACTCTAACCACAGATTAAATCATGTCAAGGAAAGAGGTACTATTTTGGGGGAAAATTATCCCTTCATGTCAATGATCAAGGAGATGACTTAGATTGTTTAATTGAGTTAATTATGAAATCTTAAGTGGTTTTGAGAAGATGAGCTGTAGATACTGCAAGACATGAGACTGATGCTGATTTAATGTTAGTCAGCCCTGACAGAATGTGGCTAATATTTAAAGCTTGCTCCAGCATTGCTTGATAGATTGTAAGTTAATGTAAAGATCTGTTTGATGCTTTTATTTTACAAAATATTATTGAGAAAAAGTTTGACAGCCAAGGAACCACCTTCAACCAATTTCTTCCTAATTTCTATCACTAGAAAAATTTGTCCTGTTAATTCCAGAATTTACTTTCGGGAAGTTCCTGTAAGGAGAGCAGAGGTATTGGTGGTTGAATGGTGACTTGAATTTAGGTGAAGATCATTAAATATTTCATAGTCATGTTTGTCTTGGTGGTTTTAGCAATTTTATATTAAATTTAGAACTGCGAGTCAAACCAAATGTGTTCTTTTGCTTTTGTGATACTCCTTTGTATGACTATACTGGTAAAGAATGATAAAATGTGTATCGGGTATTTTTTCTGTGTAGATATTAGGATTTTGAGGGGAACAAATTAATCATTCTTCTAATAGACATTGTGCTGTGTGTTGGGTCCTTTGTATATTAGTTGAATCACTCTAATGAGGACCACTTGAAAGTCTGTTTCTATACAAGATCTTTTATATGCTGACTTGTGTTATGCAAAATCCTTCATCCTCAAAGAAGACTAAGCAATGGGTTGGAGGAGAGGTTTAATCCCCCATTAGGTCTATTCCAAATGCCCAGAATTGAATGCAAGTACGAATTATGTTTTTGAAGTGGTGTGTGTGTGTGTGTGTGTGTGTGTGTGTGTGTGTGTGTGTGTGGACTCCTTTTTAGGTCATGAGAGGGAGTTAAAGCAAAGATCAGATTTGCTGATAAACATTTGTGCATATGCTAGTGGAGAAGTCATCTGTCTTGACTGCACCTGCGTACTCTGATTTTGGTTTTGTTAGTGTCCGTAGCTACAAGCCTCACCCGCCTCTGGGACTCACCCTGAGGGGCTGTGGTGAGGGTTATTACAGAGTCGTGTGTCTTAGCGAATGGCACAAATGGTCTTGTGGGCCTACTTTGGCTTTGTTTGAATCTTTAGATTGTTAAACTAAGTTTAACATTTTGAGGATTATAAATTGTGATTCTTGTCTAAGAAGAGGTTTCTGTTGTCTCTGAAGACAGGAGCCACAATACAGATGGTCCCTGGCTCACAATGGTTACATCTGTGATTTTTTTTTTTCAACCTTGTGATGGTGTGAACTAGTCACACTCAGTGCATTGTTCGGCCCGAGATGGGCTGCCTCTGGATGAACCCATTGTAAGTTGAAACTATGATGTCAAATGCACTTTCTATTTAGGATATTTTCAGCTTACGCTGGGTTTATTGGAACAGTTTCATCCCATGGTAAGTCAGGGAGCATATATGCTCATAAAAGTAGAGAGGATCTCATAGATACCATGAGATATAATGTCTCTGATGTTATAAAGATACGATGAAAACAATCAAGTGGGACTTGGAAGCCTTGGAGGGACTCACAAGGGCGGCTCCTGGAACGCAAACGTGAGCGCCACTGGCTTCTGGATGTGACATCTGTGCCTTCTGCTTAGCCCAGTGGGTTATTGCCTGCTCCCGAGGGCAGAGAGGTCCAGCGTTCCTGTGTTTAGGTGTTTGAGCTGCCTTAAGAGGCTAGGTCAATTCTCACTGGTGTCTTCAGGGCTTTAGGTCTTCTGAACAAGCAGGAGGAAGGACGACTTTGTAGAGCTTTGGAAATCTCAACGGACTTCAGGGCCATCCCCCTTGGTAGAAGAGAGCCCCACTGGAGGCGAGCAGGGTGCCATGCTTGCCTGTGCTGGGCCCAGACGTGTACGGACGTTGTGAGGGCCACAGGACACAAATCGGTCTTGGTGTACAACTGGTGTCAATGGCCACGCAGCATTTCTGCCAGGTACATGAGTGCGGGGACTTGGGTTTTGGGGTGTGCATCCTGGTTGCCTAGTTGCTTGGAAGACCCCTATTCAGACCCCAGCCTGAGTCACCGTGACAGGCCTCCCGCTTCACACACCACACGGAAGCCGTGGCGTCGGTCACTGATGCCCACCAGCTGTCAGATGTGCATGTGTATCTTCCCTGGTCTCGTGATGGGTCTTGTTTTGAGGTTATAGTAAACGTTCAGAGAGGTTTTGGATTTTTTATGTTGTTTGCAAGGAGGCAGCAGGGAGTGCTTGAGCAGTGAGATCCCCTTCCCAACCAATGCAATTTCAGATCACAGCAGGTAATTAGGGCAGCGGAGCTGTGGGATCACCTACCCAACCAATGAGAATTCAGATCACAGCAGGTAATTACAGCAGCGGGGTGGGTGGGAGAACCCTGAACTGTGGCTGTTTCTGGTGTCTTGCCCTGCAGACAGCGCATGCTGGGGCCTCCATGGTCCTCTGTGGGGTGGGTGGAGCACATGAGCTGGGTGCTGCTGGGCTGTGGCTGGCTCCCCAGCCCGGGGTTTATGCAGGACTCGTTCTTTAAGACAACTTGGAACCCAGAAAGCAGCATGAGGAGAACGGGTTTGTGCGTTTCTGGATCCTTGGTGCTTCCCAGTCTCAGACGCTGTGCGGGCTCTGAGGGGTGTCGCCGGGAAAACTTGAACAGTCGGCCCCCGGGGTGGAGTGGGGCTGCAGCGGGTCTTGCAGAAACTGGAAGTGGGGGTGAGTGTCTCACAATCGGGACCTTTCAAATGGGCCCAGTAGGCTGCATCTGTGGAAATGGTGCCACCTAACGCAGGGCTGTGGCCAGCAGGGCCTGAAAGGCTACAGCGGGCTCTGTTTCTGCTGTCTTGAGAGAGTCTCTGCACGGTTTTCCTTGGTCTTTGTCTATTTGGAGGACGCTTCCCCCTTTCTTGGGCTTACCAAGCCTTCTGAGCTGCCTTGTTGAGTATGACAAAGCCCTGAGAAGGCATTTTTGTCGCATAATTATGTTATCCTGGTGGCTGGATAAATGACCTGCAAATGTGGGTGACTCAGTAGCTCTGAGGGTACTCAATATCCAAGACAGGTGGGAAGAAAATGTTCAGGCAGGTGTCAGAGAATCTGTTCTCTACTTCACACTGGGGCCCTGGTTTGCTGACAGTCTTCACACTCGATCCAAAATGGGAATAATGAAGTCTCACGGATTTGGCGTCAGCTGAGAGCTGCCTCCAGCACAGTCTTGTGTGAGTAACAGTTTATAGGTTTGGTGCAAAGGGCAGGCGTCAGTTGATCTTATTTGTGGTGGTGCTTATGGTGGCTTTTCCGTAAGGAATTTAGACTTCATTAGCTTTGGCAAGGGAATCCTGAGTGATAAATTGGAAGAATGCTTCAAAAAATTCTGGAACCTGCAGTGAGTTTGGAATCTGTATGAAATTGAGGTTTGGATTCTCACGATTTCCTAATGCTACCCCGAAACCCAGTAGTTGAGACAGTCATAGAGCTTCAGTTGTGCTGCCCCGGTTCCCCATTTTAAAAGGAACATGTTGCTTTCATCTAGAATGTTCTGAGCTCTGAGTGTTGCCAGTGGAGTTTCCAGCTCTCTGCATCAGAGGGGAAGCCAGGACTGCGCTCACGGTGTCGCGGCAGCTGGGAGCTGAACCTGGACCTCAGGCACGTGTGATGCTGACGATTTTCTGTAAACTCCAAGGGTGCAGTGGTCTCCTTGGCACTTTACAGTCTTCTGAAGCTTTTGATGTGTCTGTACTTTATAGATTTTTCAGAAGTAGACGGCCTTTTCCCACACCCTTGGGCTGAGTTTTGTCAGAGGGTAGTGTGTGGGAAGCACCACACCCACATTCTGACAGGGAAGACTCTGGTGTCCAACTGAGGTCAGAGTGGAAATTTATTTTTCCTTCCCTCCAGTCTGGTCCAGCTGCTCCCTGCTTGGCCAGAAGAAAATCATTCTTATCCAAGTCGTAGGCAAACCCCCGAAGTCAAACATTTGTCTTTTTTCTTTAATATATCCATTTAGTTTTTATGGGATGATAGATGGCGAAGTGTTTTTTAGGGGAAAATTAATTTCTTTAATTACAGAGAACTTTTTGGACAAAAACTGTAATCAAGAAGCTATTTTGTAATAAGATCTAGTTAAATACTACAGTTGAAAGCTCCTTATATTTGATCTTAAACTTGGGTCTGCTATGCATGTCCACACGCTCATGCTCATGACGCCAGGCTCAGCTGTGAACTACAGGCACGGTACACACTTTCTGGTTGCTTTTTTGAAAGTCTTACTGCTTGGCCTCTCTGATTCAAATGTTGAGTTAGGTTGATTCTGTTCAGAATGTTCATCCCTCCATCTAGGGTCCAGTCATCTTTCAGGGAGGAACCATCTTCCTCATCTTTGTCCCCTACAGTATTGTATATTTAATAGTTAAATATTTATAGGTTACATGGGTGACTGATCTGTTCATTAGGAGGAAAACAATGCCCATTTTTACATCATTATAATGGACTTGTTAAATGATTGTTAGTATAATGAAGTTTCCATGGCAAAAGAGGCTTTGCAGATGTGACTGTAAGGGACAGTGAGATGGGGGAGGACCCTGGGTTGTCCAGGTGGGGTCTAGCGTCCTCACATGTGCATTGATGAGAGGGAGTACGAGGGTCTGCCTCAGAGGAGGACACCTGAGGATGAGATAGAGGCCAGAGGGCTGTGGGGCTGAGGGCGGGGGTGGGGTAGGGGCCGGAGGGGCATGGGCCAAGGGTGGGGCAGTGGCTGGAGGGGTGCAGGGCTGAGGCCAGGGCAGTGGTCAGAGGGGTGTGGGGCTGTGAGCCAAGCTGCATGGTGGCTTCTATGAATTGGGAGACTCCAGGCACGAACACAACCTACTGACCCCTTGACTTCAGCCCTGGGACTCCTGACTTCCAGGGCTGAGAGGAGGTTTGCATTTGTGGTAATTTGTTGCAGCAGCAATAGGAAGTTAATGCATTGTATCTGTTCTTCACCTCCAAACCTTTGAAAAGTAACCCTGTTGTATCGGCCTTTTGTGTGCCCTAAATTCTAATGAGATGGTTTGTAGGAAATAACGGACACAAACGGTGGCAGAACACAAAGTTGGACAGAAGCAGTGTCTTCTGTGGTTCTGTAGTTTGGGTCTGTGAAGTTAGATTTCGGTCAGAGAGTGTGTGGTCTTGTTCAGCATATACCTGGAGTACTTGTTCAGAGCTCCTGGGGGAGTGGTCTTTAACACTGTTAGCATTAAAACTTCAAGCACATCAGGGCCAGAGTTCCTGAGTCAGTGTTAGGCGACCTTTGAATAAGAGTTGGCATGTAGAATCCGCCCACTTTACTAGCATGAAGCAGCAATTTTTTTTTTTTTTTTTTTTTTTTGAGATCGAGTCTCGTTCTGTCACCCAGACTGGAGTACAGTGGCTTGGCCTCGGCTCACTGCAACCTCTGCCGCCTGTACTCAAGTAATTCTCCTGCTTCAACCTCCAAATTGCATGATTTATTTTCCTGTTTTATATACTTAGTATATGACAACTCTGCAAACTTTATCAATACAAATGACATGCCAGAACTTATGAGAATCCAGCATTTTCCCATGCAAATTAGTAGTGATGTGGAATTCCTGGACTGGTTTGGTATTATAAGACGTAGGGGCGGATTCTTTGCCTAATTTCTGTGGAACTAACAATTGTTAATCACCCATCAATCTTACCTCCCCCAACAGCTCAGGTGAGGGGGTTACCCCCGCTGTCATGATGAGAGGCAGGAGACTGAGGCTTAGATGAGCAGGTGACACATTACTGTCTAGCCCCACCCACCCTGTAGTTTCCTGCCATGGCTCAGCTATCTTCCTACGAGAAAGGACAGACACCCTGGTGCTGGGTAGAATTCCTTGTGAACCCCTTTGCATCCTCCAGGGAGTTCTTGCTTTACGGTGGTGGCTCATGGGAAGGCCTCTGGCCCAGTGAGAAAGTGACTCATGTTGTAACATTACTGTCTCTCTGTCCGGCTGCTGTTGATTGGGTGATTTGTAAACAGACATTTATTGCTCACAGCTCTGGAGGCTGGAAAGTCCAAGGTCAAGGCAGTGAAGGTCAAGGCACCTGCACATCTGGTGTCCCAGGGCCTGTGGCGTACAGACGGCAGCATCTCACAGGGTCTTGCGTGGCAGCAGGCGTCTTGTTGGGACTCACATGGTGGAGGAGCCCTAGTGCACTAGAGCACTAGGGCTCCTCCACCTCCCAACAGGGACACCAACCCCAGTCCTGAGAGCAGGACCTCCCAAAGGTCCCACCTCTTAATGTATCCCATCGGAGATGGTTTCAGCATGAGGTTTTGGGGACATTCAGGCCAAAGCCATTACTCTGCCACGGTGTTAGGGCTGCATGGCATCATTACTGCAGCAGAGCCACAGCCTTCTCATGTGTATTTGCTGCAGGAGGAAGACGCAGGTGCCTGTGCAAGTTGGGGTTCAGTGCAAGAAGTCGAGACCCTCTGGGAATCTTAGCAGGAGGAACTTAAGGCTTTGAGAACTGACACCTTAGGACTGTAGTTTTCTTCAGACTGTAAAAACCTTGGTGTGTGATAATACTGAACATTTCCTGAGCCCTGTGATCCTGTAAAACAGTGGTGGTTAAGACATTCCCCCTCCCCACAACTGCGGCCCCACTTCTACTGCAAGAAGCCCCTTCCCATGTGGCTTAGGCTGACTTGCGGATGACCATTTACCGAGGACAAGGCCAGACACAGGCCTTCAAACCCCCATCTCTGCCTTATAAGTGATTAGCTAAAGTGCCTGTTCCCACTAATCAATCACCTTCCACCTTGAAATGGTTCTTCGTGGTGCAGTTGCGCCTAGGGGGGTGGACTTGTCTTTGACTGTTGCCTTCCACAGAGGACGGTTAGGGTGGGCAGGAAATAATTCTCTGCTACAGGTCTGCTTTCCAGGCTGTTTCCAGAAGTAGGAATTCTTGTGCCCTGGAGTCTGGGAATGGATTTCTAGTGTCCCAGCTTCAGGTGGAGTTGAACTTGAGTGAGGCCACCCACCACACCCATCTGGAGCCAGGAACTAGAGCCATTTTTAAAGTGGCAGTTTCTCCATAAGATTACCCCAAAAATGCGCTCAGCACGTTTCTTTCTTTCTCATATGCATTTGGCCATCTAAAATGGGAATGGTGGTTTTTTGAAGTATGGATGTAGTTTTAAATTTTGAGTATTGTAAACCTTAATGTAGCTTCTTAAAATGTTTGCCTGATTATCTGGAGATTTACTAAACCTTTGGAGTGGTAATAATGAGTTGATCTATATGACTTTGCTTTCTATGATGCAATGAAAGTACTCTAATGAACACCTCTGCAGTTGGGTCAGCAGGCGATTGACCAAAAGAAATTCTGCTTTTTGGGTTTCTTTAACCAAACAAGGGAGTAGAGTGTAGGCTGAAGTGGCAAATTCATTTCAGAGCACGCCAGAGCCCTCAGTGATTGAGCAGCCTTCTCAGGTGAACGTGTAATGTGCCGTGAGTCTTGGCAAGCCTGGCTACTGATGTGTGCACGTGACACCACAGAGCCATACCTAGGAAGATGTGGTTTCTGTAACAAGCTTTGGAAAACCAAAGTTCAACTTATTTATCCAACTTTGTTATAGAAAAAGCTTAGATCAGATGGCCAAAGACCTGATTGTTTCATGGTTGAGACATGGTTATAAAATTGCCCTTACTTGGTGCCAATCAGTATTGGTCCACAGTGATACTCCTCCAACCTCACTGAATAGTTTGGAGACTGATATGAGACTGAAAATCTCCTTAAGGTGAAAAGGGCTCTGGGGCACCCGGGAATATCCGCACACCCGTGGCCATTCCCCTATAAGGTGGAAAGGACGGCTGGGTCACGCGGGAGCATCCGCACACCCGTGGCCATCCTCTTTAAGACGGAAAGGGCTGCTGGGGTGCCCCGCAATATCTGCACACCCGCGGCCATTGTGGCTGTCCCCCTTTCTGCTCAGTCACCTCTGTGTTCCCGCATTCAGGCTTTGGGACACTCATGAACAGCTCGTCCCCTGGGCTGGTGAGGAAGGAGTTGGAGGTTGTTCTGAGGCTCTGTCACTGTCATGAGCTGGGGAAGGCAGTGGCAGTGACCCTGGAGGAGTCTGGTCAGTGAGGGCTCCGGCAGGAAATGCTGAGGCTTGAGGTGGCTCTGCCAGTCATAACCAAATGTCTTCCCTCTTATTTCCATGATTCCTTCTAGTTCTGCACCTTGCACTGCAGAGTCTCTGTGTGTCTATAAATATACATGAGTTACGATACAGGTGTCTCTTTCCCCTCTGTCTGGGGCTGGGCCCAGGGAGTGAAGTGCAAGACCCCCTTACTGCTGGATGCCCACCAGCACGAGGCACTGCCTGCCCTGCTAACGAATGCCTCCAGCGAGTCCTGGAAGCCTCCTTCTGAGCACCTGGCCTGTTGACGGTATATACGGGAGACAACTGAGCTCCCCTTGCCCCACCCTGAGCAGAGACTGGGGAGGCGGCAGTAGCACTGCCCCCATGGTGCATCCTTGGTGCATGGAGGAAAGTGTGTTCATGCTTAAAACACAGCCCATCCTCTCAAAAGCAGCGTGACAACCACATTTACTTCTGGAATCTTAAAAAAGGGCCCGTCTCTTTGAGAGAAGAACGTAGCATGTATGTGTGTACCTCCTTTTTTTTTTTGAGACACTGTCCCTCTGTCACCCAGGCTGGAGTGCGGTGGTGCGATCTCACTGCAAGCTCCGCCTCCCGGGTTCATGCAATTCTCCAACCTCAGCCTTCCGAGTAGCTGGGACTACAGGCACCCACCACCACGCCTGGCTAATTGTTTGTATTTTCAGTAGAGACGGGGTTTCACCTTGTTAGCCAGGATGGTCTCGGTTTCCTGACCTCGTGATCTGCCCACCTCGGCCTCCCGGGTAGCTGGGACTACAGGCACCCACCACCACGCCTGGCTAATTTTTTGTATTTTTAGTAGAGATGGGGTTTCACCGTGTTAGCCAGGATGGTCTCGGTTTCCAGACCTCGTGATCTGCCCACCTCGGCCTCCCAAAGTGCTGGGATTATAGGTGTGAGCCACCACGCCGGGCCGTATGTGTGTACCTCTTTACAAGTCTTGCCCGACCTTTGCATTTAAAAATTATTGAAAAACTTAAGGATGTAACTGACAAGAACTTTATATGTTTCTCCAAGTAAAAATTTGGAAAAGTTAAGTGAACCCATAGTGTGTTTTATTTCTATGAGTCCCACACCTGGATTTTTAAATGTGGGCAAAACATCTGTATGTTCTTCAGCTTGATTTCCTTGGAATCTTGAATGAAACGTGCTGAAGTTGCCATGCGGATTTTATTATGTGGCGGTGACAAGTGGGGCTGGTCATTAAACAACTGGAGGGATCCCTGTCCTTTCTGTGCTCCTGTTGGACACTAGGCACCTGCTTGGGTGTTTTCTGTGTGTGTGGACAAGATGAGGACAGAATTTCCAGATTCACACGGTGGTATCTTCTCCCTTTTCTGTTAAAACGTGTCTTCTGCTGCTTCTACATAGACCAAGTGTTTCTTTCTCTTGCCTGTCTACATAAACGCTGTTTAACAAAAACTGTATTGTAGACATGTGAAGCTGAATTCCACTTGATAAAGCAGATAGAGATGACTGAGTATACTGCTTTGTGGAAGGAAGGTTTAAAATGATTTTTGGCTTTTTCCCTGAAATAGGGAATAATTTTAACTTTTCCCCTGAGATAGGGAATAATGAAATGGGAAAATAATTAAATTTTCCCTTTTAATTTTTAGATTATATTTTATTATTAGATTATTCATGTATTGCAAGGGAAAAAGGAACTAGATCACCCCATGTACCCAAATGAAAATTTAAAGGGTATGGGCGAGTTCATTTGAACTCCTTTAATTTGTTTTTGTTTGTTTGTTTTTGACAGTCTCACTCTGTTTCTCAGGCTGGGTGCAGTAGTACAATGACAGCTCACTGCAACCCCAACCTTCTAGGCTCAAGTGATTCTCCTGCCTCAGCCACCCCAACTGCTGGGATTTACAGGCGTTAACCACCACACACAGCTTATCACCTCTTGGAGACTAGCTTTGAGTTTGGGCATTCACTGAACTACATTTTGGTTAATTCTCAAAGTTTGTCACTGTTTATCTTTAATTTGCTAAAAATCTACATGTATTGTAAAATGCGTTATATGTCCTTAGCATTCACGGATTCCCTGTTAGTGGGGCAGAGACGCAGAAGGGCAGAAGGCTTTCGGACATCATCAGGGTTGCAGTTGAGTGCTTGCCCCGAACACATTGGAGCTCTGGGCTCTGTGGCCCCACGGGGGTCCTCTGTCCACTGAGGGGGCCGGGTTACCTGGAAGGTCCCTCCAGCCTCTGCAATTTTGCCCTTTTCAGGTTAACATCTCATCGTTGTCCTGGACAGCACTGCCTTTCGTTCACTGACCCACGAGTGAACAGCTGGTCAGTGGCCAGTGCTGCTTCCTTCAGCTGGGAGATGGTGATGTGATAACACTACCGTGGAATTTGGTTCTTGGTGTATTAAGGGTTCAGTTGTACGTTTATTTTTTAATCTGCACCTCTGAATTGGTCTTTTGATTGCAAAGAGATTGCTTGTTGGATTTGTTTCTGAATATTTCGTGGATAACAGGAGAATCTTGCTTATCTGTGTGTTCATTTAATGTGTTTTTGCCAGGCATTTAAATGGGTGCGTTAGCCCTTAGCCCACTTTCTGTATGTGGTGGAGTCATTGAAATCATTTATGTGAAGTCTCTTCTATTAAGGCCAGAGGACGTGGAGTGGTGTCTCCATAAACTAGGGGGAAATGGCATTGTTCTGCCCTCCTCCCTGGGAACGCTGGTGTTTCCAGGTCTCTGAACTTGGCTCCCACACTGGGAGAGTGGCTGTGGCTTCTGGAGCCCGTTTTGTGCGGGACTGACTCCTTCACTTGCTTTATTCCCCACCATCTTTGCTGCTTTATGACGCAGGGATGAGGGAGTTGGGCCCAGGGGCCTTGCCTGTGCCTGAAGGGCCCGATGCAGAAACTCCTCGTGGGAAGGATGTTCCTTGAGGGCAGCTTTTGGAGTCTTTTCCTACTTTTAACTGAGAAGCAGCTATTCACATGGTTCTATTCTGCTAATGTGTTTCAAAATAATTGGTGTAGAGTTGCGAAGATGTCCGAAACACCCATGATCCACTCCGGGCCAGTGACAGGCAGTGTGCTCAGATGCATTCAGACCACATTCAGATGCCAAAGATTCTTGCTTGGTTATTCTCAAACTTATGAGAATCTAAAACGTGAGCCACGGTATAGATTTTCTCTTGAGCCCCCATGACTTTGCCTTGTATTTTGGGCATGAATGACTTCATCAAGGGGAAAGAATTTGAGGGAGGAGCCTCTGAGGCTAGCGGGGGCGGGGGGAAGAGGAGGGAAAAGGAGCTGTAGAGGGAAGAGCCAGGCTGGGGCTGGGGCATCTCCCCATGATGCTCCCCCACCCCTGGCGCGAGGCCCCAGGGACTGACTGATTTTCCCACAGGAAACGTGTATGATTGCGTGTCTGTTTTGTGGGCTGGCCATTTGGATTGGGGGAATGTCTGTGTTGTGATTCCTTATTGATTCGAAGGTTGAAAAGGTTTGTGCTCAATACAGGGGTCTCCTGGTGCGATGGGAAATGTGATCGCAGCCGCCTTCGGGGTGGGGAGAGCCCTTGAGGCCCTCAGTGGTGGCCGCTGTTGGCCTTCGCCTCCCTGGGTGAGTGCTGCTCCATATCCGGCTCTCCGACTCCTTGCCTGGCACCTTCCTCGTTGGAGGCCGTGATCCATCAACTTTGTCCACGCGTGTCCTGCAAACTAGTGCTGACTGCAGGTTCAGGAGTGGTCAGAGGAGGCCAGAGGAGGCCCTCGTGATGCGAAGCTAAACGTTGAATGATGGCCCTGCTGAGTGCATGAGCCGCGTCAGCCCAAGGGTCTGGGTAGGAGGGAACGGCGGGGTGGAGGGAAGACTGGACAGATGGGTGCTTTCCTCGGCCCCTGGGAGCACGGTCAGCTCCATGCTCAGACCTCCTGGTTTCTCCCACATTGCCATAAATAGCAAGGGAAGGACTCGGGGCACCCAGGGACCTCAGGGGTATAAGCTGTGTCCTCGCGTGGCCCCAGCTGTGGCCAGTGATGTTATTCTCTTTAACCTCAGGCTTATTTTCTATAAAAACCCAAAGGGACAGAAGTAGTTCAAGGGCCTCTAAAGACTTACGTAATTGTTAATAGGCCTACTTTTATGCTTTCTTATGTATTAAGAGCAAATCATGAAACAAACTCATTTCTGTTTGAAGAAATCTTTACTGTTCTCATTTTTGTGGCAAGTCACATTGATTCTTTGCTTAGTGAGCGTTAGTGCCCTCCTGCCCAGTGCGGTTGCCTGGCGTGTCCTCGCACACACCTCTGTCCATTGGTCTCCGTTCACCTTTCCGCCTAGAATTGTAGGAGGGGCGCTGGGATCTTAGGGCTAGAAAGAAACTCTGAAAACCACTTATAGGGGCGGCTTTTAGTCAGGGCTTTTCAGAGAGACAGCCAGCCGGGTGTGCGTGTGTCTCTAGGGGGAGGCTTGCTGCAGGGGCTACAGAGTCCAAGAAGCCCCAGGACCCACAGCCTGCAAGCTAGAGTCCTGGGAGGGTGTGGCTTGAAGACTTGAGAAGCGGAGGGTGCAGATCCCACCCGGGTCTGAGGAGCTGAGACCCAGGAGCACGGGCAGCAGAAGACAGATGTCACCGGCCCGTCAGCCGCACAGGTGGAGTGAACCCAGTTTTCCCCGCCTTGCTGTTTTACTGGGGCCCTGGGTGGATAGGGTGGTGCCCCCCACACCGGCGAGGATGGGTCTCCACTCAGTGCAGAGGCAAACAAGCATCTCACACAGAAATAATGCAGAACCAGCCATCTGGGCACCCCAGGCACGCTCAGGTTGATGCACAAAACCAACGCTGCGCGTGGCCCTGACGTCTGCGTGTTCGCATCACTCCACGCACATTGCTCGGTCATCGTCTCGGTGAGTTTGTAAGCTCGTTGTGTGGTTCTGGGGCTCTTTGTCCCAGGTGGTGGTGGTGGTGATGACAGGCTCCCCACTGCCCCAGCTCAGGTATGGAAGGTGATGGCACCAACGGCTCCTTGTTTCTCAGACACTTGAGCGGGTGCTCTGTGCAGCCAGTTCCACCTGCAGCAGCATCTGTTCCCTATGCCGATTCCATTCGGAGTGTGTGCCTCCCTTCTGTCGAGGGTGCAGCCTTCTTTCAGGGAAGAACTGTGTCCTGCTCGCCTGTATCTCCTGTGGTGTATCTCATGGCTGAATAAGTAGCTATAGTATACCTCGGTGGCTGAATGATAGGTTCATTGGAAGGAAAACTTGATACTTTTTTTTTCTTTTTGGGATGGAGTTTTACACTCAACGCCCAGGCTGAAGTGCAATGGCACGATCTTGGCTCATTGCAAACTCTCCCTCCCGGGTTCGTGATTCTCCTCCCTCAGCCTCCCAAGTAACTGGGGCTACCGGCGTCTGCCACCATGCCTGGCTAATTTTCGTATATTCGTTAGAGACGGGGTTTCACCATGTTGGCCAGGCTAGTCTTAAACTCTTGACCTCAGGTGATGCACCCACCTCGGCCACCCAAAGTTCTGGGATTACAGCCATGAGCTACCACACCCAAGAACTTAATACCATTTTTTTTAAATCATAATGGGCTTGTTAAATGCTTACGTTAGTGTTTATTTTTAAAAATGTTATCTGTGACCTTTCAGCTTTTCATAGCACTTCTCGTGTGAATATTTTAAAAAGGCCCTTTAGTCATGGGGGAGAAGCAGTTATCCCTTTCAGCAGAGGGAGATGGAGGAACAGGCCCTCGTGGGTCTGAGCACAGAAAGTCACCCCAACCTTGGTGCTTGCTTAGGTGCGTTCTGTGTTCACCGTAGCGCATCCACTCTCATTGTCAGCTTAAAAATAAGCTTTTTCCTCTTTCTAATCAGAACAGTTAGTTTGTTAGCCATCACGTTAAGGTATCGAGAATGATGGCTTTCAGGCCTCAGATATGACACAAGTAGTAAATGCAGCTGACCCTGAACAACATAGGTTTTGAGCTTCGAAGGATCACTTATGTTAAGTATTTTCCAACCAAACCCTTACTGAAAAAACCTGGCTTTGTGGAGGGCCGACGTTTCCTACATGCGGTTCCATAGGGTGGCCGCCGGGTCCTGTGGATACGTAGATTTGGGTAAACTCGGGGGGTGTTCTGGAATCCATGTCCCTGTGTATACAGAGGGACAACTGCAGCTTTTTAAAAGTTTGTGCCCTGCCTTGTCCTGAAAAGGCTCCAAGGTGGATGCAAAATTGTTTCATTTTTTTGGTTTTCTTGGTGGGATATTGATGTTTATTCTTCAGTGTCTAAAATCCTGAGTGAACAGAGTTAGTGCTTCAGGAACAAAGCCAGTCTGGAAACACATATTGAGATATCCACCTTTCCTTCATGGTTTCACAAAAGGCCATGATCATATTTTATTCGGTTGAACTGTAGGAAACTGCCAATATTTGCTGTTTTTGGCGTACAAAATGGCAAGTTCGTATGATATTAAAAACAAAGGCTTCCTGGATGGGGAAAATAGGAATCGGTAAGAACCTGAAGTTGTCTGTCATGGCCTCTGAGTCACAGGTAAATAAACCTGCGTGAGGGGAAGTTGGCTGTGCAGTATTTTCCTTCTGTTTTGAGACTGTCAGAAAAAGGCCAGTTCCATTGCGTTGGGTCCCTTTGCCTCACCTTTGCTGCAGAGGGGACTTGCCATTATTCCTCTTGTTTCCAGTGCCCAGGAGGCTGATGCCACATAGAAGACCTGCAGGTCGGTGGATGTGAAACAGCCAACGGACACGCTGTGCACCTTGGGACGCATCTGAGAAGTGCGTGCTTGCAGCAGGTCTGAGGTTGAGGGGCGTGTTCCATCTCCTCTCCCTTCTCTGGCTTTGCAGGCCTTTGAAGTTGGTCCTGGAAAGTGAAATTTAGTTAATGCTGATTTAAGCTCCAGGTCAAAGCTGGGGGGCCGAAGAGACCTGCCCTTCACTAGGGGTGTGAAGCATTGGGCCCTCCCATGAGGAGGCAGCAGGGACTCGAGAAAGTCCCACATACCCTCCGGTTCCCTTATGTTGAAATTTTTTGTCCTCGGTCATGCCGGGTCATTTTGGGAGGTAAATGGGGGGTTCACATGGGGGTGTGCAGTATTCTTAGGTGTCAGGTGCAAGAGTTGAATTTGTAGAAGCTGTGCAGATAGGAAAGGGCCTGGCCGGGAGTGCTGTTTACAAGGAGCCGATTTAACGCGAGGTCTGTGCTCTGCCTGGCTCCGTGTCTGACCGGTGTCTCCCAGTCTGCAACAGGACGTTCACGTGACTTGGCGCCATCGTCCCACTCTGTGTAGACGTCTGAGGATCTGTGCGCGGCTGCTCTGTGAGCATGAGTTGTGATAATGAACTGAGAAACAGTGAACAAACCCTGAATTGGTCAGCACTGGTTCCACGGCCACTTCTGCCGTGGTTGGAGTCATTCATAATAAAGTGTGCTGGACTCCTATGCAGAGCTCTGAATTTCAGAGGCCCTTTAACTCGGCAGCTAACCAGCTGCTTCCTTCAGAAGACATTTGAGTCCCCTTTACCTGCCAGGGTGACCCTGGGAGTTTGAAGATGAGTGACACAAGCCCTCCGTGTCTTATGGATTTTACTGTTCAGAGGGGAGACAGATGTGGATGGTGAAGGAGGCCCTATCAGAGGTCAGCGCATGTCAGTTTTATTTCTTCAGCACTTGCTGTGTTCAGGCGGTGCCCCGGGCCACGTGCAGAGCATCTGGGGACCCTGCCCATGGCATCCCAGGCACAGCTAGCATCTGGGCCATCTTCATACTTGGTCTGAGTTTTGGGGAAGTACCGAGAATGGCTTCTGCCTTTGCTGGAGAGAGTTGGAAGTCAAGGCAGCCCTCCACAAGATGATGATCACCAGCTGATTCCTCAAGAAAGAGAGGTGGTCCCCACATGGGCAGAGCAGGGCAGCATGCGCAGACCTGGGTGTGGGGTCTGGGGCATGTGCATCTGAGTGGGGTCTGCTGGGAGACAGCAAGGGTGAGGTGTGAAGGCAGTTGGAATTTACAGGATAAATTATCACTAAGGCGATGCTGGGAAAACATAAAATTGGGACTCTCTGGGGTAAACGTGGACTTAGGGTGACCCTGGGCATGGGTGTTTTCAGGCTCTGAAGGCAGAGATTTAGGAAATTGGGGCAGAGCTGAGCCCCAGACGAGGATGAAGACCACCCTTGGGATGTTGAATGAGACAAGGGTGGAAACCCAGTGAATGTCGTAGGGTCAGTCCAGCAGGAAGGCAGCAGAGGAGACCGCTGTCCTCAAAGGCCTCGTGGGGCCTGCCTCTCAAAGTGCTGGGATTACAGGCATGAGCCACTGCTCCCTGCCGACACTTTTAAAATTTCTAAGCTACTCTCTCTCATACCCACTCCCGTACTTTATTTTTTTAAGACCAGGTTTATGGCTATGTTTTTTCCAAGGAAATCAAACAGTTATCTGTTTGAAGTACAAATAACACCGTGTTTAAAAACCGAAAATGCCAATTTGCATAGAAGTTTCCAAATACCCAGTTGGTTTGAGCCTTGCATTGCAGTGTCACTACCTGCTCTTAAATTTCTCCACGATGTATAGTGAGGCAGGGACGGCTCGTACGTCTTCAGGTTTCGATTCTATTCACTTGGGCTATATTTTCATTTATTTTGGCACACCTGTGGGTGTGGTAAGCAATGCCAGGGTATTTATTTTGAAGCTTGTCCAATAACAGTTGGGAAGATTTTCACATTTTTAGAATTTTCATAGTAATAGTTATAACTTACAAAGAATTTAAAATTGTGTAGTCATTATTTTGCTTTTTTCTAGATGTGCCCAGAAACAGGGTTGCTAACTCTCATTCTACATCACAGGATTCAGAACAGTACCCTTTTGGAGCAGATGCCTGTAATCGAGGAATTCCACCTAGTCGCTTCACTTTAAACGTGTTTAAAAGGTTTTCTTCATCCTGGTTGGAACCTGTGGCTATACTTTGTTTTCACTGCTGAGGAATATTCCATGATGGAAACCGTAATTCGTCTGTTTTTCATATCGGTGGACATTTGGATTATTTTGGGAGGGCGTGTGTGTCTATTCAGCCTTCATTGTTTCAGAATTTTTTGTAGAAGATAATGTAACAGGGTAACATCCTCTGCTATGGAGCCAACACGAACCCTGATTACAGCCACACAGACTCTCACACAGACTCTCAGGCCTTGTTACCAATGCACAGAACCATTTTCTTAAGTTGAAACACAGTAGCAGAACCTGAAGCCATGTGAACGGGTCCTCTGATCTTACACATGGAATTCACTTTTTATTACTATGTCTGCTAATTAGGAAGCATATCAATTATACAGAAAACTGAGAATGTAAAATTATATATTTATAACAGAAAAAAATTTAATACCCCAGAACACATGGCTATGTTTTTCCCTCATGCCCCACCACTGTTTTCTTTGCTTGAAATGGGAAATGACACTTGAATGCGGTTTTCTAGCGACTGTTAGACTGGCATAGTTCTTCAGAGACAGAGGATTTAAAGCACATGGAGAATTTCTGTTTGTGGAATGTGATTTCCCGGTCACCTCATTCAGGCTGCCGCCGCCTTCCCCTCTGGCCGCCTGCACCGTGGGACATCTGAGGAGGTCCCTGTTTCATCCTCTGGAAATTCTGAAAAGGAAGGAGAGGAGGGCGTGCAGGGTGTGGTACCTTTGTGTTGGTCCTTCGAGCTTTTATTTAGAGTCTGGGCTACCTTGGTGGTTCCTGCCTTTATGTCCCTAGCTCGTGGCTTCGTCCTTGTGTCTAACTCACAGGCAGACAGATGGAAAGGGAAGTTGTATTCAGCCAACAGCTTGATCTTATTCTGAAGGCTCAAATCAACTGGGTATTTGGAGACTTGTGTGCAAATTGGCATTTTTGGTTTTTAAACACAATGTCTTATTTGTACTTCAAATGGATAACTGATTCTCTTGGAAAAAATATAGCCATAAAGATGGTTCTTTAAAAAAAAAAAAAAGGAGTGGGTGTGAGAGAGTGGCTTAGAAATTACACCAGTAATGGTTGTGCGTGGTGGCTTAAGCCTGTAATTCCAGCATTTTGAGAGGAGGAGGCAGGTGGATCCCCTGAGGTTAGGAGTTCCAGACCAGCCTGGTCAACATGGTGAAACCACGTCTCTACTGAAAATATGAAAATTAGCCAGGCATGCATGGTGACAGGCACCTGTAATCCCAGCTACTTGGGAGGCTGAGGCAGGAGAATCACTTGTACCCGGGAGGCAGAGGTTGCAGTGAGCCGAGATTGCGCCACTGCACTCCACCCTGGGTGACGTTCAGAAACTCCATCTCAAAATAGAAAAAAAAAACACCCCGGTAACGGAAACCTGACTGCGTCATCTGTGATGGAGATGGGGGATTATTTGATTTTTAGTGACAGGATGAACTGGATATGTTTGCAGTATTGATCTTGACAAGGGAAATGGTGAGAACCAAATGTGCCGCCCAGCTTGGGCCTTGCCGTTGGCAGAAGACCCTGGCGGGCAACAGATTGGAGACTCGGAGACCCAGGGGAGAATTCTCACGCTGTGACGCTGGTGCAGTGCGTGCTTCTGGACTCCTGCTGGAGGGAGCGGCCGCTTTGCCTTGCAGGCTTTGGTGCAATGGAGACCTTAGGACCTGCCCCTCCTGGCACACCTGTGGGTGTGGCGAGCAGTGCCAGGGCTGAGGCACATTTGGTGAGCCAGGAATGTGGGTTGGGAGAGGCTGCACATGCCGGCAGGCATCTGCTCCAGCAGCCGAGGGTTTCCGCAAGGGGGCAGGGCGTTGGTTTTCCTCCTTGAATTTGGGTGGAGAGGGTGTCCTGGGGTGCTGTGTCTGCACTTGTGTTGCTCTGAGGTCAAGTTGTGGCCTCGAGTCCCTGTCCCTCTGCCAAAGTGAGGGTTTGTCCCTTTTCACGTCAGATTTCCCTTGGGTCTGGGTCTCTAGGAGTGGGGTGCATTCCAAGGGGGCGTGAGCACGGTGGACGCGCGTGGGCCTCTTCCTTTCCCCCCAGCTCCTGGGCTGTGTGTGAAGAGCTGCCCAGCGGAATCGCTCTCCTGCCTGGTGTTTCATTCACCAGAAATCGTTCTCACTGTGGACTCTTGAGTCAAATGTAATCCAGGAATGGAACGTGCTGTTGCTGGATGCCACACACAGCTTCAGGAGCTTAGTTGAGGATTATATGATCTTACCCCACACCTTAAAAGTAAAGACTATAGTTGTCAGGCCTCTGAGCCCAAGCCAAGCCATCGCGTCCCCTGTGACTTGTACATATATATGCCCAGATGGCCTGAAGTAACTGAAGAATCACAAAAGTGCAAATGCCCTGCCTGGACTTAACTGATAACATTCTACCAGAAATAAGTGAAAATGGCCGGTCCTTGCTTAAGCGATGGTTTTTTTTTTTTGTTTTTTTTTTTTTTTTTTTTTTTTTTTTTTTTTTTTTTTGTGAAATTCCTTTTCCTGGCTCATCCTGGTTCAAAAATCTCTCCCACTGAGCTCCTTGTGACCCCCACTCCTGCCTGCCAGAGAACAACCCCCCTTTGACTGTAATTTTCCTTTACCTATCCAAATCCTATAAAACGGCCCCACACTTACCTCCCTTCGCTGACTCTTTTCAGACTCAGCGCGCCTGCACCCAGGTGAAATAAATAGCCATGTTGTGCTCACAAAGCCTGTTTGGTGGTCTCTTCACACGGATGTGCATGACAATAGTTAAGGGGATACTGAAGTTTTTGGCAGCTCCAAGAACTTTTTCAGTTTGTGTCAGGACATTTTAGGCAGAAGGAAAAGCTTGCTCAGAGAATCTTACAGAAATGTTTGGTGCAGCGCCATTAACTCGTGGAATAAATGTGTAACTTTCCGTGGCGGCCCTCTGGAAAGAGATGCACTTTGAGTGCACCCTGGTCTGCTCGCTACAAGAATCGGCCGTGTCACCGCGCTTTCTGTGGGTCTGCAGGTGTGCGTGGTTCATTGCTCTGCACTGTGGCCATGGAAGGGAAGATGATCTGGAACGCTGGCGACAGTTACCAGTGTGTGTTGATGTGTGCTGCTTTCTACAGTGGAGAACATTTCTGTTTAATAAACATCTCATCACGATGATGACTGCAAGATATTTGAGCCTCATTCAAGAGTGTTTCTGGGTTCCTTCTGTTTTTAATCTGCTTTCTAGCACTAGGCAAGTGAAGACATAGAAAGTAAAAACCCATCGAACTTGTAGAGACATGGTGTTGTGTAGGAACAGACTGTAGCCTCTGGCTCTGTTTAAAGATTGTAGTAAACCTCTTACCTGGGATGGCCAGGGTGTAAATTATCTTGTTTAATCGAAATGTGAATGAGTCAAAGCTGGCGCCTGCATTGTTGATGAAATACCAGATTTTAAGGGAACATGTCAATGTACCATAAGATGCCAGCAAAGTTCCTCGATGAGGTTCGGCGCGGGCTTGGAGGAGCTGGGCCTTAGGTCACCAGGGTCGTCTCTGGGAGCAGATGCTCAATGTGGGCATTAGTCACTTAGCCTTTCCAGAGCCGAGGAACAGCTTGCTGTGGTGGTTTTTGGAACCTGTATTTTGAGTCAGTTTGTCCCACTTGACTCGAAGTTGCTGCTCAATTTCAGACCTTTGCCTCCACCATGAGCTCGTTTTCTTGTCCCCTGATAACTGCCTCGGTTGCCTCAGCCTGACATTCGAGCCTCGTCGTTCATGGACACAGGCTCCGTGGTGGGGCAAAGGCCGCGACTCCGGCTTGCACAGTTCCGTGCCTCTCACCATGGTTTATCATATCACTCCCGGGACCTCCTGTTTAGAGGAAGAGTGTCCCTTTCCTGCAGGCCCTGTGTGGTGTGGAAACCACCCCTACCTACCTTTCTCCTCTTTGAACTGTACCGTGAAGCTATTTCTGTTCTAGTCAACCGTCAGAATTTAAGGAACAGTGATTTATGTAACTTATCACACGCTTCTCAGCAGTTCTTTATGAATTTCATTCTATTGTGAAATTATTGCAGTTTTCACGGCTATGCTGGTCTCACGTTGTGGCCCTTGGTAACTACCTTGAAATGAATTGCCTTCTCCATTGTGTGTTAAGGTTGTGTCTGGGAGCTGTCGAGGCCTCACCTCTGCTTGGGGAGGTGGCTTTGCTCTCCTGACAAGAGGAAGAATCTTATTTAGAGCATTTCTAATGTGGTTTTTGTTTCCAGACAGAATTACTTTTTTCACAGACACGGCCACTAAAGTCAAATTATGCTCAGGATGGACACACGGGTCAGCTGACAGAGTGGAGTCCAGAACAGACCCAAAGATGCAAAAGCAGTTCAGTAGAATTTGAGTCTTTTCAACAAATGGTGCTGGAATTATGGGACAGCTGTATGTAAAAGAGTGAAAACAGGGAGAAATTCCTGTATGAAAATTAAGGTGGACCATAGCCCTGAATGTAAAATACCAAACTACAAAACCTGTAGAAGAAATGGAAATTGGAAATTGTCAAGACCTAGGGTGAGAGCTCTTAGCCATGATACCATGATCCATAATCAAGGAAGAAAACAAGTAAGTAAGACTCATCAAAATTAAACTTCTAATATAAAAGACACCCCTAGGGAATTGAAGAGACACATTTTCGATAGATGGGGAGAAGATGTCTATGAACCATGCAGCCGGCAAAGGACTCATATCCAGAATGCACAGGACTCCCACGGCTCATGACAGAGAACAAACCACCTGACTTAAAAGCGGGAAGAGACCTGAACAGATGCTTCACTGAGAAGGATGGGAGGATGGCCTGAAAGCATCTGAAATGACCTTCAGCGTGACTGGTTGCACCGAGATGTGCACCAAAGCCGCAGCGAATTTGTTCACACCCCTGCTGGAGCGCCTGACTAAGGTCTTCCGACAGCCCCAGGTGCTGGTGAGGACAGGCAGTCGAGACTCCTGTGCGATGCTGGGGTTCAGCAGGGTGCAGACAACTTGGCGGTTTCGTATAAAACTGAACTCACACAAACGTGGGGCCCGGTGACCCCACTCCTGGGTATTTACCCTAGAGAAACAGAAGCTGATGTTTAAGAAAAATTGTGCCCAGATGTTAATAGCGCTGTCTATAGTTGCCCAAAACAGGTTACAATGTGCTACAGCCATACGTGGAATAATAAACATCCAGCAACCCTGAGGCCTGGCTGTTGATCACAGGACACCGTGGGTGCACCTCCAAGCACGATGCCCAGGAAATCGTGATTTTGCGAGTGTTTTGCCACAACACTCGCAAAAGACAGACTCGGAGGATGGGAGAACACAGAGACGGTGGTTGCTGGGAATGGGAGGGTATGCTTATGAGGCCCCGTGAGTGGGTTTGGGGCTGCTGGACTGTTCTGCTTGTGTGATGATGATTATGGGAATATTTGTGCCGAAATTCACAGAACTGAACACTGTCCGCTTTACAGTAATTTTTAAAAAGCGGTAATATGCTCATTTTCAGTACTGTTTTTAATGGAAGATGGAGTTTGCAGACAATTCGTTAGGGCAAGCCTGTCTCAGGAGTTTGTAGATGATTCGTTAGGGGCCTGTCTCAGGGCCCTTGGGTTGGGTTGGGTTGGGTTGGGTTGGGTTGGGATGGGTTGGGTTGGGTTGGAAAAGCCTTCCCTGTTGCAGGCAGTAGCATGGGGCATGGAAAGGATATCGCCAAGGAAACACGGAGAATCCTTTGAGGAAGCATGTGTATTTCTAACTTGCTATAAGATAGAATTGGAATTTGTAATGGTTTTGTTTTCTAGAGTCTTGGTAGAATAGGGAAGACAGTGTAATAAAAGCTAATTTTGAAATGAAGAATTTTAAAGATTTTCAACAGAAATAGCTCTAGGAAGTCACCCTGGAAATGTTTTTAAAGATGTTCAGGAGCAATAGCTCTAGGAAGAGTCACTCTGGAGTTGCTTCTTGAGCATTGGTTTTCTGGCTGTATCTTCCGACTTTCATTTTTAAGTTTTGCTGTGAGTTGGGGATGTGTGGGAATAACCATCCCCAGGTGTTGGGTAGGAGTGGCCCTGCAGGAGGGTGCATGTGACCCAAGGCCTGGGGCACTGTTTCAACCTAGCATGGAACATAGGAACTCTTGTCAGTGGCTGGAGTAAGAGTACCAGCCTGGAAGGCTGGGGGAGCCCTGGGGTGGTCTGGGCACTGTCCTCCCTGCCTGCAGGATGGCAGCTGGAGGAGCTCGAAGGCTGCCTGCCTCATGGCTGTCAGCGCAGCAGCCCTTCCTGGCCCTGGAGCAAGCTTTTGGTCCATGAGTCTCTGCACCGGGACTTGCCTCCTGGGACCTCCGCCACTGTCTTGAGGGCCCTGGTGCCACTTTCCCGGTGGGACCCAAGCCTCAGGCAGCTGCGACCCCAGATTCGGTTGCTTTCCCTGCCATCTCATTCCAGCACGAGTGCTCACCCCACTCAATGCAGAGCCTCAGGTTCCCTCAAGATCCCCAGAGATGGAATCTCCCAATTTAACAAGATAGTTGGTGACAAGATTTGAGCAGCACTGATTTAACTCAGCTCCCAGAGTTTAAGTTCTCAAGACACAGTCTTGCTCCTTCCCTGGCCTCATCCTGTGTAGCTGGTGTGGATGCGGGGTTTCTGGAGGGTGGGGCTGAGGCAGGTCAGCAGCAGGGGGATGGCTCATTATCGATCCCTCAATGCCTTGAGGATAACTAGGATTAATGACCTTTATAGGGTTGTAGGTTTGGGGTATATACATATACATGTGTGTGTGTATATATATATATACACATACATACATACATACATACATATATAACGAGTTGGATTTCACGTGGGGCAACCTACAGCAGTGTGGCCTCACCAGGTGCCCAGCAAGACACCTGCTGACACTGTTACTGTGTGTGTTCCCGTCATCCCACGAGGTGGACACGGTTATCACCACATTTTTCTGACATGAAACTTGGAGAGGAGAGGGTTTAGGAAACTCCTGAAGCCACATTGTCAGCGGGACCCGGGTGGTCTGGCCTTAGATCCTGCACTGTTTGCCCCTCGCCACGCTGTCAGCAGACCTGGGTGGTCTGGCCTTAGAGCTCACGCTGATCGCCCCTCCCTGCCACGTTGTGGGGTTTTTCCTGCTTCTGGGCAGCATTTGATAGCTTGTGAAACAAGACCAAGACTTGCCATGAGTGGATATGCCATTATCTGAGATCCAGAACGTTTCTGGACCTGGCATTGCCAACGTCATGTAAGGGGAGGTAAAAACATTTTCTTTGTGGTCATTGGGGCTCCTGAAACGGTGTTTTTCCCAGTGAAAATTGACTCATAAAAATCTGTTAACTCAATACTATGTGAACAGGAAGAGGTGTGTTGGGCTCTAGTTAAATGTCTCAGAGCCACAGAAGTAAATGAGGGCACCTTCCAAGCACAGCCTCCCGGAGGGGAGGCCAAGGACGTTTGCCTGGAGGGTTTGCCATGAAGCAGGACTCGGGCAGGGCTGGTCTGTCTGGAAAGGCCTCTGCCATGATGTAAGTTAGTTGAAGTAGTTGAGGGGTGGTGGCGTGAGGTCGGTGGTCCCCAAGGAAGCCCCTAGCAAGGCCGGTTTCCGTGGGATGGAAAACTGCCGTTCAGTGGCTGTACTCCTGGCTTCACTGGTCTGATGTACAATCCTGCACTTGGGTACTTGGATCCCAGCCAGGTCAGATGGTTGTATCGTGGAGCAGCGTTTGTGTCAGTAGAGAGCAGAGTGGTGGTTCCCAGAGGCTGGGAAAGGACAGAGGTGAGGCCCCTGAAGGATGCTGGTCTTCCTGGTTTAGGGGTTTGGGGCTCAGCCACCTTCCTGTGTCCGTGTAAATACCCAGGATCATTTTCGCTTGCCCCACTTTAGTTAAGCATTGGAGCTTCAGGATGTGCGTGCCCACGTCACCTGGGCCGTGATCCTGGAGTTGGGTGAGACTGATTCCCGGGTTTATAGAATTACTCTGGGATTATTAAAAACAGAAGCACTTGAGGCATTCATAATGCTATTTCCTGAACATAATTTATGTTCAGTTCTTCAGAAACATTTCTCTGAGGAAGCATCTATAATTTTTGTTTTCTGCCACTCAGTGCTAGAAAGAATTGTGCAACACTCAAGTGAGTGGCATTATTCCCCTCCCTCCACCATGCAAGCAAGATTAAAGGTACCTCTGGCCCCCCTCAGTCTTCTCACCTGCAGGGCGCCTGGCGTGGCAGTGTGCTGCCTTCCGTCTTCTTTCTGGGGAGAATTAGTCATGTTTGTGTGTACTGCTCAGCTCAGCCTGGTGCGGTTGTGTGGGTGAGGAGCTTGGTTGCTAGGTGACCCTCCCAGGCCTGCCTCCCACCTCCCTAGGCCTTGTTCTAAACTGACAGATAACCAGTGTGTTTTGGAAGAGGACAGCAGCAGGGCAGGAGAAAGTTTATTCAGACTTTCTCCTTGCCCTGGTGTTTGAGCCCTCATCCAGCCTGGGCCCTTCTACGGAGCTGCCTTTGTGTGTTGCAAACCACTCCCTCCCAATAACCGTGCTTTCAGAGGTTTGGAAATGTGAATTAACTCATCTTCAATTTAAAGCGTACTATTAAATTTTCATGTTGAAACTGATGTATTTTATGGCCTTTATTTGATTTCTCTTGATTTTTTTTCCCCATATGAGACATTGCATCTTAAGGGAGACAGGCTGGTGTTGGCCCCCTTTCCTAAGGATGGAAGTGAATTCTGAAAGCCCTTTATGTAGGCAGCGAAATAATCAGGGAACCTTTATTATAGCTCTGCCTGTCCATGTAAAGCGAGCACGACTCATAAGCAGGAAAAAGTGCAGCCCGGGGGCAAGGTGAGCCCTAATGCTGCCTGTGCCTCGCCTCCCTGCCATGAGGAACGGAACTGCAAGCGCAGGTGGTTGAGTCAGCCTCCAAGCCCAGCCTGCGCCCCCCTCACATCCCTCTGCATCTGCAGGGGCACAGGCCATGCTGCCACCCCTCACTCAGTGCCAGGGCTGATGCATCAGGAACAGGGGGTGCTGTCCGCCCCTTGCTCGGTGCCAGGAATGATCTGTCAGGATCCCTTGTGCTCATCTGGTCCTCACGTCTTCATCACCAGCCTCCTGCTGGTAACGGGCTTGTTATTACCTTGGTATGTGTTGTGGGGCAGTGCTCAGTCCTCCGAGGGAGGGAATCGGCCCTTAGCCAATTCACATTCAACAGGACCGGGGAATGGGTTCTTGTTCCATGTCCTGGATCCCAAGAAGCCCTTGTCCTGGACCCTGTAATGCCCGGGGTCTTCCTGAGAAACGCTGGTGCCACTGGAGCACAGCCCGGCCCCCTCCAGTTTCTCTGCTTTGTAACTGCACTTGTGTTTAGCAGGTCTTCCAGGACGTAGACGCTGCTTGGTGTGAGCCAGGTTTTGTGTGGAAAGAGGACAGGTCCAAGTCGACAACCAACCAGCCCAGAACCATCTTTTATGCTTCCAGATTCTGTGGCCAAAAACTTACCCGTGGACATTGAGGGTGATGCATTTCTGCTCCAAGACGTCTGTGGACTCAGCTGGAGGGATGGAAAGGATGTGGAGCCTCTTCACTCCTGGCCTGGCCTTGGACCTGCTGTGCAGCCTCTCAGTGGCACCAGGGCCCCCTTGTGTCACAGCAGTCTCGGGTTCGTGGCACTGCCTCAGGATGTCCCAGGCTTCATGATGTCCAGGCTCCCCTGGCATGGCGACCTCAGGTGGGTGGCACTGCTCTGACGGACGTCCCAGGCTTCATGATGGTAGGGCCTCCTTGTGCCATGGTGGCCTCAGGATGGTGGCACTGCCCCAGGGTGTCCTAGGCTCCAAGGCCAGTGTTCCATCCAGCGAAGGGAAGTTGTACTGTAAGGTCTAGTCTCGGAAGGTTCCTGGGGTCCTATCCTTCAGAGTGGTCCTACACTCACCACAAATCAAGCCAGGGGAGGCCCTGCCAGAATTTGCAGCTGTGTTTCAGGTGGTTCCACAAGGCCTCTTTTATTTTGGCCTAGTCAGGTATATAATTCTTTTTCTCTTTGGTTTTATTGAGACAGGCAAAAAAAAACCTTTTTGTTGCCCAGGCAGTGGTGTGAGCACAGCTTACTACAGCCTCAACCTCCCAGGCTCAAGCGATCTTCCTGCCTCAGTCTCCTGAGTAGCCAGGACCCACAGGCACATGTCCCACATGTCCCCATGCCTGACTTATTTTTGTATTTTTTGTAGAGATGGAAGTTTGCAATGTTGCCCAGGCTGGACTCGAACTCCTGGACTTAAGCAGTCCAGCTGCCTCAGCCTCCCAAAGTACTGAGATCACAGGCATGAGCCACCGTGCCTGGCCAAGTGTGTTTCTAATTTCAAAATTAAGAGGACCCCCAGCCAGTTAATTACGTCTCTTTTGGAGCATGCTGCTTATAGTACATCAGGAAAAATCCTCCAGAACTTGGAAAGGGGGCTGGACAGACACAGCCCTTTGAGGTTGTCTGATAAACCCCTGGGGTCTTTAACCATCTGGAGGGATGTACCATGTCAGACGCACTGTTGTCGACCGGCTGAAGCCCAGGTTTCATGAGGTTTTGTGTCGGCTTGTAGTACTTTCTCTGGCAGAGATGCGAGTGACTTCTGCTCACTGAGAGGCTCAACTCAGAGACTTCATGGCCTGAGGGACGGCAGGCTGTTTGAGCTGATCGAGCAATCTCGCGCTACCCTTATTTTCTGAAACGCCTATGAGTGACTTCTCACATGGTCTTTGAAGCGGCTTCATGCCCGCGCTCCTTGGTAATGATCGAATGCTTTTTTTGACCCCTCGTCCCCTTTCTTTGGGATCTTCCAGTCTCAGTTCTCATGTGTTCTGCTTCTACGGTAATTTCTGAAGCTGCTGAATGTAGAAAGCACTGAGGAGGCTGTGCTCCCACCCCTGTGAGTCTTCCAGGCATCATCCTCTCCCCTTGGCGAGGCGGCGTCCATGGCACACCGAGGAGGCTGTGCTCCTGTCCCCCGTGAGCTTTCCAGGCGTCCTCCTCTCCCCTCCAAGGGGGACAGGAGGAACCTTTCAAACCCTTCTTAAACTTCTTTTCATGTCTTTGTTTTAACAGATTTCTTTGTATCTTCTCCCTTATCCAGAAATGAGGGTGAACGCTGAGTTATTCACGGGAGTCAAGAAACCACACGCAGCCCAAAGTGACGTTGGTTTCCCTGAAATGATTTGTGTGTGTTCACCTTAAAATGCAACTCAGTAAAACAGGTGTGTTTTGAGGAAAAATTTTAAATTACCCAGGTAAAAATGTGACAGTTAAATTTCATCGTCTGTGCGGGTGTCCACAGCCCCCTTCTGTGATTGCGTGTGAGTTTGTGACTTGTGGTTATTTTTGAAGAAAGAAAATCTGTTGCTGAGGACTTTAGAGGGTGTGCTGGGATTGTGTAGGGTGGACATCAGGGGCTTCAGTGTGTGACTTCCTTGAAGAGGTTCAAATTAAGGCTGAGAGTCTCTACTCCAAAATGCTCCAAAACCTGAAACATTCTGAACTTCCTCATGACACTCGAAGGAAATGCTCTTCGGAGCACTTTGGATTTCAGGCTGGGGATGCTCAACTGGAAAGTGAAACATTGCAAGACCCTTCTGGCCCCGGGAGCTTGGATAAGGTCATGAAGGGGGCCTGTGCCGGGTGTCCCTGGAGTGTGAGGCAGCCTGGGCTCGCTGAACTGGTTTTTGTAGGAGCCACAGAAGGGAAAGAGCGTCAAAGTGGCCACGTCTGGCTCCTGAGAAGGCTGGACCAGAAGGAGGTGGGCACAGAGGGCAGCAGTTGTGTCCCCAGGGTCCTGGGCTCCTGTCCCTGGTGGAGTTGAGAGCCTTCTCTAGTTGTGGCCTCTCCCCTGTCAGCAGCCACTGAGGCCTGAAGGGAGAGGAGGGGGCTGAGGAGAGGAAGAAGGATAGGCCTGCTTCTGGAGAGGGCCAACATCGGCCTGTGCTAGCCTCGTTTGTTACTCCTGCGTCCAGGGTGCACGGCCGTGTCTCGTGGTGTAGCGGTTCCCGGAATGCACAGCGTTCTTGTCTGCAGTAACAGCTTTGTCTCCGACCCTTGGAGGCAAGTTACCTTTTTCCCCAGTGAAAAGAGGTAGAAAATCTTATAGAAATGCATGTGCTCTAATGTCTATTTTCTGATAACACATGGTCGCTTAGGCTAAATCTTTGGGAGGTCAAGGCAGGAGGATCACTTGAGGCCAAGAGGTTCAATACCAGCCTGGACAACATAGCAAGACCCCATCTGTATAACAGAAAAATTAGCTGAGTGTGGTGGTGCGTGCCTGTGGTCCCTGCTACTCTGGAGGCTGAGGTGGGAAGATCACTTAAGGTTACAGTGAGCTGCGATTGCTCCACTATACTCCAATCTTGGTGACAGAGCCAAGACCCTGTCTCAGAAAGAAAAGTTAAAAAAAAAATCCAGAAATGTCATTGTCTTTTTAAATCATCCGAAAAGAAAAATCTTTTTTTTCTATGAATGTAAAGGGAAACTGATACGATTCTTTCCTTGCATTGTTTCTCCTTTTCAAATATTTACAGTAGTCCGTCCACATCGTCTCTCATCTCATTACAAAGCAGCAGGTGTCTTCGAGGTTAGTGGTGTTTCTCTGTGTCACACCTTGGAGAACAGCCAGCATGAAACCTCTTACCACAATCGTGCGCATCGTTTGTAGTCCCAATTAAAATCCTTTCCAGAGATGCCTGTGCTGCTTATTATAGCAGAACTTTGGTTGTGCTGAAACGTGCATTCAGCTAATGGTTTTAAGTTCATATCTGAGATGATGTTGTATAATTCATGAAGCATGTGGGATCAGTAATGATTGAAGATAATTCTGGCTGATGTCATTTAGAGGATATTTTTCACTTCAAGTTAAAGTTTCCTTCGCGATAGTCATTTTGGGATTCATTTAACTATGTGCTTTATTTCATAGCTCAAATTTTCATTTGTCATTTCATAACATAGGATTTTGAAAGCAGATTTGGCAAAATATTTCTAACAAAATGTTTGCTTATGACGTCCTAAGGAACAACACTCAGAATTGCTGGTAACTGTGGTACATTTTAAGGCTGATGATAGAAGTCACTTGAACGGGAAGGGGTGCTTTGTGAGGCAGATGGGGTTTGAACCCCGACCCTCCTGATACACCAGTCCTAACCCTGGCCTTCTCTCCTCTCCACTGGGAGATGAGAAGGTGCCAGCATCCACCTCACAGGCCGTCCTGAGAACCTGGGACTAAGGGCTTGTGTTCCTCTTGCAGGTGGTGCAGATGTGGGGGCTTGAGGATATACACACTGCAGGCTGCCAGTGTCGGGGTAATCCAGTTTTAGTCATAAAGGTGGGATTTGCTTTGCTCCCCTGCTGACCAGGTGCGGTGCCGCTGTTGTAGCAGGTGTGTGGATCCTCTTGGGTGGTCCTCAGGTGGAGAAGGAGTCACTGATTCGTATTCCCAGTGTTAGATGTGAGGGGACCATGGACCTCATGTGTTCAGAGGGGAGGAGTAAAAAGCTTCCCTTGTAATTTCAGGACTGTCTATCCCAGGAATGCCAAACCACTGGCTTTCACCTTATGCTGTCATAGGTGACACTGTACGGAAATGAGGACTCCTATTTCGCATACCTGAGCCAGTACCCGTCTCCCTCCAGGGCCGTGGCTGAGCCCTCTTGATTTCTCTGGGTTGCCAGCCTTGGGGATCTGTAAGCCCAGTGATGTCTCCGGTCTCGGCCCCCGCTCCCCGTGGGGACAGGAGGTGGCTTCAGGAGGCTGGTGATGAATGCCTGAATGAAGCCGACTTGTGACTGCAGTTCTGTCTAAGGGCCTCCCCGGGTGTTAGATGTCAGTAAATGACACCTGTGTGTGGATCTCATGTGCTGAGAGAAACAGTGGGGGAAACCAAAGCTTGTGGAGTCTGCAGGTTCTGGACTTGGGGGCGTGTGCACCTGTGTACTTGGTGAGGGGTGTGATGTCTGGAATGAGTGTGCACGTGTGTCACGTTTGTGCATGTGTGGTGAGTGTATTTAGCAGGTGTGGGTGGAGTGAGCATGTTCATGTGTGTCGTATGTATTTGAGGATGTGTGTGGAGTGTGTACATGCATCACATTTGGTGAGGGTATTTGAGGGTGTGTATGGAGTGCATACATGCGTTTGCGTGTATAGTATTGGGTGAAGGGATGGCATCTGTGGAGTAAGCATGCACACGTGTGTGCTGTGTGTGGGGTTTCTACGTGGTCCTCCCCTGAGCCTGCTCCTGGGCCCTGCTGTCCTGGCAGTTTTACAGTTTGGTGTGTCTTTGATTCCGGAAGATTCTGGAACCAAATTCTGAAGCTGTGATCACAAACTTGCAGCCCTGGAGGACGCTGGCCCATGGAGCTGGCACGAGGATCTCTGTGCTGGCCTCTCCCTGGGCTCTGTCCACAGAAGAGCATGTCCGACGATTGAGCTGTGCGGGTCTGTGGCTCCCCAGCCTCCAGTCAGCCCTCGGTTCTGCCCTGCCTCTGTTTTTCTTGCTGAGGGGCTCCGGGAAGTGGTGCCTGGGATGGCATTTTCACCCTGGGGTTGCTTTCCCAGCTGCCCAGGTGCTGGCTGTCTGAGGCCTGCTGTCATCCCGGGTGGACGGGGCTGTTGCGGGGGCATTCCTGAGCACCTGCGGGAAGGCAGGGTTAGGAAGTGCCAGAGGTGAGTGGCTTCCTCCCACACTTGATTTTCTGGAAAGTTCTGGGTCTCATATTTTTCCCTAAGGGAAGTTAGAAACTGAGTTTCTCTGTTGTTTGAATGTTCTCCAGGTGTGGAATACTCAGGGCCGTGTGTGTTTGGGAACATCCGTGTCCTGAGTGAATTCAGTAGGGAATGGAGAGAGGCCTCCTGTCAGCTTGGCCTCTGTTTCCTGCTTGTTGAGAGTTGACAGCTGCTGGTATCCCAGGGAGAGTAAAACACTGGGCAGTGTGGGATGGAAACGTTTGCTCTGACAAGGTCAGTGGGAAAACATCTAAACAAACGTCGCTGTTCTCCAGGCTTCTAGGGGTCGAGCTTGTTTTGTGGTGTTGAGGGAAAGCTACGCTTGTTCCTGTTCCTCACCATTTGAATGGTGTCCAGGGCTCGTTCCTCTGGAGAGGTGATGCACGTGAGTGGGGGTCAAGTCACAGGCTCCGAGGTTATTTGGAATCTGTCAACTGATTTCCTGAACACACAGGTGCTTGGTAAAGATATTCCTGATTAGCTAAAACATTTCAACAGGACGTGATAGCTGGTGGTTGTTTAAAGACTATCACAATTTTCCTGTTACTTTTTAAATGCCTGTTGAATCAGGGGGGATTCCCATACTTTTCTTTTCCTGTCTGCATACTTGATATTTTGTTTATTGTTTTTTATGTGGGTGTGCAGTTAACAGGATTTGGAAGCAGTCTCAGCCCTGGGGAGACTTCAGAGCCACCTCAGTCAGTGCTGAAGGGAGGCAGGGATTTGGGGGCTGCCTCCTCCATAGGACGGACACCAAGGGCCAGAGGTCAGCAATCTCAGTGAGGTCACAAAGACGGGCACACCCAGCACCCTGGCCCATGTGCCTCTCCTTCACGTTTGTCTCTGCTCAAACTGCTCTCCTGGGTCATCACGGGTGATCTCTAGGCGCGTGCTTGCTTCTTGCAGAAGTGGTGTCTGGCTGTGGTCAGTGTGGGCCCTCAGGACTTCCATGTTTTTGGCTCACATCAATATTGGGCAGTGGTGTATGTTTGTTTTGGAGTGGTAGATCGGGTGGATTTTGGCTTTACCAACTCATTTAATACCTGTTCTCCTAGGTATAATACCTGTTCGTAAGCCGCATGTTTTCCTAGGTGCTGGGGCCCTATCATAAGCCGCGTGTTCTCCTAGGCGCTGAGACCCTATCATAAGCTGTGTGTTCTCCTAGGTGCTGGGACCCTATCGTAAACTGTATTTGAGGGATCTCGGAGGTGCTCCTTATGAGGATCCGATGCCTGACCTGAGGTGGAAGAGTTGCAATTCAAAACCAACCCCCCAAAAAATTGTCTTCCATGAAACCCATCCCTGGTGCCAGAAAGGCTGGGGGACAGCTGGCCTAACGAGGGCTAAGATGTCAGTAGATTTTTGGACTCGGGCCTCAGTTGAAGAGGATTAGATTTTGAAAGGTGGGGATTGAAGGCTTCTAAAGGGCAGGTTTTCATCTCCAGTGGGGCCTCGGCAGAACTGGCTAGAACTGACCCAGAAGCTGACAACTAGTCAGGCTGGCTCACTACCTGTGTCCTGTGTGTGCAGCCTTGCTGTTTATTCAATTGTCTCTTGGGGTTGTGGATTCCATCCACAGCCTCAGAGTAGTGGAACCCATTACTTCAAGGCTGATCTTATTTAATTTTATCAAAAAGACATGAAAACCATTTAGTATAAATCTTCCAGATACCTGTATCCTTTCTTTTCCCAGAGGCTTTTAAGTATTGCAACTTAAAAATCTTCAAAAATAACTTTAAAGGAAAACTTCTAAGTACATTTTTGATGAGCACCCTTGACAGCTTTAATATGTGAAGTAAATTCCCTTGACTTTCGTATTCCTAGAAACTCGTTCATGTTTGCAGAAGACTTTGTATTTTGTTAACAGTGGCCACTGTTCGGTGACCATCATACCTGCCGTGGTCTCATTTAGAAAGTTGGATGTGGATGTATTAGCTTTTCAGACACAAAAACACATGGGCTGTTTGTTTTTGGTTTTGAATTTTTTGGGTTTTTTTTTCCCCCCAGCTGAATTCAAGAAAGGGAAACAAGCAGACAGAGTAAGTACCAGAAAGCGTCTAAGTGGTTGGGTGGGGGATCCTACTATGGTGTTGGGTTGTGTTCTGCCAGATATCACTCCTCAAAAAGCTGACCCTGAAAGGGCTGGCATTGCCCTCACCCTGTGACATTTGTCTGTCTCACCAGAAAATGAAGAATCTGCCAGAGTACTGTGAGTCAAATTCAGTCAGAACTCGATTAAATAAGAGGCTTTGTCTCAAAGGCCAAAACATGAGGACACATTTTTAATTTTTTTTTTTTTTTTTTTTTTTTGAGACGAAGTCTCGCTCTCTTGCCCAGGCTGGAGTGCAGTGGCGTGATCTCGGCTCACTGCAAACTCTGCCTCCCTGCTTCACTCCATTCTCCTGCCTCAGCCTTCCGAGTAGCTGGGACTACAGGTGCCCGCTACCAAGCCTGGCTAATTTTTGTATTTTTGGTAGAGACGGAGGTTTCACCGTGTTAACCAGGGTGGTCTCGATCGCCTGACCTTGTGATCCACCTGCCACCTCCTCCCAACGTGCTGGATTACAAACGTGAGCCGCCACACCCGGCCGAAAATATGTTGCTTTACTGCCTCAGTCCTCAGTTGGGTAGTCTGTTCTTTGTTGTTGAAAGGCGCGCTCTGCGAGATGGGAATCTTCCGGTTGCTTACTTAGGGAATCCTGCCGGCTGTCATTTACTGGAGAGCGCAGTTTCCTGGCTGCCCTGGTCTTTGAGGGGACGGAGACTGAGGGGTCATTTTCCCACCTGGACCAACGTGTTTATTAAACCTGGCTTGTGGATCATTTGGATCTTTTTATGAAGGAAAAGCCACATCTGTGACTTTCAGATGAGTGGAAGTCGTGTTAAAATATATATATATTTGGCTACTATGGAGAAGTTTTGTCTTTGTGACCTGTGAATACAGTCACTGGAGAGCAGAATGTTCACGCCGTAGGTGCTTACAGTGTGCATGCAGAGTCACATTCTTCACTAGTATTACGTTAAAAAGTGACAAATAAGAGAAAAATATTTTTCCTCATTACAACCTCGGTAAGAAGCTGGCAGTACTCTTGTTTTTGGAGGGGTGTGAAGGGAATATTGAGAAAGTATAATCAACGTTAGACTCGCCCACTCTGCAAATCCTATGCCAGCTCGAGTGAGGACCCCGTGATGGAAAGATGCACCCCTCTCCCCGGAAGAAGTTGAATCTTTGTGGGGCTCAGGATGCCTGGTTCATCTCTATACAAAGGCAGAGTGTGAAACGCTGTGGAGACTGAGAGAAGAGATGTGGTTAACAAGTATGAGTGAGAAGTTTGGGGCTTGTTAGCACCTGGCGTGTGTGCAGCAAGCTTTGCTATCTGCACACGTGTGATCCTTGGAACACTGGTGTGTGGAGCCGTGAGGCTGTCGAGGGCCCCAGCTCCCGGCAGGCTGAGGAGTTCCCTGTTACCACCAGGATAACCGTGATTGAAGGCTGTCACTCAATCCCAAGTCCCGGAAGGGGCTCCTTTCCGAGAGGAAAACACCCCTGGAGCCTCGGGCAGAATTCAGTGATTTTTCATATAATGTTGCTTAGATTTCGCAAACATGAAACCAAGAACATATTTCAGAATGCTTATGGTCCTTTTGTAACCATGGAAACAAAGTAATTTGCAGTCGATGGACAGTTTGCCGAAGCTGAACTACCTACATCATGAGCACGGCGCTCTCCCTACCGCCTTCGGCCTTGCTCCGGTTTGCTGGGAAGGCTTTGCAGAGCCTCTTGGCTGGGATATTTCTCCCATGTCCCATGTTGCTACCCCTGGTCACAGCCATACTGCTGGGCACCTGCGCCGTGAGGACACTGAGTGGACACGAAGCCGCGGGGCAGCAGTTGGTCATGAGGCGGCATCCACATGGTCCAAAACAGGTTTCTGTTCATTAAGAATGATCGTTGCAATAAAAACAGAGTGAAAGAAAACCCTCTACTGACCTGAGAATGCGTCAGCTCAGTTGGGTGGGGAAGTGCAGTGAGGAAGGTGAAGACTGAAAGGAAATGAAGGAGGGAGAGGAAAGGAGAGAAGGGAAGTGAAAGGGGGAGGGAGGATGGGAGTGAAGAGGGAGATGGAGGAGGAAGAAGAGAGAGGGCGGTGGGCAGGAGCCTGGCAAATGAGTCCCAGAGCCGGTTCCTGACCGTCGTGGGTGCGTCAGAGCTGATCTTCCAGGGGAGGTGGCCTGGGAGGGCTGACCCTTAGGAAGTGAGGGCCGGGGGGAGCTGATTTTTTGGCCCTCAGCGGGGCTGTTGCTGACCTGAGATGCAGTCGATGGTTTTCCCGAAGAGGTCGTCTGCACAGCCACCGTTTGCTGCCAGGTTGGAGAGAGAAGTGCTCCCCATGGGTTCTTTCTATTTTGTGGATTTTTCCCAGTTTAGCTGAGCAGCCTGTCAGTGGAAATGTCAGGGATTACTAACATGTCTCCACTCTACAGAGCAGTCAGCCAGCTTCCGATCCTGTAGTTGTTGGGGGCACCACTCCCGTCGTGTCAGTGCTGGCCCAGCATGGAAGCTGCAGCCGGAGGCACTGGGAAACCTGCGTGGCTCTTGCTGCCGGGGTTCTGATGGGAGTCGTGCGCTGGAAGAGAGACGTCCTTTAGGCAAAGCCTGGTGAGGAGGGAGTGTTGCTGTTGCAGCAGTACATGGATTTTCAAATGACAAATGAAACAAGCTTTTAATTATGACCAGAGCTCTGGGCCCTGCTTTTCTTCAAATGGAAATGTTGTGCTGAAATGAATTTGCTGTTAATTGGTTGCCTCATGCAAGACGGAATGCTGGGAGCAAAGTAGAATGTGGACTTATCGACAGAGCTTCCTCCTCTCAGACTGTAATCAGTTGGATGGTGCTACACAGGAATACGTGAGAATTCGTGTGAGAAAGGCGATGGGTGCAGACCTGTGTGACCGGCAGGTGTGGGGAGAGGTTTGAGAGAAGCTTTTGGCTGAAGTGGTGTCAGGTGCAGGTGCTGAAGTGTGATGTCTGGCTGGATGGAAGAGCACATGCCTCTGGGCTGTGGGAAACAGAGGAGGAGGTGGGCAGACGTGAGTCATGTCTTAGGAATGGTAGCAATTCAGGCAGACCCAGGATCAGGCTCCCACGGGGGAGGAGTGGACATCAGGACCCAGGGAGCGTGGGATGGTGGTCACGCCCGGGCCTCTGTGGAGCTCGCTGCTGTGTCAGCAGGGCCTTGTGCTTGCCCTCCTTAAAGCTTTCCCTATCCATAAAATGGGCATGACAAAATCCACCTTGTGACACTGAAGCTTAAATGAGATGATCTACATGGTGTCTTCCTTCCCTTCCTGACACATCATAGACTCACAGCTATGGTAGCAGAGACAGACTGGATGGAATGCTGGAGCCACTTTGTGCCTGGTGAAGCTACATGGATTTGTGCAGTGCTGGCGACTGTCTCTGAAAGCTTTTGGTCATAGCAGTGGCAACCTCGAGTGGCTCTTGGCATACTTGAGTCTGTGGAGTGCAAGGTTGACTGGAGCTCCAAGGCCATTGATACTATCCAGGGATGAGCTGATGGGGCCTTAAAACATAGGGGAAGGCCGAGAGGACTTGGCTGCCAGAAGCATGCCAGAAGCATTGCAGATTTCTGGCTTCGAGAACTTGCTGACTTATGGATATAGGAAGGTAAACCCAGATGGCTCCAAAATTTTAAGTCCAGAAGAAAGGTGGGAGGGTACAATTGCTGATTAGGTCATGATCGCCCTGTCCCTTTCTTTCTGGCCATCGTTTCTCCTCCCTTCCCCTGCCTTTGTGAGCTGGAGGGCCTGAGCCTGCACAGAGGTCTATTTCATGGTAACGATGACCTGCAGTAAGAAATCTCTCCACTTTATTTTGCAGCAGTAGTTAAATAAATTTAAGGAGTGACGGTGTAGTGGTATTTGTTTTTGCTTTTTTTTTTTTAAGTATCATTTAACTGAAAGTTATTCCCAATTTCACTGATCACTTTGAGAGGCTGAAACATGCTTTGATTTGTTATTTTGTGTTTGAGCTAGTTTATTTTCTCACAGGAATGCCAATTGTTCTGTTGTCACACATCATTAAGTATCTCAAATTGTGTTACTATAATACTTAGCTGAATTATCTCCCTTATTTTGGCTTTCAATAAACTAAAATCTGTGTGAAACACACAGGATGGTGCATCTCCATTGAGGGTTGTTCAGAAGTGTGACTTTTCCTGGCATGCTTGAGAATCAGTGACATTATTTTATAGAAACACTTTGCAACTGACACCAAAGCTAGAAGCTCCTGTAAAGGGCAGGGTAGGTGACGTGTTATGCTTTATGGGTCACAGAAGTCTCTACATATATTTCTTTTGTTAAAACTTCAAAGTGTAAAAATCACTTCTGGTTCCCTGGCCAAGGCTCGGTCGGGGATCATGGTTTGCAGACCCTTGACATCACCTTAGCTGAAAGCTGGTCTCCCATGCGGTTAGCAGGGGCCCACCTCATTGCTTCAGCCAGAAAGATGCTGCCCTCATGCTGGAATTTACTTCAAACAAACTTGAAAGCTCTGGCACCGCTGCTTATTTCCATACTGTTGCAGGCTATCTAAAATACGGAGGATGCCTTGGTGTTTTGATTTTGTTACTCCTCTTGAATGGCTCTGAGATGGCTCATCGCGAGTTAGACATTTGCAGAAATGATCAGGCAGAGCTGCAGTCATCTTGCAGATCAAGTGAAGTTTTTTCTGAAAGCTTGTTACAGGCTTAAATTTCTGACCCCTTTCCATCCACTGCTCTTGTATGATTGGCTTCTTTTTGCACCCATTTGGATCTGTGAAGCGTCTCCCCACCGTGGTAGAACTTTAGCTCTGATTTCATGTATGAGTCAGTATCCTCACTCCTCTTCTGCGAGGAGAAAGCGCTGCAGGTCCTGCATGGTTTCCATCCCCTCCCTGCACGCGGATGGATTGGGAGGTATTTGTGGTGTGTGAACTTGCTACCCCCAGAGGCTCCTTGTTCACTCCCCTGGACCGCACTCCCTACTGCCATGGACTGCACTCCTCCCTCGTGGTTCATTCCCCGGACCGCATTCCTCCCTCCTCCTTCCTGGCTCACTCCCCTGGACCACACTCCTCCCTCCTGGTTCACTCCCTGGGCCGAACTCCACCCTCCTCCCTCCTGTTTCACTCTCCTGTGTGCCCACACCTCCCTCCTGGTTCACTACCCTGGGCCCCCACGCCTCCCTCCTGGTTCACTGCCCTGGGCCCCCACACCTCCCTCCTGGTTCACTGCCCTGGGCCCCCACACCTCCCTCCTGGTTCACTGCCCTGGGCCCCCACACCTCCCTCCTGGTTCACTGCCCTGGGCCCCCACGCCTCCCTCCTGGTTCACTGCCCTGGGCCCCCACGCCTCCCTCCTGGTTCACTGCCCTGGGCCCCCACGCCTCCCTCATAGTTCACTCCCCAGGGCCCCCACTCCTCCCTACTCCCCTGGGCCGCATTCCTCCCTCCTGGTTCACTCCCCTGGGTCCCCACTCCTCCCTCTTGGGGGCGTGGTAGTTTCTGTTGTGCTTGTGCCAGCACGGTAAGGCTGAGTGGCAGCTCCAGGGCTGTGGCTGGTCACGCAGCTGTGGCATTAGTGCAGAGAACTGCGGGGATGCAGCTGCCCTTGCTGTGATGCTTCGAGTGTCATAGTCGATATGGGAAACTGTGTGGGATGTGGATGTCCCAGGAAGGGACAGGAGCCTCCCCGCAGCCTCTGTCAAACACTTCTCAGCCAGGCGTGGTGGCTCACGCCGGTAATCCCAGCGCTTTGGGAGGCCGGGGCGGGCGGATCACCTGAGGTCAGGAGTTGGAGACCAGTTTGGCCAATGTGGTAACTTTTGACGTATTAAGAATTAAGGAAAATGACTCATACTCGTTTGCCTTGCTTTTTAATTGACGATTGGTGTAGCCCAGTAGTGTGAACTTGTTAAGCAACCATTCTTACCGAAAGACTAATCTTTAAACGTCTCTTCCTCTGGACACGTCTTTGGCTGCTGTAATCAAATGCAATGTAATCAGCACTGGTTAATGGCTTTCCTTGCTTGGCTAACAAATGCTCCTCAGAAACTTTGGTTTCTTGTTATTTGCATTTATAATTATGTTTTAAGCCTTCTAATTTTTCTAGCTTTCCTGCGAATTGGGAATAACTGTGATGGGTGCTTAGTTTGGGATGTTGACATACACTGTATGCCCAGCTATTATGCCATTGTGTGAACACTGATTTGTCACTTTCTCATGAAGACTGATTTCACCTAGTTTGGTAAATTCTATTAATTTTAAGGAAGGGGGTGGAATGCAACTGCTGTTAGGTGGCTTTTTTAAGGATCAAGGAAATGTTGCCATGATTATTACCATTACAGAAGGAACATAAAAACACGTGCTGCCTTCAGTCATGATGAATATGTAAGTCTGTGACTGCAGAAAACGGCAGCCCTAAATCTTAAAATCGTGTGGATGCACCAAGCCCATCTGCAGGGCACCGTGGAGCAGACTGCATTAGCCGAAGTTGGCCCACAAGTCCTGAGGGATGGTGTCTGAGTTATGATAAGGCTCTGACTTGGGATTAAACAGGCCTCCAGATACTGTGATATTCTAAACAAAGACACGATACTGCCCTGGGAGCCCAGTGGGCACCTGTAGGCAGTGTAGGTGAGAAAAGGCTCCAAGGAAGATTCCTGCAGCTCAGCTAGGAGGATTCTGTAAGGCAGTAGACCCATCAATGTTCAGAGTGTTGAGCTATATTCATTCCTTTTAAGCAGCCAGGCTTGTGCGTGTTTTTAGGGGCACTCACATGGCGCCCCTTCCGCCCTCACTGCTGGTTGTGCCTGTTTGATGTTCCGAATTTCTGTGTTAAGTGTGTCCACTCTCCAAATGTATCTCTGTCTCTAGAATATTTTAGAGTAGACCATTTATTGGTTAAACGCTTGTTTTGAGTGAGGAAGAAATCTTTAAAATGGGCCATACAGACCCTGCTATAAATGTTGAACAATGGAGTGTGTAATGTTTAACACGTAGTGTTTAAAGTAGAAGACAGTTTAATTTAGAAATCCTGTTGGAATGCCAACTTAAATTACCACCATCCGTATGCATATGGAAAAGAATGAGAGTGAATGTGCAAAATTGGAATTTTGTCTATTTTGTAGAGATTCTGTAATGTATCAGGTAGAAGCCTCACTTCATGATTTAAATGCATGAAGCTGAAATTACAAAACTTGACGAAAACATGCCTTTGAATAGTGAGCCTTTATCCTCCTTGAAATAGTGATTCATTCACTAACACGTCCACCTGCAACTTTGTCAAACACATTTGTTGCCCTAGTTCTCAAGTGGGCTCAGTTTTCCAGACAGGCAGATTATTACTGTTTAAACTTTGTCCTGATGATGTTGGTGAACAGGGAAAATCCCTTGAGGTGGATCCTCTGTGTGTGTTACACATCAGACGCGGCCTGCCCAACCCCTCTGCCTGTAACTGGGAACCTTGACTGTCGGGATCATTGTAGAGAACCTTGAGGAAAGCAAAACAAGCCTCTGGAGTAGCAAAAGATGTAGCTGATTTCATGCAGTAAAACTTACACATTTTTCTTTAAAATGCATCCTTCGGAACATCAGCTTGCTGATTATCTTAGAATCGCTGTAGTCTGCTGACAGCAGTCGTGGGAACAGGTGCATGGCCCGGCTGATGCAGGATGGTCTCAGAGCGGAACCACACTGCTGACACCGAAGGAGGGGCTGGAGCCATCACGCTCGTGACTCGTGCAGATGACCTTGGCTGACCTCCAGAAGAGGAAGTGTCAGTATCCAAGGAGGAAAAAGTGTATTAATTTCATGAGTGTTTGCCTTCACAATGGCTAATACCCTGAGTTTGTGGCACCTGCTGTCTCCAGAATGAGGAGCCTTCCCTTCCTGGCAGACAAGCTCTAGATGGGAACAGGAGCTGTGGCTGCTGGATTGAAGAGGTTTCCTTCTTGGGGAGGTGGCCTTCGAGCCTGACTCGAAGGAAGCTGTGACTGGCGGGAAAGGGCATTGGAGACAGTGTATTTACCAGGAGGGTCAGTGACTGAGAACCATCCTGTTCCGAGTATTGCCATTCTGGTTCTAGAGTAAACTTGGGGAGAAGCAACAGCCAAAAGCCTTGAGGAATATTCTGTGATGTTGATGACATTTGGTAGATTTGTTGCTGAGACTGAAATGAGAAGCCCTGGAGGTGCAGGTCTATCAGGCCATGCGACGTGGGACAGCTTCTGCTTCAGGGATTGGAGTCCCCGTGCCAGAGGCTCAGTCCTGCAGAGACTTTTGCACAGTGGGCAACTGCTGCCTCCGGTTGATTGTGAGTCCCCCAGATGAATACCCATGAAAGGTACCGTGTCAGCAAAGACCCAAACTCTGTGAAGCATTTTGAGATTTATTCTGAGCCAAATGAGTTACCATGGCCCTTGATACTGCCCTCAGGAGATCCTAAGAATGTATTCCCAAGGTGGTCAGATTCCAGCCTGGTTTTATAGCTTTTAGGGAGACATGAGACAATCAATCAAATAAATGTAAGATGTACATTGGTTTGGTCTGGAACGGTGGGACAACTGGAAGCAGGGGTGTCCAGGTCATAGGTAGATTCGAAAATTTCCTGATTGACAGTTGGTCGAGAGAGTTGTCAGATAAGGGGTTGTGGAGACCAAGGCTTTGTCATGTGGAGGGAATCCTCCAGGTAACTTCGGAGAGAATAGATTGTAAATGTTTCCCATCAGACTAAGAGTCTAAGTTCTGTCTAATTCCAGAAGGGAGGTGGGGTGATGAGGGAAGTCCGACCCCCCACCAATCATGGCCTGGACTAGTTTTTCAGATTAGCTATGGAATGCGCTTGTCAAAAGCAGGGGCTGTTCAGATGGCCAAAGGGGCTTCAAATTCTAATGTTTTTACAACCAGAAAGTGATTGTGTTTCTTCTGTGGATGAACAGCCAGTGTGGTAATTAATATTTTATTAGCAGATTAATTTGGAAGTCAATGTGTTTTCAAGTATGTTAATTATTAAGTCATCAACAAACAGAGAAGGGCTTGCTTTGAAACCAGCCTGAGACTCAAGAGGCTCATCAAAGAAAACGATGGACTTGGGAGAACTGATTCACGTGTTTACTGACCCAAGTTTCAGGCATTATGAGAAGTCTGTGCTGATACACTTGTGACTTGAGAACTTAAATCTTGCTGGACTCTTAAGAGTGAGGCTTTTTTTTTTCTTTTCTTTTTAAACGGTCAGTGTTTCTGTCTCCTGTGTTTTGTCTTCCAGCCGCTGAGCACTTTAGCCTTGTGTTCATGTGGCCTTGTTCTCCGAATCACCCCCTTTGCTGCTCCTCTGTCCTGCCCGCCTTGATCGCATCTTCCCCACCCCGTGGGTTTTATCCCGAGGACTGCTCTCCACTGTGTGGAGTGGAGGATCAGTGGACACTGGCTTTACCGACTCATTTTCTGTGTAGCTCCCAGTTTCTCAAAATCATAATTGTCTTGGATTTCCTGTGAAACTGGGAGTCAGGCCTTGGGCGCAGTACTGGGGCAGGAGGGAGAGATGAGAACAGGAGGGATGGGTTTGTCAGGGGAAGGATCTCCTTGCCGAATTCCTGTGTCTGTTCTAGGTTAAAGACGAATGTCCGGGTGGGTGGATGTCTCACCCGGTGTGGCTGGACCTCGCTGTGCTGAACACTGAGCAGGGGCCCCAGCAGCTGCCTCCTGCCAGGCCGGGGCAACAGGGCTGGGCTTTCGCCTCTGGGGTGGGTTGTGAGGGCTCGTGCCAAGGTGCAAGGGTCTGCACCACTGTGGTGTGACCTGAGGGGCATGTGGGAAGCTGGTCTGTGCTCCTTACCTGGGAGAAGCTGAGCTCACTTGGGCCAGAGCCTCTGGGGAGGTAGGAAGGCAGAGGCCTAGAATTCCTGTTTTCCCCAGACAGCAAGGAAGCTCAGTGTTGCACCTGCTCTGAGATGCTCTCAGCAGCCATATATAGTTGATTTTAACATGAGGGAAGGTGCCAATTAACCCGGCTCTGTGGAGAGCTTTGAGGAGTCCAGGCCCTGGGCCCCAGGCTTTTTAATATGTTCCTTCCTGAACAAAAAACAACAAAAGATCCCTGTGGCTGATGCCGACTGCGTGGGGTAGGACATGCCGAGCTTGTGTGGGGCTTGCCCCTGAGTTTCCTTGGTGCTCCTCCCAGCCCCCACGGACACCAGCCATTCCAGGCCGAGGCTTGTCCTGTTTAGACCCTTGTTGGTGGGGTCTGTGGTCCTGGATCGAGGGCCCAAGCACTTCCTTCATCATTATAAATGATTCACCCGAGATGTACGGCTGCCCCCAACATCTCACGAGCATGAGATACAGCCAGTGTCACTTCCCCAAGCTCATAATTCTAGTGGAAAGAGGAAATTTTACTTTTAATGTGCTCGTGTGACTCAGATGCAAATATTCAATTCCCGTTAAACTTTCAAGACCTTGAGAACCTCAGATTCCTTGGAAGCCGTTCCTTGGCCCCACGACTAACTCCTGTGGAAGGAGGCTGGGGTGGTCCTCAGGGTCTGGGGTCCTGCTGCGTTCTCCAGGATTCCTTAGGTTTCATCATTAGTCACAGCTCTTCAGCAGGTGGAGCTGATTGACTCTGACATTTCCATTATGTTGTTCTTGTGTTGCCTCAGTTAACTTAGAATAATCAGTATTTACCAGAAATAATTGATGGCGAGATGAGAATTATTGGTGATTCCCGGACATAGGCAGCCTGTATAGATAAGCGTGTTACACAGTGTCTGATTTCTGAGATGTTGGTCCAAACCTGCTCAGCAACACACTTTCAGGGGTAGATTCCTGTGCAGGAGAAGCTGCTTTTCCCTGAGACACTGTGGTGGCCCCTGCACTGGCACGGCAGGGTGGTTGTGTGACTGGGCAGGGCTGGACGTGCTCCTGTCCACCCCTGCGCTGGGCGCCCACCTCCGCGCCACATCTGTGTCGAGGGTGCCTACCTTTGTTCCTCCAGCTCGAACTCATAGAATTGTGTACTTTCCTTGACACATTCCTGCATAGAGATGATTAGATCTGGGGGCTGAAGCTCAATCTGACATGCATGTAGGTAAATTATTCATGTGAATGACTTGGGTCCTCCACGTTCAGGGTCAGGAGGCGCGAGGTGGGTTTGGAGACAGCTGCCTGGCCTCAGGAAGTTTCTCTCAGAGTCTGTTTCTTTCTCTAGCAAAGTAAATGCTGCCTACCTCACGGGGCTTGACACACGCTCAGTACTCAGATGCTGTCTGGTCTTTATTATAGTTAGTATTTGGGGAACAGCGTGGCTGGTAAGAAAATGCGTTATCTTTACAATTTATAGAATGTCATACAAGGCAAGCGTGAAACCGGGACTCTACCGTAATCTGAAGATGCTGGTGCTTACTCTTCTCCTTAAGCATTTTGTTGTAATTCTGGTGTGTGTCAGCCAAGTCATATGACGGCACCGCATGCGTGATGCCAGCTCAGTTACCTTGGAATGGGGAGCCTGAGGCTGCCAGGGAGCATCCCTCCTGCCTCCAGCCCTCGGCAGTTTGTCTGTCTCTCTATCTATCCTTCCCTCTGTCCCTCCCTATCCCCCACTCCTCCTCACCACTCCTGCTCCCCTCCCTACCCCCCTCACTTACTCTACAACAGAGGCCCAGACTTTGACAAATCGCAGCTGGGCCTATTTATCGCTTGGTTGGGAAACCAGAGGGAAAGGGGCCCAATTACTACAAAAATAGAGAATTGAAATAGAATGTGAGCCACTTGTGCGTCTTGTTTTTTATTTTAATCTGAATATAAAAGGCAAGTGTCAACACAAAATTGGTGGTAACTGCGCCACACAGCTCCGAGTCTGCCTTGTCGGGCCTCCGTGGGTTCCCACACCCTGGCCTTCTCCATGAGCGTCTGGACACGCCGTGGCTGCGAAAGAAGCATTCAGTTATGGTCCTTTGAATGTTCCAGAGTCATGTTTAATAAACATCTTCACGTTTACCCACAGCCAAGTCTTGATTTAATAAGAGGTACTGCAGATCTCTGGGTGGGCCTGAGCCTCTGTTTTCGAAGCAGCCGCACCATCTGGGGGGCAGGTCCGTGTGGGCTGGCAGGCGGCCTGGTCCTTGGAGCACAGGGTGGACCTGACCCAGTCCTGGCAGTGCGGGGCCTTGCAGTTGTAGAATGTAGTGATGCAACCTGTGGCATAAATAAAAAGCCTCATGTGCCCCCATGAGAAGCTAGGACTTCCCCTCAGTACTGTGGTGTGCTGTGTTTGTGATCGTGTAGATGTAAAAGGGTGAGGGAGATGCCTAAAAACCAGGATTCCAAAGACAGCCCTTCATGTCTGGTGCTTTCATGTGTGTATGCACACCTGTTTGACGCATGTACACCTTCACTCGTGCCCCTGTTTCATGCGTGTACACCTGTTCATGTGTGCATGCACCTGTTTCGCGTGTGTATGTGCCTGCGCATTCACCCTGTATTGCGTCATACGTTGTATTTTACAGATTTTTTTTTCCAGTTTGTATCGTGAGCTTGTAACGACTTTGTGAAGAAAAGAGGGGGCCCTGGCAGCCTTTGACTTTGAGAAACGTGATGTCACGGGAACAGATGAGACAGCCCGGGTGAGGCCGGCAGAGGCCATCGTGGCCTGGGAGTCCGTGCACATCCACTGTCTGTCGCTGTGTGACAAGTGACCCCAAAACCTAGGGGCTTAAGGCAACGTACACGTACGACTGTACAGCTTCTTCAGGTTGCAAATTCACGGCAGCCCTGCTGAGCGACTCTGGCCCAGTCCCCCGGGTCACCGTGAAGATGCTGTCCAGGGCTGCAGCCATCTGTAGGCTCAGCTGGACTGGAGGTTCTGCTCCAGGATGCTGAGCTGACATGTCTGCGGGCAGAGGCCTGCTCCTCCACACCTGGCCCCTCCCTGGGGCTGCCAAGTGCATTCCTGCCCAGGGCCGCTCCTTTCCCCAGAGTCGTGGGAGTGCTGGTCTTCTGACCAGCGTCAAGGTGGCCGAGTCAGGAGCAAAGACTTGTTTCCCCTACTCAGAGGCTACTCCTGCAGGGTTGGGCGACAGTGGAGGTCGCGCAGGAAGGTGTTCGCTGAAGACCGTGCTCTGTGACTTGACGGGTGTTCCTCCCAGGAGGGTGAAATGGAGACTGGACGCTGGGAGCGGCATCCTGCGCGACCCTGCATGTAGTGGGCTCACAGCAGAGCTAAGTCCTTCCTTTACAGATACTTTTCAGAGTCTGCCCGCCTTTAGATTCTCTGATTAACGTGTCTGAGGAGGGTCCCAGGAGTCTGCCACCTGCCAGGCCAAGGAGGTTCCCTGCATGTGGCTGGTCCCCTGACGCCCTGAGAAACGTGGCTCGAGAGGATCACCCGAGTTTCCTAAATGAGTCACCTGCCTTCTCTTTGCTTTCATGCCTCCCCCAGGCTGGGTCAGTCCTGTCAGCTGCAGCGATACCTGCATGCTGGGGTTACAAGGAGATGGGGGTGTGTCTGGTCCCCCAGGGAGATTCGGTGACTGAGGATGCTGTCATAGCAGCCAATATGTCCTTATTTTTTTCACTTTTAATGAAGTTCAGTTACTAGGTTTTCTGAGGCACAATGATGTCCTTGTGAACAATTGGTGAACAAGGAAGCAAACAAGTGTGGGAAAATGATCCTGCCCTGAAACCTAAAAAACGGCAAAACAGTAAAGAGCCCTGAAGAGCCCATGGGGCAGTGAGGAGACACCTCAGCAATGGTTTTAAAAAAAAAATGAGATGATACTGAAGTAAAGGTAAACTAAATTTTGGGTCTCCTATGGGTAAAGAGATTGTGGTTTATATTTTATAGGCCTGCATTTTCATAATTATTTATTTTTCTTTGTTGCATTTAGAATTAGTTGCAATAAATGTGATTTTTTTAAATTAAAAAATTGGGATATATGAAGTCTAATCCCTTTGTGATATTTCTGTACTGTGAGACTCCACATACAAAAGTGAAGCCCAGACTGTCTATCTCTAACGAACCAGAGAGAAGTGGTCATATCCTGCAGGCTGGTCTGGCCTCCAGGCATCTGGCCATCCTCCCATTCTTGGGCACACCTGCGTCACTGGTGCTTCCTGCCAGGCTGTGACTCTGCCCAGGTTTCAGGAGCACCTGGAACAGTTTTCCTGGGGGTTCTGCTTTGTCCTGGTTCCTGGAAGCACAGGCTTTTGATGAAGAACTCTCCCCACCGCCAGGTCAATTGGTGATTGCCCCCCAGGCTGTATTTCTCGCATGAGGCGCAGAGAGTGCGGGCGTGGTGTCCCGGCCCTGGAGCCAGCTCTAGGACTGCACAGCGGCCTCCACCCCTCATCTGGGAACAGGGCGGTGGGGAGGAGAAGGAACCAGGGTCTTGCCCCTTCTGTGTCTCGAGAACATGGGAACACATCGTCCCATTGCCTTGCACCATTCACAGCCCAAGCTTGTGTGAAGTATTTATTTTATAACCTCCCCGACAATGATGTATTTTATATAAGCAGCACATAAAGTAGTGATTTAATACCCTATCAAGCAAGATCTAAACAATAAGGAACAGATATCACTGTAGAAAAGTTACTTTATCCAGGAAACATTTATCAACTGCAGGTGGAAATGAATCATGGCTTCCTCCTCGGCGGCTCCTGATAAGCCTGTGAGATTCTGTCCTGTTCGCAACTGTTAGTTTATAAGCTATACCTTTCCTTCTATGATGTTAGTTACAAGCTCTACCTTTCCTTCTATGATGCTTATTTCTTGCCTGTTCAGCACTGTTACAGTTACAAGCTCTACCTTTTTTTCTTCGATGTGTATTTCTTGCCTGTTCACCACTGTTAGTTACAAGCTATACCTTTTATTCTGTGATGTATATTTCTTGAAGTCATGGACTAAATCCTAATTCCACAGTATTTGATGCACATACTTGAGACACTTGTTTGAATGAATGGATTAATGGAAAAGAGAAGTGGTGACTTCCGTTTTAATTCATTATGCCAAACTTTGTTTACACACACAATTTTATGGTCCTTTGGATAAACTGAGCTTCCATGCAGGGTGGTTAGAGATTGTGGGAGTGCAGCAAATGGCTCTGTGTCTCTAGGCTCACGAAGGGCTTGAGGGACTTGATGGCGGCACCCGTGTTGAAAACTCAGTTCTGCAAATCCATTCGATGATCTGCCAGCACACACAGCCCTGCTTCCCAGCTGATTTCTGCACAGAGGCTTCTCCTGAACACCCCAGGTGAACGTGGGTTCAGCCAGCACTGCTGCACTTCCACAACAAGCCAGGTGCTGCAGGGATGAGGGAGAAGGGCAGGACCCGGATCTTCCTGGGTCCCAGGGCCCATGTGGGGACACTGCCTGGCCTGGCTCTTGTTGGGGAAGTCAGGGAAATGACGGCATGGAGCTTCTGTTGGCAGGATCCGCTTGCTCAAACATGGATCCCAGGTCTGTGTGTGGGAGGCAAAATAGAAATTTATGTGGATATCATCAGTAACATAGCAAATGCGGGCTTCTTCCGTAGGGTGGCTGACCCTCTCGCTCATCTGCTGAGCAAAGGTGCGGCCCGGCCTCCTGGGCCTCCACAGTGAGCTTTTCCCAAGCTCTGTCCACTCTGTGGAGATGGCCGGAGCCAAGGCAGACATGGGGTGTTTGTAACTTTTTTTTTTTTTTTTTTGAGATGGAGTATTGCTCTGTCACCCAGCCTGGAGTACAGTGGTGTGATCTCGGCTTAGTGCAAGCTCCGCCTCCCGGGTTCACGCCATTCTCCTGCCTCAGCCTCCCAAGTAGCTGGGACCACAGTCACCCACCACCACGCCCAGCTAATTTTTTGCCTTTTTAGTAGAGACGGGGCTTCACCGTGTTAGCCAGGATGGTCTCGATCTCCTTACCTCGTGATCCACCAGCCTCAGCCTCCCAAAGTGCTGGGATTACAGGCGCGAGCCACTGCACCCGGCCAGGTGTTTGTCAGTTTTTGAAAGCTGCATTTAAAGAATGAAATAGACCGAACAGAATTACTTACTTTTGAATATTTAATACTTAGTCTACAAGAACACTTAAATATAGTTAATGTATTCAAATAATAAGGAAGAACTTTCCAAAGCAAAAGTACAAACCTTTTACTTGGCAGGGATTTCACTCTGTTTCTAAAAAGCCAGCAAGCACTTTTCCTGAAATAGACTCGTCTGTTCCTCTACATAGACCCTACTAACATTTTAGCTGCATTTCTGCTGTATCTTCATGTGATAGATGATAGAAAATTCCTTGCTACTGGAACTTCACGATGCTTTCCTTTTAAACATCAGATAGAAAGTATGGATAGTAAATCTCAGATTAGTTGCCATTCTCGGTCTTGGTAGAGCTGCCACCAACAGCCTCTGTCAGTTACAACAGAGTGTGTCTCCCCAGCAACCAGGCTTAGATTGCAGACCGAGCCAGGCTCACCCAGGATTGAGTGCAATGTCTTCCAAAGCTGTAGCCGCTGCTCTCAGAGGAGACTTGAGCCCTCCCTTTGATGCCTGCAAGTGGCTGTTCTCAGATCACAGCAGCTGCAGCAGCATCTCGGAGGATGCCGGCAGGGGTGTCCTGGGTATTGACACCACAGCAGGGGCCTGCAGTGTCGGAATGAAATGGGCCGTGACACTGAGCAGCCTAGAGGAGTCCACAGCCACGTTTCAAAGGTGCAGCGGCCCGAGGTGAGCCCCAGAGCACTGAAGAGCCTGGAGTTGACCTGTCTCGAGTCCATTGAGAGAACTGGCTCAATTCTGTACCTGTGCGGGCAAAAGATGACTGTTTGGGCTTGGCCCCTTCCCAGGCCAGGGCTAGGAAGGTTGTCTGCACAGCTAGTGGGAGCTTGACTCTGTTCACACTTGGGGCTGAGTCCCGCTCCTTTCTGTGAGCCCAGGGAAGAGAGACATGCCGAGCTCTCCTGTAAGAGGCCCCTGATGAGTGGAAGCTGAGCGCCAGGATGGTCGGCCTTGTGGTGTGCGGGGCAGGTTCGGAGTGGGCACGTGCTACGTGGGGGCCCGGCTGCTGTTGTCACTAATTGGGCTCAGCAGACGCTGCCGGTGGACATGGCTCCTGTGGTACTTGGTGATTTTCTCCTCACAGGAGGTACTTGATGGGTTTCCCTGCGGTGAAGGTGTCGGTGCTCTGACAGGCTGCCTGACTGGAGGAAGGCTCTGGTGGGGTTGTGCTCCGAGGCCCCGTTCCTCTTAAGGAACAGGAAGGGGGTTTGGGATCCTGCTTCCGGCTGCGCTCGCTTGCTAGGTTCTTGGCCTCCACGGCCGGGAGGAGCTGAGGGCCGGCCTGAAACTTGGACCCGTTCTACAGCCTCCGTGGCACTTGTGGTGGTATGCGGGATGTGGCCCTTGGAACTCCAAGCCCTACCCTGGTATGCCACGCGTTGGGGCGTCTCAGGCACCCGCTGTGTGCCAGAATCCGTAGTGGGGTGAGCGGTAGCAAGGGCTATGGGGTAGAGGGGACACGGTACGTGGATGATGATGAGAAGCATCAGGGAGGCACTTGAGGCAGTGACAGCAGAGCTGAGACCTGCAAGGAAGGGACTGGCTGTGGGTGTTGGGGCTCAGGGAGCTGCCTCTACTAGAGCCACAGCGCTCAGTGAGGGCAGAGCGGGGTACTGAGGCCTGGGGAAGCCGTGTGCACAGATCGCATCAGGTATGTAGGTCTGCCGGGCTGTGCTGCCCTTCTCAGTCCTGGCTGGGCCTGGGGTCCCGGAGGGATCTGAGGGTCCTGGCATCTCCCTCTTCTTGCTTCCCTGTTTCTTCCTGGTCAAGGGCTGCTTGTTTATTGCAATTCTGGCAGTTATTCTGAATATTAAGAGGAGTTTCACAAAATTGTAGGGGAAGAGGGACCAGGGATTCTTTTTTTTTTTTTTCTCCCCCTGATTTTACACGGAGGCTTCTGCTGTCCCTTAGTGTGGAGACAGAGTGCAGATGTTCTGTAGTTTTGTCCAGGAAGAGAAGAGCTTCTGAGAAGTCACAGATCTGATCGTTGCAATAGCACTGACATTTTTAAATGGGAGAATGCTGATGTCTATAATAATCAGAGTGAAACTTCGATAGCTTCAATATAAAGATGCTGAGATGATCTTAGAGCCACTTCGTCCATAGATCCTTCTACAGAGTGGAGTGTGACATCTCTACCAGCCTCTGGTCAGTGGCCGCCTGTGGCTGACTGAATGCTTGAAGTGTAAATGAGAAACTGAATTTCTAATTTTTTTAAATTTTAGTCAAATTTAAATAGCTATATGGGCCGGGCACCATGGCTCATGCCTGTACTCCCAGCAGTTTCGGAGGTCGAGGTGGGTGGATCATGTGAGGTCAGGTGTTCGAGACCAGCCTGGCCAACAGAGTGAAATCCCATCCCTATTAAAAATACAAAAAAATTAGCCGGGCCTGGTGACAGGCGCCTGTATTCCCAGCTACTCGGGAGGCCGAGGCAGGAGAATCACTTGAACTCGAGAGGCAGAGGTTGCAGCGAGCCGAGATTGTGCCACTGCACTCCAGCCTGGGTGACAGAGGGGGACTCTTAAGGAAAAAAAAAAGATTTTAAAAACCCTACATGCCCCTAGTTGCTTCTGTAGGAGACGGCATGGTTCCAGAAGGTAGACTAAGTGTTGAGGACTCTGCAGCATCAGGCTGCAGACAGTCTCCCTTCCTAGCAGCGTGTGCCCCTGGGCTGCCCTTCTACCAGAAGGGATGGTGGCATCTCTGGGAGGTATCTGTGGACTCAGATCGGTGTGGATTAGTGACTTGTGTTACTCACAGATACTTAATTTTATGGGTAAATGAATACCTGGACTTGCTGCAATTTCAGGGCGAGATTCGGGAGTAGGGAGTGAAAAGTGACAAGGGGACCCAGGGCTTGTTCTGCCGCCCCCAGGACCTGCTCGGGGCGTCTTCCCGTCTGAAGCTGCAGCGCCTGCCTGGGGCACCCCTCCTCTCTGAAGCCCCAGCACCTGGTCGGGGCATCCCTCCCCTCTGAAGCCCCAGCACCTGGTCGGGGAACCCCTCTCCTCTGAAGCCCCAGCACCTGGTCGGGGAACCCCTCCCCTCTGAAGCCTCAGCACCTGGTCGGGGAAGCCCTCTCCTCTGAAGCCCCGAGACCCTCCTGGCCTGCGGTGCTGCTTCTCCAAATGCTGCCCTTGGCTGTTTTCCAGGAGTCACCGGCACCCGATCAGGCTGCGTGTGTCACTTCTTCATGGATCTCGGGTGTCGGTGAAGTCATTGAAGCTCATTTGTCTCATCTTCCTCCTCATGTGCCGTATCTCACCTGTTGTCTGTCCGAGTTCGTGTGTGTGCGTGTTGTGCGTTCTCAGGCTGTACTTGGTGCTTAGGTGACAAGAACGTCTTAGGGCAATGGACTGTCTGCTCCAAAGGACGCTGTGTGTGAATCGAGACACGGTTTATTTGTGGGGTTTAAATTTCCTGAATGTTGGAGGCAATTAGGGGGAAACAAGGTCTAAAAAAGCCCCTGGGGAGGAGGAAGGCAATAAAGAAAAATGTAACTTTATACACACTTAGCAGTTGATTTAATTTGAAGGTGAATTTTGTATTTTGGGGACTCCTAAAGTTACTGTTTGTTGGGATTCCTTGATGAGCTTTTCTTGTTTTCTGTCAAGTAGAAAGTAAAGTGCATCAGTTTTGTCTTTAATTTTGACTGACTAGAATCTAATTCCCTTTTTCTCCCATTCACGTTAGGGTGGGGATTGGACTACAAGAGCTGTAGGATCTCTTTATTTCTGATCTTAAATGAATTTTTCTATTCACTTTTTTTTTTTTTTTTTTTTTTTGGGTGAGTTGCTATTTTTTCCTTCAATTCACTGTTCTTTGTTTTGGAAAATGTTATATTTGTACTGTGCTTTAAATGTACACAGTGGTTCTAAATTGCTACTTTTCTTTAAGGTTAGATATAACATCATAATTAAAATGTCATCCATAAATCAGGCACAGTCTGAGGCCTGGAGACCCCTCTTGTCACTTCCTTCCAGCTGTGTCTCCTTCCCTGGCCACGTTGCCTCTGGCCACATCTCCTCCTTCCCGGCCACATCACCTCTGGCCTCACTGCCTGACACCCTCCCTCCTGGTGACCTCCATGGCTCCTGCTGACTGCCCTCCCGAGGGTCTGGTTGAGGCTCCTTCCCCGTTTTCTGCTTCTGAGTGGGTCTCAGGGCCTGGATGTTTCATAGGATGCAAGTTTCTTCCCTTCCAGCCGTGGGTCTCTGGGTGACAACTCCAGAGAGTGCACAAAGCTCTCCTTACCCACCTGTGGGCCCTGAACCCTGACCGCCAGGGCTTGTCTGTGGGGTGTGGGGCAGACTCATGCATGAATTGGACTAAAAAGGTGCTTCCAGGAATCCTTGTTTTAAGTGCACTGGAGCAGAGATGGGGAGAGGGAACCACCTGGTTTGCTCAGAATTTGGTGGTGATCACAGCCAATGAGGCAACATAAGCCCCTCCTCAATGAAGCATTCCACAGACTGATTTTACACATGACAGTTGTGATGGCTGGAAAAGGCTTCACACAATGAGTGAGTTTGAGCTGCATTTGAAGAAAGAACAAGTCCCTGCAGGTGGAAATGAAAGATAAGGGTGACCCAAGCCATCAGCAGCAGCGGAGGTGGGGTTGTGCCGACTTCCCATGGATTGTTGGCATGGCTGAAATGCAGGAGAGGGCAGGGGTGCTAAGGAACAGCAGGGGGACATTACGATCCCCCTGCAGGGAGGGGACGTGACTGACATATTATCACATGCATACAACTGAGAGATGATTTGAGGATGATTTCTGGGAGCATGTGGGAAGGGTACATCATCAGTTCTCTGGATCTCTTTTTATGAAGTGAAAACAGGCCTCTGCCTCTCTTGGGAGCTGTTAAGATCAAATCGGATAATCTATAGCGAGCCTTGTAAGTGCTAAAGCTTATGACAGACTGTTCCAGTCCCCTTGTCTTCACCCTCCTTTTCTCCTCAGTATCGTGAACCCTGCTGGGTACCACACTATCTGCCTGGCTTCCTCCTCCATAACGTGAGCCCTGAGTACTTGCTGGGTACCTCGCTGTCCACCTTCCTTCCTCAGTAACGTGAGCCCTGAAGTATTTGCTGGGTACCTCGCTGCCTGCCGTACAGCTGGCTGTAGCCTTGTCAAACGCACTTGGCTGGCACATAAGCAGAAGTGCTCACTGGACCTTGGGAGGTCTTTCTGACATGTGGGTGCCTGCTTTTCCCTGTTAGGCTGGAGCTGCAGGAGCCCCCCTAGACCAGACAGAGGACCAAAACTGTGGCCTCGGGGTGGGGGCTGGGGGAGCTCCCTGGGTTTATTGTGTGGGTGAGAGCAAACTTCAGTCTTGCTGCGGCACCGGGATTCAGGGATCCTTCTGGAATGTTCTGAGTGAGAAACAGAAAGTGTGCACAGGTGCGTCTTCTACGGATTTTATGGTTATCTTGGGAGAACACTGGTGCCTCTGAGCTATGAACCTGCAGAACCACTTCTTCCACTAAGACTGCCTTTATATAAAGAATGACTTACAAACAATGCTACTTCAGATGGAGGTGATGGAGTTATTTGCAGGTGTGGCCTGAAAATTGAACAAAATGACTCTTTCACCTCACGAAAGTACCTTACGTTATTCCCAGTGATTAGACATTTGAGTTTTCCAGTGAATATTAAAATATAAAAATCTTGTGTCCACCACTTTCTTATGTGATCAACGGTGATATTGATGTGGTTTTTTTTTTTTTTTTTTTTTTTGACGTAGAATGAAATGTGGAAGCTGCTCATAACACTGAACCAGTGTTTTCTAACCAATGTGTGATTACAAAATCGTGTGCTGGTAAAAGCCATTCAAGTGCAGGACGGACCAGTCGACTTAGAAGGAATTGGGGCGGAAAGGCCCGTCGGCCAGAGCGCAGACTCCACGTTGCAGACAGCCTGTACTGAAGTACTGCTTGTTATATTTGGCAGCAGAGAATACCTAAAATTATCTGAAAACACATTGAAAATATTTCTTCTTAATTGTGTATCAGCATGGGGTCAGACTTTTTTCATAAACTTCAACCACGACTCTGCAGCCCACTGAACGCAGACAGCCCATGAGAACCCTGCTTTCTGAGATGCAGAGATGTTAGGCATTTTCACAGCAGCACAAACTGTTTTCATGCTGCTGCTTATTTTGGAAAATGGTTTCTTTAAGACTGTGTTAAGGTGTAATGACTTTATCACTGTAAAATGAACTAAATTGTTACTTTTTTTTTTTTTTTTTTTTTTTTTTTTTTTTAGACGGAGTCTTGCTCTGCCACCCAGGCTGGAGTGCAGTGGTGTGACCTCAGTGCACTTCAACATCTGCCTCCTGAGTTCAAGTGATTCTCCTGCCTCAGCCTCCCTAGTATCTGGGACTACAGGTGTCCGTCACCATGCCCGGCTAATTTTTGTGTTTTAGTAGAGATGGGATTTCACCATGTTGGCCAGGCCGGTCTCGAACTCCTGACCTCAAGTGATGCACCTGCCTCTGCCTCCCAAAGTGCTGAGATTATAGGCACAAACCACCACTCCTGGCCTCATGAGAAACCTTTTTTGTGATCTTTAATAAAGTGCAAAGTGTTCCTGAGACCCAAATTTTGAAAACCACTGGCTTAAACTGACAAAATTGTCCACGACTCTTCAGTATATCCTCTAATCTGTTGATGGAGAAAGGACGTAAGAGTTGCTTTACTTTTGTCCTTTCACAACTCAATGGTGCTGGGACAACTGGGGTATCCACATGGAAAAGGATGGACTGGACCCTTCCTCACCCTACACACAAAGCCCAAAATGGATTCAGTGTTAAGGAGCTGACTGTGAGACCCATTCTGTCAGTCTGCTGGGTACCGTAACGGACACCACAGACCGTGTGGCTTAAACAACGACATCTTATTTCCTTTGTTCTGGAGGCTGGAAGCCTGGGATCAAGATGCAGGCAGGGTTGGATTCTCTGGGGCCTCACCCCATGCTGTGTAGACGGCGTCTTCTCTGTGTCCTCAAAGGTTTCTCTTACGTGTGTGCAGCACTGAGGACTGTGTGCCTAAATTGTCTTATAAGAACACCCGTCATACTGGATCAGGGCCTACTCTTAAGATCTTATGGGACCTAAATTGCCAAGTTAAAGGCGCTGTATCTAAATATAGTGACATTTTGAGTTTCTGGGGTTGTGACTTTAACGTGGGAAACTTGGCAGGGGGACAGTTCAGCCTATGACACCTTTAGGGGAGAATCCTGGTGAAACTGTTATGTTGGATTAGGCAATGTTTCCTTAGATGAGACGCCTAAAGCATAACAAGCAACTGACGGGAAAAAGACGGTATCAAAATGAAAAATGTTCATTTCAGAGGATACTGTTAAAGTACAAAGACAACCCACAGAATAGGATACATCATCTTGATAAGGGCCTGATATCAAGAATATATTTAAAAACTCTTAATAAAAATCCAATTAAAAATGGACAAAGAATTTGAATAGACATTCTCCAAAGAAAGACATATAAATGCCTTAAAAAGCACATGAGATGTTTAACAGAATTCGTCATCTTAGAAATGGAAATCAAAACCAGCGTGAGATACCACTTCACAACCACCGGGACGGGTAAAACCCCAGTATTGGACAGTGACATGTTGGTGAATTTGGGAAAACTGAAATCTTGATATATTGCTAGTGGGAGGGGAAGTAAAATGGTACAGTTGCTTTGGAAAAGTCTGGCAGTTAATTCCTCAGAAAAGTTAAGCATAGAATCACCGTACGACCCAGGAATTTCACTCCTAGGCATATGCCCAAGAAAATTGAAAGTATTTTTACCGAAAAGTCTTACGTAAGAATCTTCATAGCGGCATTATTCCTAATAGTAGAAACAGCCCAGGTGTCTGTCAACGGATGAATGGATAAAGACAATGTATGCACAATGGAATCTCACTCAGCCGTAAAAAGGAACAAAAGAACGTGTGCTCCAACCCAAATGAGCCTTGGACGTGAAAGATGCCTGCGCCAAAGATCACGCACTGTGAGATCCCACTCACCTTGGACGTGAAAGATGCCAGCACCGAAGGTCACGCCAAAGGTCACGCACTGTACGATTCTTCTCACAACAGGTGTCCAGAATGGGCAAATCCAGAGAAACGGAAGTCGGCTGGCGACTGCCACGGGCTGGCGGAAGGAAGGAGCAGGTGCTGACTCTTTAATGGGTTCAAGGTTTCCTTGGCCAGTAGTGAAAAAGTCCTGGAATTACATAGTAGTGGTTGATTGTTGTACAGCTTTGAGAATATGCTAAAAAGACTGAATTGTATCCTATAATATTGGGGCTTTTATGCTTTGTAAATTGCTTTTCAACTTAACAAGGAACTCAAGAACTTCTTTGGTGTTGATAATTAGAATGTGAAAGAGACAATATCCAAAACATGTTACTACGTAACTCATGTCCCCAGAGAGTTAAACTTCATTAAAGGAAGTGTTTAAGCCTAGGAGACACAATGATCCTATACTATATGTTACAGCCCATCTTACTGATTTCTGTCTCACATAACAACCATATTCAGGGAAAACCGACATGTAAACGTGTGCTGAATGCTATGTAGAGGCACATTCCTCTTACCCGGATGGTCTTTAGTGGTGCAGTAAGAGATACGGTCATAGCAACGTTAGTTTAATTTCCAAGGCAACAGGAATTTGCAACATCTGATGAGTTAGATCTACCTGCACAGCTCCTAATAGGGTTGCCCATTTCTGTGTGGTGTCTGTGTACGTTCTTGCTGTGGAAATAAGTGATAGTACCTGCATAAACACTTGCCTGGAAATGCACACGAAGCTGGTGAAAGCAGAGGACAGGCGAGAGGGTAGCATGGCTCAGCCCTGGCAAAGGAGACGGTTATTCCGAATGCAGAAGATTCAGGAACACGATCCTTGGGAAGACTGGTGAATTCCGTGGATCTCACCACTGTCGGGTTGTATCTGTGTAGCCAGTTTACCGGAGCCATCAGAACCGCATGTGTTCGTATCAGTGTCATCACTCAACGCTTCTGACTTTTCCTGGTGCTGAGGATGACTGCATGTGGCAGAATCAAAGTGCTCACTTAGCACAGATCATCAGATCCCAGTTCTTTTCTATCAGGGGGGGCAGGGTTAGGACCCCCCCCCCCACTCTCTAATCGTATAAGAACTGGGATCCGATGATCTGTGCCATCGAGAGAGGCAGGGTTACAACACCCCACTCCCCAATCCCATTGTTGAAAATAATAGTTGGCTTGGGAGGGTTTTTACTCCTAAGGTTGAAGCCGTGCATTTCTGGAGTCTGGGCTGTCAGCCGTGGTGGCTGGGGAATGCTGGGGCTGTGGTCGCCCGGCCGCCAGCAGCCCTGCTGGTGGGTCCTGCCTCTTTGATACCGTTCCTTTCTGAAGCTTGCTTTCCCTGGTCCTGGAAGTAGCAGCACTGGAAGAATGGCCTCCTTCCTACAGCGAAGCTGTGCCAGAAGAAGAGAAAACACAGAGCTCTGTTGAAGGATGTGATGTTCAGGGCACCGCACCATTCGTTCTGCTTCTCAGCGGTGCCTCCTGGTTGATGTTACCATCACCTGGCATTGCCCAGGAGGTAACTCGTAGATGCCACACTGATGGAAAGCCGCAGGAGCGTGGTTCGAGTCCAGGGCCAGCTGGAGCATATCAGCAAGGTCAGGCTGGACACCTGTGGTCCACCCAGTGGGTAGGTCTGTGGAACTGGGGTGGCGTGAGAGCCAGAGGGTCCTGGTAGAACCCTGCCAGATGACAGGAAAGAGGCTCATGAGGAGAGTAACCAGTGGGATCGAGACAGGGAACCGAAGGAGGAGGTCAGGAAGGAGCGAGCTGTCACAGGGTGCACAAGCAAATGCACCTTACAGGATGCAAGATATTGGAGACGGTAATTATAGATGACTTTTCTCAGTCTTTTTATTGTGGTAAAATTACATAGCACTCTGTTTTTAAGTGTATGGTTTGGTGGCATTAACTGTGTTCACACTATCATGCCGCGATCACCGCCATTGATCTCCAGAACTTTCTGGCCTCCCCACACTTGAAACTCGGTCTACCAAACACTAGCTCTCCTCCTGCCCCAGCTCTGGTAAGCACTACAGATTGCTTGTGAAATAGGCTTTTTCAGAAGAGAAGGGGCAAGAAGAGCTCTCAAGACTGTCTTGAGATTTGAGGAAGTGTTTTAGGTTTTGCTCTCTGGTTCCCAGTGTAAAGGAACGATTGAAGATGTGGGAAGGCGAAGGTCTGTGATCTCAGGAAGTGCTGGGCTGGGCAGCTATCCCGCTGTGACGGGGGCACGTGCCCTCAAACCCGCCTGAGATAATCGCGTGAGGATGGTGCTGCATTGTGACAGCTCTGAACTTGGTCTCCTTGAACGTTGCCAAGTACACAAGCTTTGACGGTTACCGTCTAGTGTCTGCGGGAGACTTAGAATTTGAACATTGTTGACTGTAGAACACACTCACTCTGATAACACTCTATCTGTTCTCATCAATAGGAAATATGCTGTGTCCTTTTTTTCTTTTTTTCTTTTTCTTTCTTTCTTATTTTTTTTTTTTTTTCCTTAATATTCTGTGTTGCAGTAGCAGTAGTTGCAGCAGACGCTACTTCTGGTTCATGGTCATTGCCAAACACAAGCTTCTGGAAACCGTGTGAACAATGGAGGGGAAAGTGTTTTTCCGCAAAGGGCTTTTTTGAACATCTTGTTTTTCTCTGGAGTATCTGTTGTGGTGTAAAACATTTTCACGTTTAGGGGTTGGTAACGTGTTTTTTACTGGTCAGCTTTGAAACCCTGTGTTTCTGCATGTCATGGGGCTGCTTTATCCTGTTACTCTATGATATCGCTGGTTTGTAAAACTATTGGTTATTTCACTTTAAAAACCAAAGCAGCTTGCAGTATGAGTGTGATTCCTGTAAGAATTTAATTGTAAAATTGATTTGTGTTCAATAAACTTACTGGAATGACTAGATCAGTGGACAAAAGATAAGAACACGTCAAGTCTCTGGGCCAGGAAGGACTTCCAAATAATACATGTGATACACAGTAATTACTTAACAAAAGATTAGATTTAGTACATAACTATTTAAAACCTCTATATTTTCTATTCTAGCCATTCCTCAGTGCCCATGAGGGTGGGCTGCAGGACAGCCTGTGGAATGCAAGGTCTGTGGGCGCTCAGGTCCCTGGTATAAAATGGCATCGTGTTTGCATATGACATACGCACGTCCTCCTGCAGACGTTCAGTCATGTCAGGGTTGCCCATAACAGCTGTACCATGGACATGCCATGCCAGTAGTTGTTAAACTATATTGTTTAGTGAATAATAATGAATAATAAAGTCTGGATGCTTAGTACAAACACATTAAAAAGATATTCTTGCTCTATGGTTGGTGGAATCCACAGGCGTGGAACCCCGGGAGAGAGCATAAACTCTAGAAGCAAAACGAACAAATAAAGAACTTGAGGTCATCAGGGACGGGTGTGGGATCACACTGAATCTCGTGTGTTTTGCTGTCTGTGTCACTGCAGAGTGTAAACGGGAACTATTTTTAGCTTAAGGTAAAATAGGTAACGGGAAACACTGTGGAATGGGCACGAAGGTGCGCCCCTCATTACCACGTGTTACAGCCAAGCGTCTGCCTCCTGGGGAACGATCTGTTCTGTGGGGAGACTAGACGTTGATGATTTCCGGATATGTGAAGGGAAATGCCCTCCGAGAAGCGTGGCTTTGGCCGGAGCACGTCAGACGAGAGTTAGCGTGGCATGGAGTTTTCACAGTGCCCCTCAGCCCTGCTGCTTCTCTCCCCACCCCTGGTCCTGACTCTTACCAAGGGAGGAAATTTCAACCCCGCACAGGGCTGTGGGTCTCTAGGGCAGGTGCTGCCTTCTCCTGAACAGGCTGCGGCAGAGGAGGGTCTGGCCTTACTTGAACTGTGAGAGATGCTCTCGGAGATCCAGCATCCTGCAAACCCAGGTGCTGAAGGTTCCTCTTTCACCGTCCTGCAGGGAGAGGCCGCTTTTCTTGCTTCCCCTCAACCTGAGCTGACGTCTTGTCTGTTCTGTACACCTAGTTCTCAAGAGCAGTTATTGTTAATCATCCAGCAGACAAACCCCATAAGGTGACAGCCTGGGAGGGTAGATGGGGCTGGAAAGTAGTTTCCTGAATAACAGGGTTCAGTTTCCTGTTTTGGCGTCATTTGACCAAAAGACCCCAAATAATTGAAATATTGTCAGCAAAACACTCATGCTGTATCTGAGTTTGTTTGTTTGTTTTTTTTTAAAGGAATGGGTGCAAACATTTAACAGGGACCTGACGAAAAGAGGAAGGATGTCTTCTCTGCAATGTGAAGGTCAAGGCTGGTTGGCATTTGCCATCTGTGACTAGCAGCGACCCAGGTTGTTTCCCTCCTGATCCTCCAGCTACTGCTTCAGTTCCCACCAGCAGGAGGAGCAGCGGGAAGGTGCCTTTTCCCCTTTGAAGGGGATGAGGTGAGAGTTGCACCTGCCATTTCGCAAGTCCCTGGGGTGATTCTCCAGCATGGGTGGGAATTGGGTTTGGAGGCCTGAGCCCCGTGAAGCTGGGGTTGCTGTTCCCTGAGCAGCAGGAGCCTAGACTCTGGGAAGTGGGGTCAGAAGGTAGCCTTTGCTGCATCCACAGGAGGGGACCCTCGTCTCAGTTGACATCTTCACTGCAGAAGGGGGTGTGGGCTTCATGGTCCATTGATAAATAGAACGTGACTTTTTTTTAAGCACATCGAACCCTAATTCAGCCTTTACTAAAGTGGCATTTTGTAATTCCACTTGATTTCATCGTTATACCCGCCGGAGGGAATGCTTCCTGTAAACCAGAAGCATCTCTGAGATGGTTCTTGGCCCATAGAGAGTTCATTTTCCCAAGGTTGAAGGCACAGCCTCAGGAGGGGTTGAGGACACACTGTGACAGCCTCAGGAGGTCCTGGACATGTGCCCAAGGTGTTTGGGGCACAACTTGGTCTTTCACATTTTAGGGAGACGTGAGACATCAATACATGTGAGATGTTCGTTGGTTCGGTCCAGGACGGAGGGACAGCTCAAAGCAGGGAGGGGTTTCCAGGTCACAGGTAGATCAGATAAATGCGTTTCTGGTGAACCTTTCCAGAGGAAGCAGTCAGATCCGCATTTATCTCCATGTGCAGATGGTGACTTTGAGTTCTGTCCTCTGTCCATGAGGAATTTCCTTGCGGACTGGTTGTGCGGGAGGTACGTGGCTGTTTTTCCCCCCAGTAGCTGTCTCTGTTAGGAAGAGCATGGGAGGCAGGTTTACCCTAAGCTGTCCCCCACCTTGATTTCCCTTTAGCTTAGTGATTTTGGGGTCCTGAGATGTATTTTCAGCTTCACACTTCTGAACACACTGGCACTCTAAACAGTGTTGTTAGGAGGCATCTAACTTAGAAGAAGAATCTATTTGGAAGGACTTGAGCACCTTCCTCTTTGAGAGACACAAGCCTCTGTTTAGTTTGCCCCAAGGCTGTTAGGCTGCCCCGGTCTGTGAGCTTAGAAAGCTGTGCCCCTCTCAGCACCTGGCTGTGGAATCTGATGACTTGGAAGATAATCCAGCATCTACATGTTTTGGAAAGCAGATTGTCTCTTAAATTTTTGGTGATTATGATTCTAACACTAGAATTTCAGTGTGTATTTTCCACCCTTCTTACTTTGTCTCCTCACACCCTGAGATGCTGTTGCATTTGCCCTTAGGCTTCATTGAGGGAGGGTCAGTTCTGACCCTTTCTTAGATATTGACCTGGAACGAACAGAATCGAGATTCAGAAAAACCCTGGAGCTGTGAAAGTGGTTGATATCTATGTAAGTGGGGTTCATGTGTCAAATTCAGGTTGAAGAAATACCAATTCTAGGCTGGGCATAGTGGCTCACACCTGTAATCCCAGCACCTTGGGAGGCTGAAGTGGGCAGTTCAATTTTGAGCCCAGGAATTCGAGACTAGCCTGGGCAACATAGCAAGACCCTGACTCTACAAAAAATTAAATAGTGGTGGTGATGTGCACCTGTGGTCCCAGCTACTCGGGAAGCTGAGGCTGGAGGATCACCCAAGCCTGGCAGGTTGAGGCTGCAGTGAACCCTGATAGCACCACTGTACTTATGGTGCACTGTGCCTGAGTGACAGAACAAGAACCACCACAAACACACACACTATCAATTCATGCAGTGGCCAGTTCTGCTGGGACCACCTGTTAAGTCTACTCTGGGCCTCATGGTTTGAGAAGGGTCTGTCCAGGGGAGAGAGGGAGTAGCTTGAGGGCCTAGAAGCCAGTTCTTGTGGTTCAGCGTGACTGTGGGTGTGGAACTGGGGGCAGGGCTCTCCAGGGGCATGAGTGGGTAAGCTGATGGGATTCCAGGATGAGCCCCTGTGACTTTGCTTGGTTTACATCCGTCCAGTACGAATCCACAGGCTCTTACTCTAGAAGTTTCTGCCGGGGCTGATGGACTGGCCCAGGGACAGAGGGTGCCCTCAGAGCCTCAGGGTGCCTTCTGGTTTAGAAAGAGCACTTAGTCTCCTAGATCTAGGATTTATGGCACTACAGGGGACTGGTCACACTGGGAGCAGCAGCCACCTACATTCTAGACTTGGTTCTCGCCGAAGTATTTTGGAGCCTGTTGGTACCCTGTGTTCTGTTGATCTGTAAAACAAGTTAGAGTTGTAACTAGTTAAAATCTACTTTTAAATTTTTGCCACAGAATATGGCAGTTGTGGTGGAGCCTGGCCAGAGACCCCCACCCTCGGACGCTGCCGCATGCTGGGGTTGCAAGCGTTGCCTGCATCGGCTGCCCCTCCTGGCGTGCCTGTGTTCTTGACATGGGAGCCGGCTGAGGCTCGGCCTGTGGGACTCGTGCAGCCATTTGTCCGTGTTCCTCTGAGGTTCCGCAGACTTCATGGTCCTGTGGCAGAGCATACGGTATCTGCTTGCATCCTGATTTCCCCAAACCAGTGCACGTGAGGCCTCCCTGGAGAGCTTGTGGGAAGCCCTAGCCCACCCTTTTCTTGTCCCACAGCCAGCACCAAACTCTGAGATCCCCTTGGCCCACCCCTCAGGTTCCTAAAATGGTTAGGGTTTCCTGGGCCCCGAATTTTTAGGTCTAGGCTAAAAAGTCCTGGGACAGACTCGCAGGGTTCTTTATGTAGAAACGATGAGTGTGCTGGTGATTCAGAGCAGGCACTGCACCCTCACTCCAGGGTCCTTTGCGCCAGCTGTAAAGGAGCGTGTGGGTCACACACAGTCCCTGCATCCTCACTCCAGGCACTGCTCTTTGGTTTCTTAATTAAAAGCCTAAAAGCCTTGATAATGAAAATGCATTCTCCCCAGAAAGTAGAGTTTCCTGTTACGGAGGCTCACCTGTAAATGCCGTGCCAGGTCCTGCTTCCTGCCAACGGCCAAGGCAGGTACTTCATTTGGGAGGTGACCCAGAGGGACATCTGAGAGGCCTGCCCGTCCCCGAGGGATGAAGCCGCTGGCCTCACACTCTGCTCCGGCCTCCATCAGCTCCTTCCTACCTGCAAACTGCCTGCTTTGACGTTGCCATCATTGGAGATCCGTTAGGGACTTAGTATGGGTTGACTCCCATAGGACCAGGAGATCGTGGAAAGGTGGGAACCAGGGCTGGGAGGGTGGTGACCACGGCCAAAATGAGAACCGTGGTGGACTGGGAGGTCCATCTTCTGTCTAAAATGTTTTTTAAAATAAACATAGTGTCTCAGGAGCATGAGAGGGCAGGCCACAGACAGGGGAGAACGTATCTGTAAAAGACTCATCTGATAAAGGCTGTTATCTAAACCGTGCAAGGAACTCTCAAAACTCAACAAGAAAATGAACAACCTGATTAAAAATGGACCAAAGACCTGGATAGATAACCCAACAAAGAAGATACACAGATGGCAAATCTCCACGCGGAAAGGTGGCCCGCGTCTTATGTCGTAGGGCGAGGCGTCACTGCGCACCCATCAGCCTGGTCAATACTGGAACTCTGACACCACTGCGTGCTGGTGGGTGTGTGGGCATCAGGACCTTCACTCATCACTGGGGGAAGTGGGGCAGCTGCTGTGGGAGGCAGCGTGGCAGTTTTCTGTGGAACTAAGCGCTCCGACCACAGGAGAAATCAAAGTCTTGGACTTTTACTCAGAAGAGCTGAAAGTTCACTTCCACTCGGAAATATGCACAAAGATGTTGACAGCAGCTTTATTTATCATTGCCAAAACTTGAAAGCAACCAAGATGCCCTTCAGTAGGTGAATGGATAAACTGTGGTATGTCAGAAACTGGGGTATCATTCAGCACTGAAAAGAACTGGACCACTAAGCCATGAAAAGACACGGAAGGATCTGAAACGCATGTTGCTAAGTGAGACTCCAATCTGGAAAGGCTACCTGCTGTCTGAGTCCAACCACAGGACAGTCTGGAAAGGGCAAAGCTGTGGAGAAAGGAAAACGGTCAGCGGCTGCCAGGGTTTGGGGAAGGGAGAGATGAATGGGAGGAGCATACAGGATGTGTAGGGTGGGGAAGCAACTCCGGGTGGGGCTTTCATGGGGGATCCTTGCCGTTCCACCTCTGTGAAACCCACAGAGTGAGCAGCAGCAGGCCGAGCCCTCTGGTGAGCTGTGGACTCTGGGTGGTTGTGTCGTGTTGATACGGGTCTGTCAGTCGTACAGACGTGCTTGTCCGGTGGGGACAGGAGAATGATGGAGGCTGTGCCTGTGCTGGGTAAGGAGATACGTGAGGACTCTCTGTACTTTCCTCCTGAGTTTGCTATGAACCGAAAACGGCTTTTAAAAACGTCTATTGAAAAGCCAAAGAAAAGAGTGCTGGCCAGATAGCATCTGTGTGAGCGTGTGGCCTGTGTTCTATGTTCAGGATTTCCCTGTTAGAATACACATATCTACATTATTCAGAAGTTAAACTTTTGCAGTAAGTAACTCACTATAAAGTTAATGACAATATCAGCTTGAGCGCTGCCGGGATAGCCAGGATCCTGTATCCTGAATCCTGAACAGCTTCTCCCCTTACAGGTGCAGTTGACGCCCATGCCCTCAGCCCAGTAAGCAGCAGGGCTGGAACGAGGAGTCAGGCTTTGGGGGGCAGAGAGGAAGTGAGATCTGTAAGCACGTGGCGGTGGGGTGGCAGGGATGATGTTTTGACCAGTTTTCCTTATCCCTGAGACCTTCTTACAGTTGGGAGTCCCCACTCTCGGGCACCTCAGAAACCAAAGGCTGCTCGTAATCCTCAAGTTCCAGATGCCTCAGGGGAGGTACTTGGGTTGTTGGGTGCAGTTATTTGCTACTCAGTGGGATTTACCCGCAGCATTTCTGGTTGTTTTGAAGAGCTGATGCTTGAGCTGCTTAAAATCACGTATGGATATCGATTTACCTGTAAAAGTTAAGAATGGAATTTGAGTTCAAAGATTTGTTGAAAATGCTCAAGTTTGTGTACTAATATATACATTAGTGGAAATATCCAAAAGTCCAGGATTTATGTTAATCACTTCTCTTGATTTTTGTAATATCTACCTGTCGTATTTCCATTGATTAATAGATGTCAGAGGGCTTAAATTTTGAGTGCCTGAATTCACTGAATTTAAAACTTCTTACACCAAATGTAATTAAACTGAATGCAGCCAACAGTGCGTGCTTTTATAAATGTTGATTAAAATATATATAAAAACACATATCCATGAACATGCAGATGGGGGCAACATATTAAACCAATGGAAGTAGAATTAGTGTTCCTTGTTTTCTGAGAAGACAAATTTTTAAAAAGCTGAGGGGTCTTATAACTTTCTAGTTTCCCACTTATTTGCCCTAAAGTGGAAGATTGACAGCAGCAGAAGAGGAGATCCTGGGCCAGTGCGGGCTCTGGGAGCAGCGGGGTGAGTGCCCGAAGGTGCTGGCTGGAGGCAGAGCAGGGAGGTGCTCAGGCAGGCCAGGACGGCCTCAAGGCACGCGGCTCAGTGAGTGAGAAAGGGTTCACGTTTCCTGGAGAACCCTTGTCTCTGCCCACGGAAAACCCAAACTCCTTCCAACCGGGATGTGCGTCTCATGTAAAAGTTGTTGCTCCCAGAAAGAAAGCCAGTGGGTATAGAATTTTTTTGTATGCAGAAATTACTTGAAATTTGTTTCTAACCTTATCCTTTTCTTCCACCATCTTAATGTCCAGTAACTTCCTGCAGGTAACACACACATCTTAGGAGAGCGCTGTATTTCAGCTGCTGTTGGCTCCGATGTGACTTTGTGGTGTCTGATGTTCTGGTTCTGAGGTTCTGCCCAGAACGTGGCTCCTCCCTGCTGAGCGTTGCTTGTTGAAGGCCCGTGTGGAAACTTTTCCCTGTCAGCTCGTTGACCGCAACAGTCTTGGTTCAGAAACCTCGGACCTCCTGAGACTTCACACAGCCTTCTAAATTTTCTTGCGTGACCTTTTCATTTTAGTGTTCCCCATTAATTCAGCTGTCTTCCAGAATGTAAGTAAGCTGCTGAATGCAGGGTGGGGGGTGCCCTCCGTTGGCTCTGGGGAGAAGCATCGCTGTTTCTCCGGATGGAGCTTCCCGGCCACCATGTTGTGCTCCAAGACGCAGCAGGGTTCTTTGGCAGAAGTAACAGTCGAAGGCCCGCGTCTCAGTGGCTGGGTGGCTGTGGGTGTGTGGCCTCGCGGCCATACCGGCCCCTCCCCGTCAATGGCACCACGGAGAGGAGCAGGGGGAGGCCTGGGATCTGTCAGCAGAGTCACAGCAGTGCTTCCGAGAGTGTCGTCCATTTGTAACTAGACAAGCAGAGAAAGTGTTGGAGATAAGCAGGAGACGGTGTCTGTCCCTAATGAGCTCAGGCGTGCCCTTGAGAGGGTCAGGTTTCTGTGCGGTTGATCCGGACTCAGCCTGGCTGTGGCAGTGCAGGTGACTGCTGGGCTTTGGCAAGGCTGCAGACACTGTCCGTCTGAGACAGCCCCCTTCCCAGGTTGACGGTACCAGGTGGGCGCCCAGGCCTGATTTCCCGCCAGGACGGAGGCCCTGTGTATGTGTTGGGGGAGGGGGCGAGGAAGGGGGAGGTGGGGTCCTGCTTTATTGCCGTATCCAATGCCACGCGGGGTCAGTACTCAGGAAACACGTGCTGTGTGGGTCAGCGATTAAGTTCAGAAACCTGAAAAATTCAGCAGCGCAGGCTTTGGGCATGCATGAGCCGTCCAGCCCTGGGGCTCTTTCTCTGAATTTCCTTCCATGGCATCCTCCTCATCCCAGGGGCCCCTGTCCCCGCATGGCTGTTGGCAGCTTCACAGCTTCCTCTGCCTCCCCTCCAGGGCCCTGGTGTGGCTGGGGCGGCTAGTGGCTGTGCAGACCCCATAGCCAGTAGATCGTTGATGCCAACGCCTTTGGCCTGGGTTACCTGAGCCAAGGACTCCAGTGCACGGCTGAGCTCACCCCAAATGCCTGGATCGGAAGGCCTTGGCTTGCAGTGGGGTGGGAGTTGGATATCGAAGGACAACTGCAAAGCGGAAGGGGAAATGAGTGTGCTGGATGAGCAGCTGGAGGAGTCTGTGCAGAGCCTGGAACCCGGTGCAGATGCAGAGCTGGCATGGGGAATCCGGGGACACGGCCACCATGGAAGTGGACAAAGTTACAGGCTTCAGATCGATATGGGGGGGCTGGTCTAAAACGATTCTCCTTTTCCTTTAATCCTAACAACTGCTGGCTTACGGGGTGGGGGAATGAGATCTGTGGTGGCGGCGAGGAGAGACAGGGATTTTAATTAAACCCCTCTTTCTGGGAGGGGGAGTAGCCATCTCTGTAGGACAGTGAGCATTTTCATCTGAGTCAGTTCAGGCTGTTGTAACGAAACACCATTGACTGAGTGGCTTATGAACAACAGGAATTTGTTTCTCACAGTTCTAGAGTCTGGAAGGCGGGATCAGGGTGCCGCAGGAGGGGGTTCTGGTGTGGACCGCTTCCTGGTTAGCACACACCTCTCTGGCCCTGACACAGTGGGAGGGTGAGGGATTTGCTGGGCCCCTTTCTGAGGCACAAACCCCATTCACGGGGCTCCAGCCTCGGGAACTCATCACCTCCCAAAGGCTTCCTGACAGCATCGCATTGAGGGTGAGGATTTCAACCTGTGTTTTGGGGGACGGGTAGGCAGTTTGTCACCCTCACCCTCTTTGTGGATTTCTGACTCAATATTGAGTCTGCATTCGGCTCTCCAGGGGACAGAGCCTGTGTGGACACTGAGCAAGGTCAGAGCTGCAAGCATGTACACATTGGGGGCAGGGGAGCTGCCAGGGGTGCAAGAACGGGTCTTCAGAGTCAATCGGAGCTGCTTTCCTGGCAAATGTACTCATAAGCTATCCTGGCAACATTTGCTCTTCACGAAGAGTCGATCAGGCAGTGCGGGCAGCAGGCGGTGTTGCCAGAAGCTTGGAACAGATGGTCGGAGCAGAGGCCACGACCTTGGGGTGGTCAGCAGCGCCAGGTGTCTGCCCTCCAGGCCTCACGCCTGTGACTGTGCAGAGACCGAGCCGACCGGGGTTTGCCGGCCAGTGTGGCTCTCATGCAGGTGATTATCGGGGTGTGCTTTCTATGTAATGTTCCCTCAATCCCATGCCCACCCCCACCATTTCTGTGTCTAGCAGAAATCATGCTGCGTTTCCTTGATGAAGCACTGAGTTTCCTATGGAGGTGTAGGAATAGCACAATTTGGTTCACGTCAAAATACTTTGTAGTGAAGCTGCATGGAAGAGGATTCTAGGCTTCCATTTGACGTTTTAGACAATGCCTGAGTGTTACAGGACCCACTTGCTTGTTAAAAAGCACCAGAAGAGAAAGGCTACTGGTTAATAAAGGAGATTTTTATATTAGCACAGAGAGGGTGGCTTGAGATAAATTCAGTGTAACGTAGGTGTGTTTGTCAGCCGTCAAAGGGACCATCTCTGTGCTGGTGACACATGTTTTCTGGCATTGATTTTCTGAAAAAGGATGACTGGCATTCGGTAGAATCATTGCAAAATTCACCTGGAAGGCGTCCACATGGTGTCTTGTTTTCTCCTGACATTCTGGGCACCACGAGGAATTATTCTTGTCTTCACCACTAGCGGGGGACTTTCCTGAACACCTGCTCCTCTTTGCCGTTGTGGGTGTGAAGGGGTCAGAGTGACCCTGTCTTCGTGGAGCTTTCAGACACCATGAAGACAGTGTGGCACGAGTGTCAGGCTCGGGTGGGTTGGACGCTTTCCCCAGAAAACAGCTGCCGATTCCAGGATGGCCCTCGACCCCTCCTCCCTCGTTTTTCTGCGTCGTGTCTGAATTAAGGCTGTTCTATTGTAGCGCGGGTGTCATGTTGACTGCAAGTGTGCTTTTGTTCTGGGCAGTAAGTAAATTAATGATACATTTGCCAAGGACAGTGAGGCTTGATTTGATGAATCCAGTGGGGGAAAAGGAGAAGGGGTTTGGCCAGGTGGGCACGTGTGTGATGGGAGCAGAAAGGAGTAGCCATGCAGGCTGGTGGGATGGAGGGACCGCGTCCGCATTTCCATGGGGTCCATCGATGTTTGTGTCACTAGACCTGAACCTCTGTCTCTAATTCTAAACCCTGCATAGTGAGGAAATTCCTGATGGGCCTGCGTTGTTACTTCCTGTGGCCATTGCTGGGAAGTGCCCCGGGCGCCTCTTCTGGCTGGTGACGGCCCCGGGGCTGGACACTGGGTTCGTCCTGAGCTCTTCAAGGGGCTTGGGCTCCACGCGCAGCAGGCACCTGCGCATCTCTTTGGACGTGAGATGTTGGCACTCGGCTTGGAGGCCACCGCGATCTGGGTGTGGTCAGGACTGGCTATCCTTTGGGGAGAGAGCACTTGCCCGGGGGCCCCTCTGAGGTGCGTAGCCCTGCAGTGCCCTCACAGGATGGCCTGTCCTCCGGAGACTTCCTGCCATTCCCCTGGACCCTCAGGTGTGGGAGTCAAGTGTGGTGTGTGTGTGTCACGGGCGGGGGTGCTGAGGACACCACGTGCCTGCTCATTCGAAGACACGAGGCGCTGCGTGGGCTCATTTCCAGGGGGCCGTTGGCATCTGGGGGCCTGTGGGTGTCTTTCCACTGGCAGGAAATAACGGATGGCCCACGTTACCTTTTTTGTCAATTTTTGCCAAGAAGCCCTAATGGCAATGTTGCTGTCCCGTTGTGGGAACCGCCCGTCTCAGGCTCACTGGCCCTCCTGTTTCTGGGCTGTTGCAGTGTTGTGTTCGGATAACCAGGTTAACTTCATTTGATTTTTTTTCCTGTTCTTTTGGAATAAGAGTTGATAGCTTGTTCTGCTTGTTCACCCCAGAGGCGAAGGTATCCTTTAGGCCTGGAGGAGCACAGCCCTTGCAGGCAGGTGCCCGGCCTCGGCTTCTTGTGTCTTCCGCAGCCCTCACCGCACGTCTGCTCTTCGCTCCTCGTGCACACGGCCGGGGTCACGGGCTGTTCACTCTGCTGTTTGAGATCCTCGGAAAAGGTGGTGTTTACACTGAAGGGAGATTGGGGGTGTGGGGCTGATTTTAAATATGAGGAAATGACGGTAATCGAATGAGCAATGCCTAGCACTTAGTTTTAGGCTTGAGAAATTGTGTTTTAGAAACAAGGTATCCCCAACTCCTGGTTTTTTGAAATTAAATCTTTTAAAGTGTTCACATATACAAACAGTAAAAGCCTAAAACTATGCAACAGAGGGCCTAGAGCCCAAGCCACTGCCACCTCTGTCTCCAAGACACCTCAGAAACTTGTTCCTCCTCCTCACAGAACCCCCTTCTACTCCCCCCTACACTCCACCCTCCACACTCTGCCCTCCACACTCTGCCCTTCACACTCTGCCCTTCACAGCCCTCTTCCCCCTCCTTCCGCCCCCTCCTTCCCCTCCTTTCTCCCCTCCTTTCTCCCCTCCTTTCTCCCCTCCTTTCTCCCCTCTTTCCCCCCTCCTTTCCCCCTCCTTTTACCCCTCCTTCCCCCCTTCCCCCCTTCCCCCATCCTTTTACCCCTCCTTCCCCCCTCCTTTTACCCCTCCTTCGCCCCTCCTTTTACCCCTCCTTCCCCCCTCCTTTTACCCCTCCTTCCCCCTCCCTCCTTTCCCCCTCTCCTTTCCCCTCCCTCCTTTCCCCTCCCTCCTTTCCCCTCCCTCCTTTGCCCTCCCTCCTTTCCCCTCCCACCTTTCGCCCTCTCCTTTTCCCTCCCTCCTTTCCCCTCCCTCCTTCCCCCTCCCTCCTTCCCCCTCCCTCCTTTCCCCTCCCTCCTTCCCCCCTCCCTCCTTCCCCCTCCCTTCCCCCCTCCCTTCCCCTCCCTTCCCCTCCCTTTCCCTCCCTTCCCCTCCCCTCCCTCCTTCCCCCTCCCTCCTTTCCCCTCCCTCCTTTCCCCCTCTCCTTTTCCCTCCCTCCTTTCCCCTCCCTCCTTTCCCCTCCCTCTTTCCCCCTCTCCTTTCCCCTCTCCTTTCCCCTCCCTCCTTCCCCCCCCTCCTTTCCCCCCTCCTTTTCCTCCCTCCTTTCCCCCTCTCCTTTCCCCTCTCCTTCCCCCCTCCCTCCTTTCCCCTCCCTCCTTTGCCCTCCTCCTTTCCCCTCCCTCCCTTTCCCCCTTTCCTTTCCCCTCCCTCCTTTCCCCTCCCTCCTTTCCCCCTCTCCTTTCCCCCTCTCCTTTCCCCTCCCTCCTTTCCCCCCCTCCTTTCCCCCCTCCTTTTCCTCCCTCCTTTCCCCCTCTCCTTTCCCTCTCCTTTCCCCTCCCTCCTTTCCCCTCCCTCCTTTCCCCCTCCCTCCTTTCCCCCTCCCTCCTTTCCCTTCCCTCCTTCCCCTCCCTCCTTCCCCCCTCCCTCCTTCCCCCTCCCTCCTTTCCCCTCCCTCCTTCCCCCTCCCTTCCCCCCCTCCCTTCCCCCTCCTTTCCCCTCCCTTTCCCTCCCCTTCCCCTCCTCCCTCCCTCCTTTCCCCTCCCTCCTTTCCTCTCTTTTCTTTCCTCTCCCTCCTTTCCTCTCCCTCCTTCCCCCTCCCTCCTTCCCCCTCCTTTCTACTCCCTCCCACTCCCTCCTTCCCCCTGCTTTCCCCCATCCTTTCCTCTCCCTCCTTTCCTCTCCCACCTTTCCACCCTCCTTTCCCCCGCCCCCTCCCTCCTGCCCACCCTCCCTCCTGCCCACCCTCCTTTCCCCTGCCCCCTCCCTCCTGCCCCACCTCCTTCCCCCTCCCTCCTGCCCCACCTCCTGCCCCACCTCCTTCCCCTTCCCTCCTGCCTCCCTCTTCCCCTCCCTCTTCCCCTCCCTCCTTCCCCCCTCCTGCCCCCCTCCTGCCCTCCCTCCCGCCCCCTCTTTCCCCCCCCTTGATCTCCAGGGAAAGCAGATCGATAATGGGTTATAAACATGGAAACGTTTTGGAAAAGCTGTCCTCCATTTGTCAACTCCATCTCTCCTGCCTGGAAGATGTAGGGAGAACCTGCCTTAACCCCCCCTCATCCCGTAACAGGACAGAGGACCAGGAGGCAGAGACCCAAGACCTGTCAGTGCCCTCAGGAAACCCCCCGTTTCCTCCTCATGGTGGAAGTGGAAACCATCCTGCTGGATGATCTTCCCGGGGAGCTCCTCCACCCTGAAAGCAAGGAATCTGGTTTTGAGCGTGCACACATTCTTGGTGCCATCACTTTTTGCAGCTGAATCCTGCATACGTGGCCCATTAGTCTTGCTAGTCTGGTGTTACTGGGTCCTGAGAGTTTCTATGGGCTGATGGCAGGTGTTTACCATTGTGTTTAGAGAGGAGAATAGAACTTTATTGTGTCAAAATCCAATGATAACGATTGCCATGTGATTCCTTGGGTTGGTTGGGGCGGGAGGTGCTCAAGCTTTTTCTGAGAGTTAAGTTCTTATTTGAGACAGTCTCACTTTGTCGTCAAAGCTGGAGTGCAGTGGTGTGATGTTGGCTCATTGCAACCTCCGCCTCCTGTGTTCAAGCAATTCTCCTTGCCTCAGCCTCCTGAGTAGCTGGGATTATAGGTGTGTACCACCACGCTCGGCTAATTACGAAAATTTTTTAAACAGGCAGGGTTTTGCCATATTGGCCAGGCTGGTCTCGAACTCCTTACCTCAAATGATCGGCCCACCTTGGCCTTCGAAAATGCTGGGATTTACAGGCTTGAGCCACTGCGCCCGGCCCGATCCTGACATCTTTTAAAGCTGCCTTCATGTACCAAAAGGCAGTCTATGTTTGAAAATCAGGCTTGAAGAGCCTAGGAGAAGAGGGTTATACTTCAGCTAGGTAAATAACTATGCATATGTTAAAGATATGGGCCAAAATCTACACCAAATGTTAACTCTTCTGCTTTATATTTTATATCTATTTATGGTTATTCTTTCAGTATTAAGATTTTTAAAGATTCTTTTGATAATTATAGACAAATTACTACAAAAACTCAGCTGCATTTGTAACACTTTAAAGAACTAATTGGATGACATTATTTTCCTTGGAGGCATTTTGGATAGTTACATAATTAATGTTTATCTCTTTGCCAGAAATCTTTTTTTTTTTTTTCCAGAACAGAAACCTGAAAAGAAAAATTCCTTTGCAGTAAGTGCTATTTCACCGTGTGACAATCAATTTTTGAATGTGAGAACAAGATCATCGTGTATTTTTGGGATAATTCTTACTTCATAGTGATAATACTAAGTGTTAAAATTATGGAACAATTTGTTTCTTTGAAAATTACTATTTGCCTGCTCTCCAGGTGGGAGCTGAAGAGAACGTGGACGTAAAAATTAAATTGTATTTAGCTTGTATAAAAGAAGTTTTAAAAAAAGGTTTTTTGTTTTGTGCTACTACTGAAGTTGCTTAGCTGCGGAAATGAGGTTATTGCAGGCACCTAGAATTGTATCTCCTTCACTTCCACACTGGGAAGAAATTCTCCAACAAGCACAGGAATCTGACATTCTGATATTGAGACTCCTGGGCATCAAGCCCCATGGAAGGGGTGGTGATTACATGAGCGTTGGCGTTGATGTGGGCACCCTCCAAGCCGGACGCAGGGAGCAGGGAAGGGCAGAAAGAACAGGCCCCTCAGGTGCCACGAGAAAATAAAGCTTTGGTGGCAGTGGTAAGGGTTGGTGTCAGGGGCCAGGAAGAGGTGGCGAAGGGAGCTTGTGCCTCAAGGCAGCCCTGGAACCCGCGGTCCCTGCCGTGAGGTCTGGTCTGCAGAGGACGTGGACGGCCACGTGGCGAGGCCCACAGACAGCCTGGACTTGGCTGCCTCAGAACTCTGGTGGGCGTTGCAAACAGCCCCACAGGGTTGCAGTGCACATTCCACGGACAGAAAGAAGACGCTTGGAACTGTTCCCAGCATGAAACCAGTGCCGTGCGAACACTGGCCGCTGCTGTCGTGACTGAGTGCTGTCCAACTCGGGGTATTTACTCTGCTCGGTTCACTTAATTGGGCCAGGAATGGGGTTGCCCTGCCTTCAACAAGCTTGACGCATTGAATGAGGACTCAGTCGATAATGTACTCTGTAAACATGCTCTCCCGGCTAGAGTGAGCAAAGCCCAGGGAGCGGGTGGTTCTTCAGTATTAGCCAGGTGTTCGTGGCCGGGCCAGCTGTGCGGCTGCCAGAGCGAGTGTGACCAGGAAGCCTCTGTCCCTCCGAGGTGGCCAGCGTTCCTGTTATACGCACCTTAAGCAGAAGGTGGGCACTGCTGGGGAACTTGCTCATGATCCTGTTTTCTGATTGGAAATTCAAGGTTTCTGAGCATCGTACATCAAATTTGTACATTGCTGAGACTATACACATTTCAACACTTGTTTTTTTCTGCTTTTCGGATCTATACAATCTGGCATTTGGCCATGGCTTCCAAGACAGGCTGGATGCAGAGTGAAGTCCTCTCCTCACTGTCAATGTTTGCTGATGTCTTTTTGTATAAACTTTGTATTTCCTGAGACTTTCAATTAGGTTTTTACTTAACTAGACTTTTAAAATTGCCATGCACATAATTCTACCAGTTACAATCATGAGCTGACATGGATTTTTGGTTTTACTTTGATGAATGTTTCACATTTGCATGCTGGATGTGGGGGCGGAGGTCATTTATCTGCTTTTCATTTCCTTCTTGGTTATACTTAGTAACTTTCAGGTAAGGTGTGGAAGGCATGGTACAGGGTGAATTGCAGGCCGCACTGTGGCGCGGTGGACGAGAGGCGCGGACTGCAGCAGTGTACACAGGGGATGAGAGAAAAGAGGAGACTTCCATCCTCGAGGGAAACACACAACAATTTAAAAAACTGATCATCTAGCTTACATGAGGTCCAACAAATTCAGTTTGCAAAGTTTAACTTCCAAGTTAATTTAGTAATTTTTCCCCTAAGTCATTAATTTAGTACCTTACATTTAAATATATTTCTTTTGTCTAAAGCAAGTCATAAATTCTAAAATGAATGACTAAACATGGAATAATTTAGGAGTACAGCACCTGAAGGGAAAACTGCCAGTATGCTATAATATTGGATACAGATGCTTAAAAAATAGAATGTAGCATTCTTACAATGCATGTGCTTTTAGCATGTAACTTGGTGAGTAGTTTTAAGCTCTATTTGTAGGAATGTGTATCTTGAATACTTCAGGGCACCACTGCAGATGTGTGCGTGAGATGTATAAATACTGAATGTTCTTCTCCCTTCCCTTAAATGAAAAACATTAGCTCCCTTTTTTTAAATTTCAATTTTAATTTTTTTTTTGAAGTGGACTCTTGCTCTTGTTGCCCAGGCTGGAGTGCAGTGGCACAATCTCGGCCCACTGCAACTTCTGCTTCCCGGGTTGAAGTGATTCTGCTGTCTCAGCCTCCTGAGTAGCTAGGATTACAGGCACCCACAACCATGCCCAGCTAATTTTGTATTTTTATTAGAGATGGGATTTTGCCATATTGGCCAGGCTGGTCTCAAACTCCTGACCTCAGGTGATCTGCCCACCCCGACCTCCCAAAGTGCTGGGATTACAGGAGTGCTCCACTGTGCCCGGCCAACTCCCTTCTGTACTGATTTATACAGTTGTTTTTGCTTTTTGTTTTTTTTGAGACGCGGTCTCACTCTGCCGCCCAAGCTGGAGTGCAGTGAGGCAAATCTTGGCTGACTGCAGCCTTCCCCTCCTGGGCTCAGGTCTCCTCCCACCTCAGCCTCCTGAGTAGCTGGGAATAGACACATGTCACCACGCCCAGCTAATTTTTTTTTTTTTTTTTTTTTGTATTTTTAGTAGGGACAGCGTTTTGCCATGTTTTCCAGGCTGGTCTCGAGCTCCTGGACTGAAGTAATCTGCCCGCCTCAGCCTGCCAAACTGCTGGGATTACAGGTGTGAGCACCACATCTGGCCCATTTTTTTTTCCTTCCAGGATTAGTAGGCGACTTTCAGAAAATTCTTCAACCTTGCAAACTTAATTTTCCATAATAATATGCCTCTAGGATAAAAACAAGACAGAAACAAAGAAGTATGTGTGGACTATAGTTAAACATTTTCAACACAACATAGCTTAGGAGAGTTGACATTTACAAAGAGCAGGAGGCCCGTTCAGTGCCTTCTAGGCATTGGGAATGGCGGTCTGTGGGCGACCCTAACGTGTGGGCGTCCTGAGATGTGATCGTGGTGCTCACGCTTTTACCGAGGGCCTCCCCCCGGAGTACCCGAGGCTCTTCTGCAGTTGGCCAGCCGGGCAGCAGCTGCTGGAGAAGGAACAAACAGGAAAAGACAGATGTACACGGTGTTATTGTGGCAGAGAGGTTAAAACCAGGCTCACTCTGTTCTTACTGTTTTAAAAAGCTAATAATGAAGTTCTTAAATATGTATTGCATTTCAGGATTTTAAAACAGTTGTGGGTGTGTCTGTGTCTCTCTCTAGCTCCCGTTCGGGTCTGCGAAGAGAGCTCAGAGATGCCACCTTTTCTTGTTGAGATGACAGGGCCTAGAGAGATGTGAACCCCGTGGTAGGGGGTAACTGACCTGTGGGGAGGCTGGGTCAGCGTGGGGATCCACCCCACTCCACGTTCCTGTAGGGAATCCACAGTTCTAACTCTTTATGATATGGGTAAGATGAACCTGGAAGAGGTGTTGTTTTTTAAGAAGTAAGTGTCATGCTCTTTTTTCCTCATATTTCTCTGTGTTTAAGCAGCATTGAAGGATAAGGCACTAGTAGCAGGTTGGTTTGGAAACAACCTTGTTGGTTATTTTACGTTGAATCCGATATTAATGTTGTCTGGTAACAGAAGTTTTCCTTTAACAACATGGAACTCTGTTGAATCTGTTGCCCCGTTGGCTGAGCCGTCTGAAGTCGGTGCGGTGGCAGCTGAAGACGCCGCTTCCCCTGGGAGGAAGCCTCTGGCTTGGCAGAAGGCACAGCCCTTGATTGAGGGAGTGAGGCGCCTTTGCAGGGACCCCCACACCGCACCTGTGGCTCTCTCCTGCCCCTGTTGGCTGGCCAAGCAGCCTCGCGACAGTGTGCTCAGTGTGAACGTTCACGGGGCAGGCCAAGGCTTTTGTTCCAGAAACACTGACTTCGGAAACGGCCGGTGGTGTGTGTTGAGCATGGCAAGAAAGACTTACGTGTGTTTAAACTTCTTGAACAAAGCAAGCTGATGTTTCGAAGGCTAATGACTTTGCTATGATCAATGTTCAGGAGAAAATAGGGTTTGATGAAATAGAAAGATAGGAGTGGCAAGTGACGTGCTTGTGCCCCATATGACTAAGCGATGACCTGGCCCTTCCACACCAGGGCCTCTGAGCAGCCAGCGTTGCAGATACTGGGTCAATTTAGATGGGACTCCTGGAACTGTCAGTCCCCCGGGAGAAACACGAGTTCTGTGTGCCCACGATCATGGTTCCCGCTACTGTGTCCAACAATGTGCCGAGTTCCGATTTCAGCATCGGGGCAGACACAGCCCTGAACACTATCACCGACCTAAGTCCGTGTGTGCCCCACCAGGCGGGCGCCGGCTGACGCTAACCCGAGGGCCCCGGCCTTTTTTATCTACCAGTGCGCTAGAAACAGCCTTTTACAAATACCATGAATGAGAGCTTCTCGTTATTCCCCTCACCCCCAGAAAATTACGTTTTTAGACTCTGAACGTTTTTGATCTCATTCTCAAAAAAGTTTTACCGCCTCTTCTTCTGTGTGGCCACCGGCGGGGACGTAGCGTGGCCAATACCCCGGGAGTGCCCGTGAGTACCTGCAGTGCTGAGGAGGGCTGGGCCGCACTCTCTGTAAATGCTGAGCCTACATTTCTTTAAGCCTCCAATACCCATTATGATGAACCCCTGCCTTGATGCTGAGGGTAGAAATTGAACCGAATATTTTATAATTGTAGTCATTGTTCTGAACGCACCATTGCACTTGTTATCTCTTTGGTCTTGGCTGTTGACCTCATTTTCCCCTTTGTAAATTGGGGATGTTAAGTTACATCTAAGGCAATATTGGGGCTAGTTGAGTATTTTGCCAAGAGACAATAATAAAACATAGAAATATATTCTTCTGGTTTTTTGTTTTGTTTTGTTTTGTTTCTTTGTGAGACAAGGTCTTACTCTGTCACCCAGGCTTGAGTGCAGTGTTGCGATCTCGGCTCACTGCAGCTTCGACCTCCTGGGCTCAGGTGATCCTCCCACCTCAGCCTCCCGATTACCTGGGACCACAGGCACGTGCCGCCATTCCCGGCTATTCACGTGGGAGTCTGAAGATGCGTACCTAATGCAGGAAGCATTTCATTTTTTTTTTAATTTTAATGTCTAAAATTTTTCACTAATTCTCAAGTTTTAATTTTTCTTGTGCGACTTAGTTCTCAGGAATATTTTTCAGTTTTTCTTTCTTTCTTTCTTTTTTTTTTTGGAAACCCTTGGCATGAAACTTATTTCTGGCACTGGTAAATAAAAAAAAGTATTTAACATACAGCACCTATAGTAAGTAACGCTTAGCACTCGTTTCTTGCTTTTCTGAGCATCTTAAACTCTCTTCACTTTCTTTGCGAAGGAAACCTGCCCAGGTTTTCCCGTGTTCACTGGCTTTGGGGGCAACTTTCACCTTATTTTTGGCAGTCACTAATCTCTGACCTAGATGTTGCTTCTGTTTTCCCAGTGACGGGTGTCACGGCTTTGCTGCTGCGGGGCGGGCCCGGCTCTGGGCTGACCTTCGCGCTGGGAACATGAACATGAGTGTCTTGTTTCAAAGAGGGGATTCCAGCATGGCTTTCCCTGCTCTTTCACCAGCTTTAGCTGAATTTTTGGGTCTGTGAAAGTTGGATGGGCAATGGGAGGGATTGAAGCTTCTTTTTTCCCTAATTGGTACCTAATTGGATCTTGCCCAGAGGGAATGGGTGGAGAATTTGAGAGCAGTCACTGCAGTTAGCTGAGCATCTGAAAGATGTGGGACAAAGCTGGTGTTGAGCTCCCTGTGACTTTTTTTATTTTCAAGTTTCCACACAAAGCATAGGTCCTTGTGGCATGTGATGTACACTTTCAGGCATGAAAAAAATCTCTCTTTAATTCCAGGGTCCTCCGCTATAAATAACTTTCTATTTGTTGTTTTTCAGATTGTAAATATGTAACAAATGTGTAGGGTCAAAATTTGAAAACCAAAATACGTGAGGCAAACACCCCACAAATGATCAGTTCCACCCCCTTTGACTTCCCTTGGAGGGACTGTGTGATTTATTATGCGATTGTTTTAAATTCAGTTTTTCATTCATTCGAGTTCCTCAAAGCTAGGTTAAACAATTTCATTTTCTTTCTTTCTTTCCTTTTCTTTCTTTCTTTTTTTTTTTTGAGACAGGTCCTCACTCTGTTTCCCAGGCTGGAATGGAGTGGTGCAATCACGATTCACTGCAGCCTCCACCTCCTAGGCTTAGGCAATCCTCCCACCTCAGCCTCCTGAGTAGCTGGGACTACACGTGCATGCTACTGTTCGCATCTAATTTTTTTTTATTTCTACAGAAACGAGGTATCCCTGTGTTGCCCAGGCTGGTCTCAAACTTCTGGGCTCAAGCAGTCCCCCTGTCTTGGCCTCTGAAAGTGCAGGGGTTACAGGGATGAGCCACTGCGCTGGGCCTTAAGTTAACTGATTACAATAGAGAAAGAACTGGAGCGTGTAGTTAGTTGAGGCTCCCGTTGGCCAGGCACAGCCACCTTGGTAAGTGTATGTGTGTGTCCTCATTGCCCTTCTGATCCTGAGCTCCGAGAAATGAGGCTGTCTTGGGAGTGCTGTGGTTCTAGTCTCGTGATGGGTGAGTGACGCCGGCCGATCAAGGTCACCCTGGCGAATGCAACAGCTGCTCGGGAGCCAGGACAGGGATGAGAAAGCTGCTGAGGGTCCCTCTGTGGACCCCTAAAGGGAGAGGGACCGAGATGTGAACATGGCAGCTGTTTTCTCCAGAGTACTGTTTACTGACGGCCAAACAGGATGAATCCTGAGAAGGTTTGGATTTGGGTCTGAACTGGGCTTGTCTGGCTGTAGAACAGGAGCTGGTGACGAACTCAGGACATGAGGGCATGAGGCGACTTGATGTGGATGGCTCCGGGTCGCTCCAGCCACTGTCCTGCAGCCGTCAGAAGCTGAGGATGGGTGGGAGTGAGCGTCTCTTCCCTGTCTGGCCACACCCTCTGTGCCCTGTGACTCATGGCCTGGCCCTGGGCAGCATTTATGTTTGGGGTCTGTGGATGGCTCCAGTTGTTCAGTAAATTCGGTGATTCTCATGGGGTGATTGTGCCCCAGGGGATGTTTGCACCGTCCAGGGAGGTTTCTGGTTAGAACTGGGAGAAGGGATGCTCCCAGCCTCTGGGGCTGGAGGCAAGGGACGCTGCGGAATGTCTCTCCAAGCACAGGGCGGGCTCCATAGTAGGAGTCTGGCTCAGGATGTGGCTGTGTTGTGCCCAGGACGCAGCCCTGGGCGGATCTGATGTGGTGAAGTCGTCATCCTCACTCGTGATTTCCTTCTTGCCAGCATTGATGCTTAGATGACGCCACAACCCCTCAGAATCTATGCGGTGCTGGTGAGTGGGTCTTCCGGGCAGAACAGAATGAATGAAATACCTCAGAGCAGGTGTTACACATTCTCAGGATATGGCTGCAGGGAGTTTCTGTTGGACTCCTTTCATTCCCTAGCACTGGCTGGTGCATTACTCTGTCCTGTAAGCTTGATCAGGTCACATCAGAAACACAGTAGGTGGGTGCCACGCTGCTGTCAGGTGTCACGAAGGTGACGGTGACCACAGCCTTGTGAGTAATTCCTTGTCATAGTGGCCCCACCACGGACCCAGGGGCCCGGCTGTGTTCAGTCTTGAGAGTTTTATGCTTTTCTGGGCAGGGTCTCCCCTGTCTTGAAGCTTCCCTCTCCTCTTTTGGAGACTGAAGGAAGGAGAAGAGGAGCGATAGGGAAGGAGGGGAGAGAGGATTTGCAGCAATGTGGCCATTCCCACACATTTCAACGTGGAGTTAAGGAGCCGAGACCTCCCCCACCTGCCCTCTTGTGTGCCTCAGGCACCAGGTTACACACACCCTCCGGCTTCCGGTGAGGGCTTCTTGGAGACGCAACCAGCTCCCCGCAGCCAGTCTTGGTCAGTCCTGAGCTAGGGTATTCCCCAGGAAAGGAGTGACATCACCTGTCTGAAAAGCCTAAGGAGCCCCCCACATGTTTGGTGGTGCTGACGGGGCCACATCCTGGGCACCAGACCAGGGAGTATCCCCCAGATGAGTGTTTCTGGCTGGCAAGCAGGCTGGCATTTGGATTGAAGTCCTGCACAAACTGCCATGGCCAGAGCCTGCAAGGCAGAGCCTGTACAGAGCAGCCCAAGAGCTGGGCATGTGCTGGGCCTGGGAGGACGTGGAGGCCATGCCATGGGGTGTGGGGGACCCTGCTCACAGCTCACCTCGTGGTCGCCCAGCACTGACCCATCCACCTTACCCTCCTACCCACCACGCTGTGAACTCATCTGCCACAGATCTCCACCCACTGTCCGAAGCCCTCGGCCCACAATGCTTTGGGTTGCACCAGGGCTGCAGAGCCTGGGTCGCTCACTGTTCAACTCTCCTGGGGCGATGTGGGCCCGGCCCTGCGTCCCAACAGTAGCATTTCTGCAGCACATGTGGGGATATTCACAGTAAGAGGGACAAGTCCAAGTCCATAAACAGTTGGTTTTGCCGCCAAGTGGATGACAAATATACCTTGCTGTGTGGGGTCGCTTGGAGGTGGGAACAGTGAGCGTGTAGACCTGTCCTGCTGTTACCTTGGTTATCACGTTGAGGTGGAGTCTGGAAAACCCCGGTGCACATGGGCTTCGGAACCGCTCCCCTTTTTGACACCAGAACCCATTTCCCAGTGGAACCCCAGAGCAGCAACTCGGGCTCTTGCTCGCCTGTGTGGCTTTGTGTGTGGCTTCCTGCTGGTGAGCAGAGATGTGGCGTGGGGCTGAGTGTGGCCCGCCGGTAATCCAGCTGCATGCCTCCTTCCCTGCCTGAGCGTGGAGGCTGCCTCTGCACGATGAAGGCTGTCACTTGGTGTGGTCCTTACAGCTGTGGGCCCCATCGCACTGGTCGTGGCCTGCCTGCAGAAAGCTATAGGACTGGCTTTGCCTTTCAACCTGCTGATCGCCCTGGCCTCCCTTACCCACGATGAGATGCCAAGAGCTGAGCTGTCCCGCTCGTGACTAACTCGCCGCTGCCTACAACCTGGGCCACTGCCTGCCTCACACCCACCCTGCTGTGCTGCCTGCAGACCTCCCCTTTCACGAGGACCTGGGCTGTGCCCAGGCAGCCCCCTGTGTCGCTGAGGTCTGTCCTGCTACCGCACGGCCTCCAGAGCTCCCCTCGGCCCCTTGACCCGCATGAACCGGCTTCCCCTGGTGATTCAGGCCCCTTCTGTCCCTTCCTGGACCGCAGCGCAGGCCCTGGGGCTGGCAGGTGAGCACCCGGCACCCCCCGCTAACCGCTTGGCCCTGCTGCTTCAGGCTTACAAAAGCGCGTGCGACATGGCCAAGGTGTGAGGCCGCCGCCAGGAGCTTTGCATCCCCCTGTGTGTGGTGCCGGCCACGATCAGCAACAATGTCCCGGGCACAGATATAAGCCTGGGCGCTGACACTGGCCTGAATGCTGTTGTCTGGGTAAGAGAACCCCGTTTCCTCCCATTGCTTTCTTTCACTTATTTTAGCAATTTGTTTCTTCTGTGCTAAGAATGAGCCAGATTTATTATTACTCTTCTCCACCCCCCACCCCCACTCTTTATTAGCTTGACTTTATGTCGGTCACACTGGCCAGAACAGGGTAAATTTTGTAGCTTCTCTGCCTTAGGGAGAATCTGTCTTTATTGATTAAAAGTGAGATGATATATTCAGTCCTTGGGGTCTTGTCTCTATCGCACCTAGACTAGGGGAGCGGTGAGCACCATTTCTCTGGAGCCTGCCTCTCCTGCCTGCTTTGACTAGCGAGGCTGCAGGGCCAGCTGTGGGAGCCTGCAGAAAGGGGTTTGAGTGCCTGGTATGTACGAGCTCTGGAACACAGCCGTGTCCACTGGGGGCCGCTGCCTGGAACCACAGCCTTCCTGGTGAGACGAGAGGTTCTTGAGAGAGCTGAAAGCAAGCCCTCCTGGGCAGGTAGCTTCACCAACATGTGCTTTGGGAGGAGTGGATCCTGCCGGTCATGGGCATGGTGCTGACACCCGCATGGTGGCCCCTCCGGTCCCTGATAAGCTGACCCACCTCTATGGTCATGAACTGGACATGAGGACCTGTGGGAGTTCCACAGGCCTTTGCTGCAGAGAGGGTCCTCACTCAGCTGCAGACGGGACGGTGGCCATCTTGGCAAGTAGGGTCATGTCAGTGGTTTGGCTGCCTGGTGCCTTCTGAAGAGCAGCCGCTGGCCTTTACCTTAGATGTTCACGTCCAAACCACCTCCGGAGTTTGCGGTGAAAACTCCCAGCCCTGTTGGAGACTCCTTAGTTCAGCTTGGCACAGAACCTCGGAAAACAGCAGTTCTGTTCCGGGTTCTTCAGAACTGACTTCCAGTGCAGGGAAGGGAGCAGAGGGGCCGTGAGGTCGGCTGCAGCCTCCTGTGCCTCACACTCGAGCTGAGGGCCATCTCTCTCCTGGACTTCTCCTTGTTGCGTTCCCTGGTGCTGTGCTGGCCCAGTTCCCTTGCAGAGGCTGGCCCCGACTCGTTCCCTGGACTTTCTTGGGCCCCGTGCTTGACCCCTGTTCATTGAATGCCATTGGGTTCCAGCCATCGCTGGCTTCGCTCTCCTTTAGCACCTTGTAGATGTCCACACATGCGGCGCAGCACTACCCCGGCCAGCGGCTGTGCTTTGCTGCAGGTCCCTTGCTGTAGCAGGGGCGGGACCCCCACCCCCTACCCCGTCTGGCCACCGACTTCAGTAGAGGCTCGGCTGTCGTGAGGGATACCAGTCATGGGAAAACTGGTCTCCCTGCAGATTCACAGAGCAAGGTGGTTCTCACAGAGAAGTCAGTGGCTTTTTTCTACCTTAACGCTGTAGCAAACGCCACCTTATCTTTCACCACCAATTTATAGTTCTTTACACCCACAGAGCAAAGTGCTGGTGACGTTTGAACTGTAGCCTGGGGCTCTCGCTCCCATGGGACTCCTTGGGGAATTTCCTAGCAGGATCGTGTGTGTGCCCTTTCAGGGGGTTGTATCTGCCAGGCGCATCCCATTGTGTGGCAAGAATGGCTGAGGTCACAGGCTCTGCCTGACGAGTGCCACTCACAGCTGCTGTCCACGCAGGGCCATGCTTGGGATCGGCCTTTTTCTTGTCAGTGCTACTTTGACTAATTGCCCGAGTCACGGCTGGAGTGACTTGCTATTTTTAGAAGCTAATTCAGGCTTCAGATGCCATCTAGGTAATGAGGAGAGAGTTCAGGAAAGCTGTATCTAAGCTCCAGCAAAGGCGGATTCTTCCATCACAGCTGTCACTGCGTTTACACTGAGAGGAGCACACCGTCGTGGGCGTGGCTCAGGTGTCAGGGCTGCGCTGTTCCACGCACCCACAGCAGCAGCCTGGCGGGACCAGAACTCAGACACTCTCGGGCACAAATCAGCCTCTTGGGAGAGCTGCTTTGCCTGCAGAATTCTTTTGCTATTAAGCGATGGATGTCATTCTTTGAATGAGTGACAGTAATTCCCCACCTCAGGATGGGCTGCGGGGGAGATTCAGTTGGAAAAATAACCCATGAGGCTTTATGCCTCTGGGGATCCTGATGCCCCACCCACATTTTCCTTCCCATGCCCAGGATTCTCTAAGACAAAGGGCAAGTCTTAAAGCCTTACGGCATCTTAAGTCTTAGATCGCAATTAGAGACCCACCCAGTACAGGTGGAACAGTGAAACCCTCAGAATTCTACACTGGCCCTTCAAGAAGGCAGTTGTGGGCTCTTTGGACCCTTGACGGGTTTCTGTCCTCCGTCCTTCCTAAGCACAAAGACGGGAATTCTTCCCATTGCCTGTTTCTCTCCCCATCTCGGCTTCTACACAATGCAAAGTGGCCCTCTAACTAGAGCCCGTATTCAGTTTTGAATACATCAACCAATTATTTTGGGAAGAAAAGAATCTGTCAAAAAACGAAGTATAGGTTGGAATGGTTTAATCAAGCCTATGTTTATTCAACAAAGTGCGCTTTTAAATTTCATCCGAGGTGCTCAAGTGAAAATTTCCCAGTGGGTGTTAAACTTTCATGCACAGACTCTCATGTGGCTCCCAGTCTCAAGTACACACCCCTACTTCATGTTTTTACTCTTGGCTGAGTCCCATGGAGGCCGGTTAGGGAATCCTGCAGGATCAGCCCTTGACCAGGACGGACGGACGGACGGACGGACGGACGGACAGACGACTGGCTGAGGAATACTGTGCTTATGTCATTCAGAGACAAGTATTTCTTGAGCGCCTGCTGTTTGGGCTCGGCCGGGTCCTGTTGATGGTGCAGTGGTGTAAGCCTAGCCCACAGTTCCTGCCCTCATGGAATTTGCAGCCTAGTGCGGACTGCAAGTGAAATAACCACGAGGTAACTGCAGGGAGAGACACTGGGTTGATTTCTATGAAGAGAGGACATGGGGTGCCCCGAGAGCCCCTGACAGAGGGAACTTTGCACTCCTAGAAACCAGGCGGCGTTTTCCTGAGGAAATGACATTTCCCTCTGGGTCAGAGCTGAGGAAGGTGCCTGTGTGTGTCCCGTGGCCGCTGAGACCCTGACCACACACCTGGGGCTGGAAAATAATACTCACTCTCCCACAGCTCTGGAGGGCAGGAGCCATGGACTGAGACCAGAGTGTTTGCTCCAGGAGAGGCCCTCGTGGCCCATTCAGGTGCGCAGAGCTGCGGGCCTTGCACGCCTTTTTCCCTGGCGCCGCCTCCTCCCATGTGGGTGTGCAGCATCCTGCTCCAGGGCCTTCAGCCTCTGCACCCCTCATCTGCCGATGCAGGTCGTGGCACTTAGGGCCCACCTGGGTTGTCCTCAGAATTCACCTTTATCACCGCATGAGGGAACAGTCCCAGGTTCCAGGGATTGGGACCGGGATTCCTTTGGGGGTCGCTCTCCCGCCCATCACTGTGCCTGAATGTGATGCACACAGCGGCCAGCATATCCAGAGGCCCCAGGAGGACCTGGGGTGGCTGGAGCTAGAGCGGGACCTGGTGTCAGAACCAGGCGGAGCAGGGAACCTCGAGAAAGGCTTGACGTGTACTTGAAGTGAGCAAAGAGTTTTCAATGGATCAGATGAATGTTTTTTATAGATAGCTCTCCAGTCTGTGTGAAAAGATTGGAGGGTGCCGGGGTGGGAGCTGAAGCCCAGGTAGAGGCTTTGCAGAGGCCCCGCGAGGTGGGGCCCAATAGCCACCCTTTCTCCTCCCCTTGGCTATTGGGAGCCATGGTGGACTCATAGCCTGTTTAAGATATTGTGAGTAATATCGTCTCCCCCTCTGGAAATAATGAACTCTTTCACAGACGGGTGTACACCTTCAGTGTATTGCTCAGGAAACAGTGATATAATTCTTAAACATCAAGAATCGATTGTAATAATTATCAATAATACTATTAATTAATATTTTACAATTAATATGGATAATTATTTTAGATGATGGATGACAAAAATTAATTTTTAATAATTATATCATTTATTAATGTTACTAATTTTTAATATTGTTTTTTGCCAGCATCACTTAGTATTGATTTAAGTAAGATTAATTGTTGATATCATTATTTTATTAATAGTGTTAATATTATTAATTAATACTCATCGTTAATATTCTGAATCAGTATTAATATTTAGTATCTTTGTCATTATTAATGTCGATGATTACTAATTTTTATTATATTTATTAATAATTAATAGGCTTGTTCCTCATATCCGGCAGGGAGAAGATGATATTACTCCCAATATTGCAGAAAGTGTACATTCCTCTATGATGTTTTTCCTAATAACCAGGGGGTAGAGGATGACATTATTGAAACTACCGCAGTGTGTGTATATCCTTTCGATCATCTTGTTCCTTCTATCTAGAGTACGAGAGGATGATATTACTCCCAATATCGCAAGGGGCGTGGATCTCCACTGTGATATTTTCCCTCACATCCAGCCGGGGAGAGGAAGATATTAGTAAAAGCCAGCAGGGAAGAGGAAGATATTACCCCCAATATCACAGGCGTGTACATCACCTTGTGATATTGTTCCTTATATCCTGGGATGGAGAAGATAATACTAGTGGCAATATCGCAGGAATTTTACACACCCACTGTGCTATTGTTCCAAACAACACGATATGACTCCTAGTATCACAGGGGGAGTACATCCTCCTGTGATATTGTTTCTTATATTCAAGGGGAGAGAATGATATTACTCCCAATATCGCAGGGTTTGCACACACCTCCTGCGATATTGTTCCTAATATCCCAAAGAGGAGAGCATAATATTACTCTCAATATCTCAGCAGGTGTACACCTCGTTTCTAATATTTTTCATAATATCCAAGATGGGAGAGGATGATAAGACTCCCAATATGCCAAGAAGTGTATAGCCGCCTGTGATATAGTTCCTAACATCCAGGTGGGGATAGCATGATATTACTGCCCATATCGCACGAGTGGTAAAACCCCTTCGATATTTAGCCTACGATCCTGTGGGGAGGGGATGATATTACTCCCAATATCGAAGAAGGTGTACACCCCCCTGAGACACTGCACCCAATATCCATGTTGGGTGACGATGACAATATACCCAATATCACAAGGGATGTACACAAACCCTGGGATATTTTTCCTTATATCTAGAGTGGGAGAAGACACTATTACTCCCAATAACACAGGGACTGTGGCTGTATACCCCTCCTGTGATATTATTCTTAATATCCTAGGGAAGAGAGGATGATACTACACCCAATATCGCAGGGGGAGTACACCCACCCAGTGATGTTGTTCTTAATGTACTCCATCTCCCTCCACCAGGGATATCGTTTCTAATATCCAGGGGAAGAGAGGATAACATTATGCCCAATATTGCAGTGGAGTGTACACACCTTCCGTGATGTTGTTCCTAGTATCCAAAGGTAGAGACGATGATGTTACTGGCCATATCGCAGGGGGTGTACACCTTTATGTGATATCGTTTTTGACATTCAGTGGGGGAGAGGGTAACATGAATCCCAATATTGTTGAAGGTATACAGACCCCTGTGATGTAGTTTCTAATGTACAGGGGTAAGACCAGAATATTGCTCTCAATATCACAGGGGGTGTAACCACCCTGCCCCCTGTATGTTGTTCCTAATATGCAGCAGTGTGGAGGCTGATAGTACTCCCAATATCCCAGAAGGTGCGCCCACACCTGTGATAGAGTTCCTAATATCCAGCGGGAAAGAGGCTGATTTTACTTTCGATATCGCAGTGGGTGTACACCGCCCCCAACCCCGGGGTATCGTTCCTAATATCCAGGCGGGAAGAATATGACATGGGTGATAATATCGAAGGGGGTGGACACCTCTTCTGTGATATGGTTCCTGATATCCAGGGGGTGAATGGATGATATTACTCCCAATAAAGTAGGAACCGTACAGCCACCCTGGGATTTTGTCCTTAATAACCACAGGGGAGAGATGATATTACTACCAACATTGCAAGGGGTGTACACACCTCCTGTGATATTGTTTCTTATATCCAGGAAAGGAGAAGATGGTATTACTAACAATATTGAAGAGATATACAACCCCCATGGGATATTGTTCTAAAGATATAGGTTGAAAGAGGATGAGACGTCATCCAATATAATAAGGGGTGTACACCCCACCTGTGATATGAATCGTAAAACCTAGAAGAGAGAATGACATTGCTTCCAAAAACACACGGGGTGTACACCTACCTGTGATATTGTTTCTGTCATCTAAAGGAAGAGATGATGATACTATTCCCACTACCGGAGAAGGTACACACCCCCCTATGATATTGTTCCTCATAACTTGTGGGGGAGAGCATGATATTACTTCCAGTATGACAGTGGCTTGACACCCAGTCTGTGATATTGGTTCTGCACACCAACTCTGTGCCCCTCGTTTCCCATGCATTCTCTCCACACTTTTGGAACCTCGTGGGAGGCTTTGTCTTTGGTTACAGAGGAAGAGACGAAGGGTCTGAGAGGTTAAGCAAGTTTGTTACTGGAAAGCGGTTCCGATCCAGACCTCAAGAGAGGTTTCCTGGATCTCACAGAAGAAAGAATTCCGGGCGAGTCCATAAAGTGAAAGCAAGTTTATTAGGAAAGAAAAGGAATAAAAGAATGGCTACTCTGGCTGGGCGCAGCGGCTCACTCCTGTAATCCTATAACTTTGGGATGCCGAGGAAGGTGGATCGCCTGAGGTGAGAAGTTCGAGACCAGCCTGGTCCAACATGGGAAAACCCTGTCCCCACTAAAATACAAAAAATTAACTGGGCGTGGTGGCAGGTGCCTGTAATCCCAGCTACTAGGAAGACTGAGGCAGGAAAATCGCTTGAACCCAAGAGGTGGAGGTTGTAGTGAGCCAAGATCACGCCACTGCATTCTAGTTCGGTCAACAGAGCAAGACTCCATCTCAAAAAAAGAAAAGAAAGAATGGCTGCTCCGTAGGCAGAGTGGTGCCAAAGGCTGCTGGTTGCCCATTTTCATGGTTATTACTTGATCATATGCTAAACAAGTTTTGGACTATTCATGAGTGTTCCAGGAAAGGGGTGCGCAATTCACAGAACTGAGAGTTTCTGCCCTCCCTTCTGAGACCACGTAGGGTAACCTCCAGATGTTGCCATGGCATCTGTAAACTGTCGTGGCGCTGGTGGGAGTGTCTTGTAGCAGCTAATGCATTATAATTAGCATATAATGAGCCGTGAGGACAATCAGAGGTCACTCTCGTGGCCATCTTGGGTTTGGTGGGCTTTGGCCGACTTTACTGCAAACTGCTTTATCAGCAAGGTCTTTATGACCTGTATCTTGTGCCGACTTCCTATCTCATCCTGTGACTAAGAATGCCTAGCCTCCTGGGAATGCGGCCTAGTAGGTCTCAGCATCCCTTTACCCAGCCCCCATTCAAGATGGAGTCGCTCTGGTTCACGTGCCTCTGACAAGTTGGCCTGGGTAGAGTGTTCTCTAGTGTGGTTGTTGGAGCTGTTCCTAGAAGTAAGAGGTATTTTCAGTAGGAAACAGGTCTCTGTTAGCCCGGGGACTGGCACTCTGCCCCAGTATGTCGGCCTCATTTTAGTGATGGCAAAACTGGGGCTCAGAGACATCAACTCCCTCATCCCGAACCCCCAGACTGTCAGTGGTGGGCTGGGGTTTGAATGTGGGGCTTGAAGACCCATCATCTCCTCTGGTCCCCCAGTCTCTGCTGCCCAAGAGGAACAGGATCCCAGGATCCAGGCCCCTCATGGCACCAGTCAGGGTGGGTGGAGATGGGGAGGCAGAGTTCCAAAGCTCCCCAGACTCTGAGGCAGGTCGGGGACCAAGAGCAACCCGGACCTGGGGGCCCCACCCCGAGAAGAATGGCTGCAGGCCCGGCCCAGTAGGCAGGAGGTCTGTGTCCTCAGTCAACGTGACGGCGCTTCCAGCTGCTCCAGCCAGGCCGTGCTGTCTTCACGTTTCCAATCATGCGGCCTCCTCTCCAATTCCCAAGCCCAACCCACAGAGACGGCGATCTGGGGTCTACATGAGGTTTGTCAGCAGCTCTGAGCTGCTGCTTCCCGCCAGCCCCGCGGCCGGTTCTGGAAAGCTCTCTGCTGCCCCCTGGTGGGGAGGCTCAGGGTAGGGCTCTGGCTGCAAGCATGGGGTCCCAGAACCTCTTGATTCTGTCACCTCTGCTGGGTGGAAAACCAACCCAGGACTGAACCAGCAGATGGGTGCCTGATTCCTTATTATCAGAGCTCCGCCCACTGGCAAGTCTCTCTCCGGACCTCAGTTTCCCCTTCCGTTAAAGGAGGGGCTTGGGGGATACCAAGAAGGGGTAACTGCTTAGTGAGGATGGGAGGTTTCTTCTGGGGAGATGAATACATTTTGAAACTAGATGGCGAGAGTGGTTGCACAGGACTGTGAATGCACAAATGCCACCACATTAATTGCGTTGAAATAGTTAATTGCATGCGATGTGAAAGTCACCTCATTTAAAGTGTGTAAAAAAGGGGCCTGGGAGAGTGCAGTGTATGTGAGAATCACGTGGGACACCCATAGTCTCTGAACCTCAGTTTTCTTGCATAAACTGGCAAAGAGACCGTGTGAGCCGTGTTTACTGGGGCCAAGAGATTCCAAGAAGGAAAACCTGGGATTCCTGGGACTTGGATGAGGGCCAGGGGCCGGAAGGGGAGGGGCATGTGGGGATGGCTGGGGTCAGCCCAGATAAGGCTTTCAATACTGGGTAGCAGCGTCTACACAGGCGGAGATCCCTGCATCTCACTTCCTGCAGGGCTGACCAGTGGCCAGAGGTGGGACTGGCCAGGCTCGGCCCAACCAAGTCTGAGAGCAGAGGACACTGAGTGAGGGATCCCCGTCACCACCCTCACTGGCCTGTGGCTCTCCTGACACCACAAGAGAGGTCCAGGAGCTGACTTTGGGTCCCAATGGGGGACACCATCCAGGCTACAGGCTGGCAGGGTGGTGTGGTGGTCAGTGTACTGGGCTCTGCGTGTCTGCCCCTACCTGCTGTGTGACGGTGGGCCAGACACCTAACCTCTCTGTGCCTCTATTTCTTCAATGGTGAACAGGGACACTAGCAGCCCCCACATCCGATCACAGTGGCCTGAAGGTTAAAGGCAACGGCGGCACGAGACGTACAGTAAGAGCTCTGAGCAGGGAGAGCAGGGAGCTGCCCAGGGAGTTCCACCACCATCTCCCATCTGGCCGCCGAGGAAACCGAGGCTCATGGTGACCTGGCCAGGTCTGTTGGACTCAGGGTCCTTCTCATCCCGAAGATCAGAGAGCTGTCACCAGGGAAGGAGCTGGCCCCTAGACACAGCCCAGGAAGCACACAGAGAAGGATGCCCTGGGGACTTCGGTATGTTATTGCAAAAAAAACATTGCTATTTGAACCCTGCTTTCATGCCTCCATTTCCCAGAAAATGAGCCACGGAGACACCAGGAGAGGCAGGAGACCATCCTCCTTGCACAAAACCCATTCCCTTGGATGCTGTCCTCAGCGAGGGTGGCTGAGGGCCAACCAGGGGGCCCACCCGCAGAGTGGCAGAGGAGGTAGGTTGACCCTGCGGATGTTGAGCTCTGTGGTGAAGGTCCTGGCCTTCTGGTAGAAGAGGATAAACTTCTCACGGTCCAGGAGGAAGTTGTGGGAGATGGTGGCCGGCCACGTGTAGGTCTTCAGCTGTGCCCTTCTTGTTGCCCAGGTCCATGGCGGCTGCCAGGGCCAGCTGGTAGTACCCGGCTGCATCAAACGGGTCCTGAAGGGGACAGGCCATGCTCAGCAAAAGGGGGACTCGGAGCCCATCTTCCCAGAGGCCGTTCCTGTCTCCAGGTCATTCCACATGTCCAGCCAATGCTGGCTCACCCCATGAGCCCCGAAGCCTGTGACACTGCTGTGGTGTCAGCTGCAGGAGGTGGGGATGACCCTGACACCCCTGGAAGCCTTCCTGAGTGTCCCTACGCCCCACTCACCCCAAGCCTCCTGCCCCAGTGCCACCCTTTCTGTAGGCAGTGGCTGCTTTCCCCATGGGCTGAGGTCAGGGCAGATCCTGCCTGCTCTGACAGTTCCATGCAGGACTCGTGGCTCCAAGCCACAGCAGGGGCAAAGCGTTGAGTGACCCAGGCTCCCCTCTGGCCCCTGTCCATACTGACCATTTCCAGGCCCTCCACGGGACAGGCCAGGTACAAAACCATCTCAGAAGTGTCCTCCCTGGCAATGATCCCTGAAATACTGATGGAGTGTGACTCCCCAGACATCCACTCCTGTTTTCAATGCATCTTTGGCTCAAACTCACCATCCCTGGGTTGGGATGCCGTCTCCCAGACCTCCTCCTTGACCCTCCCATCCCCCACCCGGCACCTCTTCCACATGGTGGTCACCCAAGGAACCTCTCTAAGACCCATGCCTGGCCTGTTCCTCTTTGCCATCTCAAGATGGCTCCCAGGGCCAATGAGAAAGTCCAAGACGCAGCAGTCCATTCCCTCACTGCCCCGTCCCACACACAGAGCAGGGGCGTGAGAAGGCCCCGAGTCACCGCCACTGCTCATCCAATGGCCCCCGCCCAGCCGAACACTGGACTCTGTGCTGGGTGTGTGGCTGAGCCTAACGTCCTTGCTCCCAGTCTGAGGGACCTGGGAGTGAACACTGACCACACAGGGTGGCCCGGGCTGTGGCAGAGGGAAGCCCAGGAGACCCCAGACTCAGCCGGGGATGGAAGGCAAAGGCTTCCTGAAGGGGTGGGGGCTTCCCAACTAAACAGGAAGGAGCCAGCCAATGCATATGTCTCTGCGTGTGCCTGTGTGTGTGCCTGTGCGTGTTTGTGTGCCTGTGTGTGTGCACGTGTCTGTGTGTGGGCGCCTGTGTGTGCATGTGCATTTGCGTGTGCATTTCCATGTGCCTGTAGTGTGTGAAGCAGCTGTGAGCAGCAGGCTGAGCCAGGACACATCTAATCCACCCTATTCCAGGGCTCACTCTCACATGTAGACTAAAGGGGACCCCATTTTAGAGGCAATCGGCAAAGATGCCCATTTACCTCTGCTCTGCCAGCCTTCCAGGCCCCATGCAGCCCGGCTTTTTCTCCCACTCCTCTGGGCCCTGGGTCCAGGGTCTCCTATACAAGGAGGAGGGTGTAGCCTTGGAAAGACAGCCGCCCTTGGGGAATTCTGAGGGGGCCTCCCTGTGGGAAGCTGGCCTGCGCTGACAGCATAGTCACGATGAGGCCCAGAGGGCTGTGCATGGGAAGGAGGTGAAGGAGGCCTCTGCCCCTCGACCCCAACCGTGGACTTTGGCCTTTCAGGTACTACTTGGCCCTTTCCTTTCTCCTGGACAGGGGGAGTGGGCGGCAGGCTTGACCACGTGAGATAAAGGCCTCTTCTGGGAGGTCGGTCCCCTTGGGTCCCAGGAGACCCTGGGCAGTGAGCAGTGTCCCTCTGGGTCTGACACTTGGCACCTCCCTGTCTGGCTGGGACTTGGGAGGCCACAGGGACCACTTCTGATCACCAGGTGTCGCCAGCACTGGGCAAGGGCCTCCCGGGCAGCCCCAAGCCTGTGGTGGGGGATACGGGGCAGGGTCTTAGGGCTGCCCCAGCTCCTCATGTTGTTCTAAGGCCCCCAAGATTTTGGCCCCTGGACTGGAGTGCCCTGGCCTCTCAGCCCCTAAGGAGCACTGACGAGGTGCCCGTGCGATGCTGAGGAGGGGTCGTGCCTGCTGGGCAGAGGGGTGGAGACACCCCAGGTCTGAGTCTGCCAGTCCCAGCTCTCTACCCCTGCAGGGCTGGGGGCAGAGGGAGCACAACACCTCCCCTCAACACAGACCCGACCCAGCAAGGTCTCAGCCTGGCTGGCTGGGCCCCCGCCCTACTACACCTGCCCTAAGCTGGGGTTTCCCTGTCTGTGAACCCAATGGTAAGACACTGGGGTCCCACCCAACCCTTCCTGGGTGGTGTGAAGATTCAAGGTGTCTCGGGACTCCAGGAAGGAGTTACTCAGTGCAGGCTGGCACCCTGGGCAGGCTTCCTAGAGGAGGCGCCAGGATTTGGGTTGGATCTTGCAACGTGGATTCAGTGTGAGGATGATGCCGTCCTCTGAAATGTCCTTCTCCTGACCCTGTTTTCTTTGTTAAATGCAACTTGACACTTGACTGTCAAGACTCAGTTTGGTGTCACCTCCTCCAGGAGGGCCCCCCTGACTACAATCCTCCTTCTTTACCCAGAGGCCACCATTGCCCACTCATGTGTCAGCCTCCCTGGCTGAGACTGAGTTCTTGAGGGTGGGGCCTGGCCATCTTGGGAGCTTGGTTGTATCTGCTAACCTTGCCGGCTCCTCCAGCTGGGTGCAGAGCTCCAGGGAGGCCACTGGGCCATTCCTAAGGAAGGCTGGAACCCAGGCCTCTGGGGTGTGGGTGGAGATCCCACTCCAAGGGGTCTGGGAACACCCCGTGCCCTACCCCTGCCACCCACCTTCAGGTCATAGAAGATGATGTCACCGAGCACCAGATACATGTTCACGTAGTAGACGGTCTCCTCGTCGAACTCCAGCAGCGAGTTGCAGAGCTACAGGGCCTTGAGGTATAAGTGCTCCACCAGCTTGCCATGGCCCAGCCGGTGGTGCAGGGCGGCCAGCCGTGGTAGGCCATGCGCTCGTTCACTGGTCCCCTGGGTGCAGGCCAAAGGTGCAGGTGTGAGGACGTGGCTCCCTGGGGCAGGGAGGACACAGGCCCCTCAGGAGCAGGTATGCAGACCCCGGGCTGCATGCCTGGCTTGCCTCCAGGCACCTGTGGTCACCTGGGCAGCTCTGGCCAGTCCCTTCCAGGTTCCCAGACTCACTTTCCCATGTGCAAAGCAGAACTAATAAGGCCTGCCCCTGTCTACTGTGAGGCTTTGGAAAGTCGGACTTGGATGGCCCAGTTCTGTGTCTACACAGAGCCACCTGCCTTTGCTCACTGGTTTTAACCAGGAGAACCCAAAAGCCATGCAGTCCAGGTGCTCCTGGGCTCCCCGGCTCCAGGCAACCCACAGACGTGACATCCGACTCCTCCTGGGTGTGGCACGATCAGAGCCCCCTACCTTGGGGAGTCAGCTGCACACCTACTGTGTAATGGGCCACGGGGCACAAGGCGCTGGGGCATGTGGCCTGCCTACGGTTCCCTGTCTCTGGAGGGGGACAGACGACCCTGGCACAGCACCAGGGGATGCCCGGCCTTAAGGGGCAGACTGCTGGAAGGGGAACTGGGATTTTATCAGCCAGAGAGCTGTGCGGTTGATGATGGTGGGAAGGGCACAAGAGAAAGGGAATGTGCCACTCAGCCTGGCACAGGGACCAATGAGATGCCTGGCATGTCTGGAAGGCAGAGGGCACACTGGGCGGCCCTTGTGGTCAGCAGCAGGAACAGGCAGAGGAAGCAGAGCTCAGGCAGGCAGGGAGCTCTGCACTGCGTGAGAGACCTTGGGCTGTGCCCCACAGCCGGACGGGGAAGCCCGTTGGGCAGATCTGCCTGCCTGGACAGGAGACCAGGAAAATCCAGCAGCTGTTTCAGCTCCTGGCCTGCAGACCTGGAGGCTGGGCTCTGGCAAAGTGTGGGTCCTGGCAGGGTGGGGGCTCAGGGGACTTACCCAGAGTGATGCTGAGTGCTAGGGCCATGTAGGCAAACTCCAAGCCCTCCTGGGGCTTCTCCAGTGTGGCCAGGAGTGCCACCAGCTTGTTGCACAGCTGAAGCTGCAGCTCCACCTTGCGGTTGCCCGTAGTCACTCCAGGGGCAGGGCCTGGTCCTACCACACAGGCAGCTGGGGTCAGGTTTCCCACAGCACCCACCTTGCCCAGCGCCCTCCTCAGAGCTCAAACATGTACTTGGAGCTTCCCATGCCCCAGCTACCCCTGCACCTCGACACAGCTCTGTGCTCTGGGATAACCAAGTTGGGGACTGAAGAGTCACCTGAGGCCCATCCAGCTACACCTGACAGCCTCAGACCAGCCTCTCCCACCTGGGCACCGGGGGTCTGACTGGGGGGAGCCAGCACTCCTCTCTGCTCTAAAAACACCACATTTATCTGTGCCCAGGGCTGAGCCACACTGTGAGCTCAGAGGAAGGGAGAAGCCGTCCCACTTCGGGGTACATGCAGACCTGGGTCTCCCACTGATGCTGTGTGTCCTTTGACATGTCCCTGTGCCTCTCTGAGCCTCAGTTTCCTCATCTGGAAGATGGGGACAGGACTTCTCACTCATGGTTGCTTGAGGTCATCAGGTACAAGGGTAGAACCATTGTCACGTCCAGGCCCCGAGCGTTTGTCTCGGGCAGGGGCATGGTCAATATCATTCCCGGTGAGACCACTTGGAAACTCATCATGTGCATGGGTGGCCCTGCCTCCAGGTGGGAGACCTCTACCCTGCCACACCTGTGCCTCAGCCCTCCAGGTGCTCCACTGAGGCCCACCCACATCAGCCCACAGGCCAGCTCACCCGGTAGAAGGACATGCCTTCCTCCCGCTCCCAGGCCCCATTGAAGAAGATGTCTCCAGCTGCCTCAAACAGCTCCAGCCCCAGGTTGGGGTCGCCTGTGTACAGGTCCACATTCTGTGCCACCTGAAAGGAGACAGAAGTTCCCTCAAGACCCACACCTAGCGAGGTGGCCACGCGCACCTTTGCCAGCCTCCTTCCTCTCACACACTACAGGTACACCTGAGCATTTTTCAGACCTTGTGCATTAGGGCTGCCCCCACCACTGGCATGAGGACAATGAACTGATGCACCTGAGTGCCAGGAGGTGACAGAGCAGCTGCAGCCCAGGAGCCCGATACCTGTGAATCCTACCACCAGGGCTAGCCCTAGCCCACTCCCCCTGCACTCAAACCAGTCTCTGTGGCCCCCAGATTGCTGGGAGCCCAGCCCCTGGTTCCCTTCTGCGTTGCCACATCCCTGCCACATCAGCAGTGTTTGTGGGTGGGCCTGGTCCCCTCTTGGCCATGAGCTCTTGATCCTTCTCCTCAGCTCAAGGAGGTATACAGCAGGTGCTCAATAATGAAAACTTCACCAGGCTCGTGGGCTTCACAATTTGTTCCAGATCACACTGTGTTTGGGAAAGCCTCTGAAAACAGTCACTATGATAGATTCATTTTGTAAGGAGATGTGCCACGTGTCGCTTGGAGCAAGTTCTGTGTGTTAACTGAGTGGTCGCATTATTTGAGCATGTGCTGTATACCCGCAGATGCTGTGCACTGTGAGGGGCCACGCCTCTGCCCTCAGGGAAAAGATGCTGGCCACTGGGGGAGGATGTGAGGGAACCAGTTGGAGGGAGGGAAAAGGCACACAACAGGTGCTCAGCAGTGGTTTAGGAATGAGTGGATGGATGAATGAATGGATGAGAAGATGTAGACACATGGATGGAAGGATGGGCCTGTGGCTAGATGAATGCTTGGATGCATGGATGGATGGATGGATGGAATGATGTGTGTATGTCTGTATGTATGTATGGGTGGGTAGATAATGTATGGATGGGTGGAGGGTAGATGATGTATGTACATGTGGATGGATAGATGGTGGATAGACGAATGTATGGATAAACAAATGGACAGATAGATGAATGGAGGGATGGATTAATAGGTAGATAGGTGGGTGGATGGATGATGGAAGAATGGATGGATGAACAGGTGGATGGATGGATGATGGAAGCATGGATAGATGATGGATAAATAGATATGTGGATGGATGATGGATGGATGGAAGGATGAACGGACGGATGGAACAACAGGTGAATGGATAGATAAAAGGATGGATAAATGATGGATGCAGGGATGGACGGATGGATGAATAGACAGATGGATGGATGATGGATGGATGGAAAGATGAACAGATGAATGGATAAATGGACAGATGGATGAATGGTGGATGGATGGAAGGATGAACAGGTGGATGGATGGAAGGATAGATCAACAGGTGAATGGATAGTTGATGGAAGGATGAATGGACGGATGGATGGATGAACAGGTGAATGGATGGATGATAAATGGATGAAGGATGGATGATAAAAGGATGGATGGATGGATGATGGATGGAAGGATGAACAGATGAATGGATGGATGAATGGATAAATGGATGGATGGAAGGATGAACAGGAGATGAGTGGATGGATGGATATATGGTTGAATGGATGGATGGATGGATGAAGGATGGATGGATGGAAGGATGAACAGGTGAATGGATGGATGATGCAAGGATGGACAGATGGATGGAACAACAGGTGAATGGATGGATAAAAGGATGGATAAATGGTGGATGGAGGGATGGACAGATGGATGGATGATGGATGGAAAGATAAACAGATGAATGGATAAATGGACAGATGGATGAATGGTGGATGGATGGAAGGATAGAAAGATGAACAGGTGAATGGATGGTTGATGGAAGGATGAATGGACGGATGGATGGACGAACAGGTGAATGGATGGATGATAAAAGGATGGATGGATGGATGGAAGGATGAACAGATGAATGGATGGATGATGGAAAGACGGATGGATGGAAGGATGGATGAATGAATGGATAAATGGATGGATGGAAGGATGAACAGGAGATGAGTGGATGGATGGATGGATGGATGGAAGGATGAACAGGTGAATGGATGGATGATGGAAGGATGGATGGATGAATGGATGAACAGGTGGATGGATGGTCGCTGAATGAACGGATGATAAAGGAATGAATGAATGATGGATGCACGGATGGATGGATGGATGATAGAAGGATGGATGGATGGAAGGATGAGCAGGCGAGTGGATGAATGATGGAAAGATGGATGGATGATGGATGGATGGAAGAATGAACAGGTGAATGGATGATGGAAGGACGGAAAAATGGATGGAGGGATGGATGAACAGGTGAATGGATGGATGGATGATAAAAGGATGGATGATGAATGAATGGATGGATGGACGGACAGGTGAATGGATGGATCATGGATGGATGGAAGATGGTTGGATGGATAACGGAAAGATGGAAGGATGGACGGATGGACGGACCAAGAGGTGAACAGAAGAATGATGGATGGATGATGGAAAGATGGAAGGATGGATGGATGGATGGATGGACGAACAGGTGAATAGATGGATGGAGAGGTGAATGAATGGATGGTTGCATGGAAAGATGAACAGGTGAATGGATGGATGATGGAAGGATGGATGGATGGATGGAAGGACCCACAGGTGTATGGGAAGATGATGGATAGATGATGGATTGATGGATAGAAGGATGAGCAGGTAAACAGATAGATGATGGAAGGATGAATGGATGGGTGGATGGACAGAGAGTGAACAGCACAGGGGTCCTCCTGCATCCCTTGTCACTCACCTGGATGTACAGGTCCACCAGCTCGCTCTGCCGCAGGATGTAATAGATCTTCCCTGCTTGCAGCCAGGCATGCGCCGCCTCCTCTTTCCTCTGGAGGTCAATGGAAATCTCCAGACTTCGTTTGGTGTAGTCCAGAGCGGATTTGTAGGCCCTGGAATCAGACGCAGGTGTCAGAACAAGGGCTCTCATCCTCCTGGAACCAGTCTGCCTCCTCCCGTGGGTCTGGCGACAGATGAACTGGAATGTGCAGATTGGGAACAGCCCTCTTGTGTGTGCAGTGTTCTGCCCTTCCCAGGCTGCTGGGAGGGCCAGGGTGAACACACACGGCATGGAAAAGATGAAGGACATCCTTCTGAGGGAATCGAGCATCATGCTGCCCTGTGGCAGGAGGAGTGTGCTAGTCCATCTCCCCTGCCTCCCAGACATGGCCTGTGTCTTCTCCAGATGCACCAGGAGCCATTAGTGTTCAGAGGCTATCTGGGCCGATGATTCTCAAGGTGTGCAGGCATCAAAGTCACCCGGAGGCCTGTCCTTATAGCTTGCTGGCCCTGCCCCGAGAGCTTCCGGCTCCACAGGCCTGGGGCAGGCCCTAGAACTCCCACTTGCCACAAACTCCTAGGTGACATGGATGCTGCTCTACTGGTCCAGGGACTACACTTTGCGAAGCATAGCTCTAGCACACTGGCACATTTTCCTTCTGTGAACCTGAGGCCAAGACTGGAGCCAGTCTCCCAGGTCCCCATGGAATCTGGCTCCTTCCCTGCTCTCTCAGTAAGTCCAACACTCGAGGGGGTGTGACTGCAGCAATGTCACTGGGCCCTATGGGTGGGGTGGCCAGGGCCATGGTTACCCCACCAGGTCAGGATGCTTGGGGGAAGGGGAGTAGGCCACATATGGGACGTGAGACCTTGAAACCCTGCCCCAGGGAAGGAGGTGAAACAACTGGCTTTGTCTTCTGTGGGAGAGAAGCCACAGGTGGCTGCTGTGGTCACATTTAAGGGGACAGATGAAGGCCAGGAGTGAAGATTCAGGGCAGGCAAAGATCAGATGACAAAAGCCACCATAATAGGAAGAACAGCCCAGAGTGCACGTACTGCCTCTGCTGGGGTTGAGATGACCTTTGACCCAACAAGGGAGGCTCAAGCTGGGACTCACGGGCCAGCAGCAGCCCTGGGACGACCCCAGGCCCACCAGCTCAAAGCATCTGATGCCAAAGAACCAAATGATCAAAAGGAGAGGGGCTGATGGCGCCCTGAGCCAGCTTCCCTGTGCCCCCCTCCCTGCCCTGCCCGCCCCCACCTCCACCACTGCAAAGCCAGCCCTTACCACTCCGTGCCCAGGGACAGGTAGAGCTGACTGATGGTCTTCAGGATCTGCCCCTCCAGCACCTTGTCGGCCACTTTGTGGGTCAGGGAGAGCTGGAGCTTGTGGTAGATGACACACTGGGCCTTCCTGGGCATGATGACGCTGTAGAAGTAGCACAGCCACTGGACGGCCCGCAGCTGGCCTGGGCAGAAGACAAAATGGAAGATGTTAGTCTCCCAGCATTGAAGCGAGGCTGGCTGTTCTCGGAGGCCCCTGCGCCATGCTTGCCTCTTTCACCTCTGTGAGCCTGGGTCCCATAGGCGGGGAGCCTGAGCGCAGACAGGCCATGCACCTGTGCAAGGGCAGATGCCAAGCACACCGTGACATGGGCACAGCTTGGTACAGATGCTCGTGGTACAGGCCGGCCTTCTTTACAACTCCCAGGGCTGAGATCCTGGCCAGGCTCGGCCCCTGCACCAGGCCATCTATTTCTGCTTCAAAAAGTCCCTCTGGTCAGGACCAGGGCCACCTTCAGCCTGAGCTGATGAGGCCAGGGGCACAAGTAGCCCCTGTCACAGATGGAACTCGCAGAGAGCAAAGCCAAGCGTCATGTCTGCCACACACGGCATCATGTTGGGGGAATGGGGTTCAAAGCCGGCCCCTGGCGTTCCCACACATGCTTCTCTCATGCAACCAGGCTCCCAAGCCACAGGCTCACTGGCCTCTCCCAAAGCCAGGGCGCTGGGAACAGTGGAAAGCTTCTGATTTTCTAGTGTGAGAAACGTTCCGGAGATTAATACAGGAAACCAGGTACGCCGAATGGACATCTGTCACACACGCCCCCCAACAACAGCTGAATACACCGTCCTCTCGAGCACCCATGGGATATTCCCCATGACGGACCATGTGCCAGGCCACAAAATGAGCCTCAGTGAATGGAGAAGGACTGAGACCAAAGCAGAGGTGTTCTTCAGCTGTACTGGCACGAACACTCGAAATCGACAGTGAAGGAAATGTGGGAAATTCAAAAATATGTGGAAATTACACACTCCTAAACAACCAGTGAGTCAAAGAGACCATCAGGGAAACCGAAAACTAATTGGAGAAGAATGCAAACAAATGGACAGCCCGGGCCAGCGCGGTGGCTCACGCCTCTCATCCCAGCACTGTGGGAGTTGAGGCGGGAGGATCGCTTGAGTCCAGGAGTTTGAGATCAGCCTGGGAAACATGGTGAAATCCTGTCTCTATAAAAAAAAAAAAAAAAAAAAAAAATTAGGCGGGGGGGGGTGGTGCACAAACATCTGTAATTCCAGCTACTCGGGAGACTGAGGCATGAGAATGGCTTGAATCTGGGTAAAAGTTGCAGTGAGCCAAGATTGCACCACTGCACCCCAGCCTGGGCAATAGAGCAAAACTCTGTCTTAAAAAAAAAAAAAAAAAAAAAAAAAAGCACAGCGTATCAAAAATTCCAAGATGCAGCTAAGGCAGTGCTGAAAGGGAAATTTATAACTGCAAATGTCTACATTCAAAGAAAGAAGAAAAATCTGAAATCAAAAACCTAACCTTCCGCCTTGAGAAACTAGAAAAAGAACTAAACGCAAAGTGAATAAAAGGAAGAAAATAATAAACGTGAGAGTGGAGATGGGAAGTAAAAATACAGAGAATGGAAAAACAAGACATAATCAACAGAACCGAAGGTGGGTTTTTTGAAAATAATAACAAAATTGACAGATCTTTCACCAGACTAACCAAGAAAAGAAAGACGGGACACAAATGACTAAAATCAGAGACTGAGCACCATGGCTCACGCCTGTCATCCCAGCACTTTGTGAGGCGGAAGTGGAAGGATCGCTGAGGCCAGCATTGAAGACCAGCCTGGGGGAACATGATGAGACCCCATCTTTAATAAAAATAAATAAATAATTAAAAGCCCAAGTTTCTAAAATCAGAAATGAAAGAGGAAACATTATTGCCGACCTGACAGAAATAAAAGGATTCCATGAAAACACTACGAACAATTGTACACCAAGAAATCAGACCATCCAGACACAACAGCCACACTCCTAGAAGGACACAAACTACCGAAAGTGACTCAAAAATGACCCCAAGTAAGCATGTGGGGTATCAGCGCCGCCCTCGGTCTCCTCGACCGTTCAGCGCAGGGTGGGGAGACAGGGAAGCATGATCCCCATTCCCTGGCCTGCATTTCCGAGTCTGAATCCCCCAGCACCCCGGGGAGGGCCTCGTAGGAGGAGGTGTCACAGGCTGTTGTGCCAGGAGCAACCGGAGGCTGCAGTGGCGGCTGGGGCGCTGGGTTCCTGGAGGGTCTCCTTCCAGTCAGAGAATGCCCCTGGGGAAGAAGCCTGGGTCAGAACCCCCCACCCCTCCTTGGGTAGATATGTGGGACCAGGGCCCCTTCACACGGTCCTTTCCAAAATCTCATCCCTCCTAGGGCCAGGAGTGGGTGCCAGGCCTGTGCTGGGAAATGGGCAGGTTTGGTCACAGCCCCTGGGGCTCTGGTCCAGGCCACAGGAGGCACCTCTGAGTGGTCTCACTATGCCATGACAAAGCGCTGCAAGGCAGAGGGGACCCACAACAGTATCCCTCGACTCAGCCATTTCCCTGGACTCAACTTCCTCATCTATCCTCTGCGGCCTAGATTTCGGACAGCCCTGCCCACCTACTGTCCGTTCACTGCTCAGTCTGCAGTGACTGTTCGATAGCACCCCATGGCTCCCCAGTGCTCTTGGGGAAAAGGCCAAGCCACAGCCTGAGGCCCCAGGCCCTGCTTAGCTCTCCAGAAGAGCTTCTCACCATCCAGCACCCAACCCACCCGCTCCCAACTCTGCACCTCCCTGCATAAGCCCTGCTCACTCACCCCCGCTCACACCCCACTCATCCCCGCTCACACTCCCACTCACTCACCCCCACTCACACCCCACTCATCCCCGCTCACATTCCCACTCACTCACCCCACTCACTCATCCCCGCTCACACCCCACTCATCACCGCTCACACTCCTGTTCACTCACACCCCATTCACTCACCCCCACTCACACCCCACTCACACCCCACTCATCCCCGCTCACACTCTCATTCACTCACCCCATGAAACCTCCGCTCACCAGCACTCACACCCCACTCATCCTCGCTCACTCACCCCCACTCCCTCAACCCTGGGCCTTCACACAGGCTACATCACCAGCCCCTCCTCCACCACCAGCCCCTCATCCACCACCTATTAGTTGACTAAATCCTCTCAACCCTCTGGTTCTAGACTAAAGAGACTTCCCTAACCCGGGGCCAAGTGCTGCCCCACCATCACGCCACTCACCCTTTTGTGGCTTCTGTGGCCTGAAGCTCACATTCCTACGCTCAGTCTCTGCCACCCCAGGACCCTACAAGCCCCATTTGTGGGTGGGGCCTGGCACACTCTGCACACAGCCCCTCCCAGCCACTACCCTGGCCTCCGGGGCAGCTGGAGAGCCACGTGCCTTTGCTCCAGAGACTTTGGCAGAGGGTGGAACCACCCCCTCCCTGAGGCAAACCTACAACAACCTTCCCTTCCCCACTGGCTTCCCAGGCCTCCTCTGGAACCTTGTGCCTGCATCCCAAATGTACTGGGATGGATCCCATTCCCCGGGAAATTCCAAGAGCCCTTGGTGCGTCCATATCACCAGGCTGTCCACATGTGGACCCTGAGGGGAAGAGACAGAGCTGCAGAGGGGAGACGGGAGGGCCTCCCTGAATCAGCCCCTCAGGAAGGAGCAGACCTTTCAGGGACATCAGTTGAGGCCCCTGCAACCTAAGGCTCTGAATTCTGCTACCCGCTGAGGGCAGTGTGACCTCCCATCTCTGAGGCAGAGCACAGGGTGAACTGCAGCTTCTCCAGGTCATGAAGAAGGAACCCACAACTATATGTGGGCCCCAGCACTCGAAAGGATGCCCCACCTCATTCGGGGACCAGGCAGGGGTCAGCATGTTCATTGGAAGAAGTGTGGGACCCCACGGCCTCCAGTGCCAGAGTAGACGGGAGGTTCAGGCCCACCTCAGGCGACATCCTCCAAGCCCCCAGCCCACACCACAGAGGGGTGACTGTCGCATCCAATGCCCACCGTACTCAGCTCTGTCACCACCCCCCGCGTTACCCCAAGGCCCAGCTCATAACCAGAGGAAGCCTGAGCCACGCGCAAAACCCACCTTGTTCCTGCGGCTGCTCGGTCTCAGCTTCCTCTACTGAGTCTGGCAAGGGAGAAAAGAGAAGCAATGAACACCCCCAGCCAGCACCTCTGGTTCCATGTCAGGTTCAGCTGGGTGTCGGTGTTGCAGGGTGAGAGCATTGCAGGGTGCAGGGGTTGAAAGTAATATCATCCGAGGGCCGGGCGCGGTGGCTCAAGCCTGTAATCCCAGCACTTTGGGAGGCTGAGACGGGTGGATCACGACGTCAGGAGATCGAGACCATCCTGGCTAACACGGTGAAATCCCGTCTCTACTAAAACATACAAAAAACTAGCCGGGCGAGGTGGCGGGCGCCTGTAGTCCCAGCTACTTGGGAGGCTGAGGCAGGAGAATGGCGTAAACCCGGGAGGCAGAGCTTGCAGTGAGCTGAGATCCAGCCACTGCACTCCAGCTTGGGCGACAGAGCGAGACTCCATCTCAAAAAAAAAAAAAAAAAAAGTAATATCATCCTCTTCCCTCCTGGATCATGGGAACAACATCACTGGGGGGTGTATACTTTCTGTGATATGGGGAGTAATATCGTCTTCTGTGCCTTGGAATATTAAGAACAATATCATGGGGGGGCGTGTACATCTTCTGCAATATTGGGAATAATATTATCCTCTCTCCCCCTGCATACTAGGAAAGATAGCAGAGTGGGTGTTCACCTCCCGTGATATGGGGATTAATACCATCTTCTCCCCTTCTGGATAGCAGGAAGAGTATCACACGGGGGTCTACAGTGTCTGCGATACTGGGAGTAATATCAACCTCTCAGCCTTGGAATATTAAGAAGAATATCACAGGATGGATGTACACCCACGGCCATATTGGGAGTAATATCAGCCTCTCCTCTCCATGGATATTAGGAATAATATCCCAGGATGTACGCCTCCTGCTCTATGGGGAGTCATATCATCCTCTCCCTTCCAGGATATTAATAACAATATCACAGGGCGGGTGAACACTGCCTACGATACTGGAATTATTATCATCCTCTCCCCCTCCAGATACTAGGAACCATATAACAGAAGAGCTGTACCCTCCCTGCGATATTGGGAGTAATATCATACGCTTCTTCCATGAGTATTAGGAGCAATATCACCGGGTGACTGTCCATTCATTGCTATGTTGGGAATCATGTCATACTTTACTCCCTGGATATTAGGATCAGTGTCACAGTGTGAGTGTACACCTACTGCGATATTAAAACTAAGATCATGCTCTCTGTCCCTGGATATTAGGAACAACATCACAGGTAGGTGTACACTCCCTCGATATTAGGAGCAATAATATGATTAATTAGTAAACATCAATGATCAATTTTAATAATTATCAGGCTGGTCTCGAACTCTTGACCTCAGGTGATCTGCCCGCCTCAGCCTCCCAAAATGCTGGAATTACAGGGGTGAGCCATCGCGTCCAGCCAACACTTCTTTACATCTCTTTTTGGACCTCAAATTTAGCATGCCCAAAATGCACTTTTGATTCCTCCTGCTATAACCCACTCCTCCCATAGTCTTCCCGATCCCAATAACAGCATCTCTAGCCTTCCAGTTACTCAGGCCAAAATCCTTGACATCATCCTTAAAACTTCTTTTTCTCTCTCTTGTCATGCAAGAGAGAGACTCTCCTTTCAAAATAAATGCCAGACCTAACCCCTTCTCACTTTCCTCATCATTTCCAACCACGTCCAGCCCTCATCATAGCGCTCTGGGTTACTGTAAAAGCCTCCCAATCGCCAGGCAGAGTGGCTCACACCTGTAATCCCAAGCACTTTGGTAGGCCAAGGCAGGTGGATCATCAGAGGTCAGGAGTTCAAGACCAGCCTGGCCAACATGGTGAAACCCCTCTACTAAAAATACAAAAAATTAGCCGAGCATGGTGGTGGGTGCCTGTAATCCCAGCTATTCGGAAGGCTGAAGCAGGAGAATCACTTGAACTCAGAAGGCAGAGGTTAGAGTGAGCCGAGATCGTGCCATTGCACTGCAGCCTGGATGACAAGAGCGAAACTCCATCTCAGAAGGTTAAAAAAAAAACAGCCTCCCAACCCAACTCTCTCCTTCCGCCTTTCACCCTGCCCTGCATTCTACCTTCCACTCTCAAACATTTCAGAAAAAAAAAAAATTATATCCACAGAAAGAGAAAAAGAAAGTGCAAATGGGGTGAAATGTTTGGGGAATCTGAGGGAAGACCATACGGGAATTCTCTGTACTATTTTTGCAACTGTTCAATAAGTCTGGATTATTTCGAATTCAAGAGTTAAAGAAAGAGGCCGGGCGCGGTGGCTCAAGCCTGTAATCCCAGCACTTTGGGAGGCCGAGACGGGCGGATCACGAGGTCAGGAGATCGAGACCATCCTGGCTAACACGGTGAAACCCCATCTCTACTAAAAAATACAAAAAAACTAGCCGGGTGAAGTGGCGGGCGCCTGTGGTCCCAGCTACTCGGGAGGCTGAGGCAGGAGAATGGCGTAAACCCGGGAGGTGGAGCTTGCAGTGAGCTGAGATCCGGCCACTGCACTCCAGCCTGGGCAACAGAGCCAGACTCAGTCTCAAAAAAAAAAAAAAAAAAAAAAAAAAAAAGAGTTAAAGAAAGAAAGAAAAAAAATCTCCCTTTGTGAATCCATCCTGTATTTCCCCTGGCAACTTAAGGATGCTCTTAACTAAGCACATCTATTTTTTCATGAACACTTAAAGAACCCTTGCCTAGTTTTGATTTTCTGTGCTTGGCAGAAGTGTGTGTGTGTGTGTGTGTATTTCATATATATGTGTGTGTGTATATATGTGTGTGTGTGTGTTTTGTGTATATATAGAGAGGGAGAAATATATACGTGTGTGTATATATAAATCTATATTGTATATTTACTATGGTAATATATATATCTGTGTGTGTGTGTGTACATATATTACGTACCCCATAGCCTGTCCTTAACCAGTTCTAAACTTAGTGGGAAAAATACATACCTAAGCAGAGAATTTCAAAATAATATGATGCATGTTTTGATAGAGGGATGGGTTGCTATGGAACACGCTGCTAAGACACAAAACCTCCAAGATGGGACAATGAATGAATGAAATATTGCACCTATAGGCACCCCCTCTGATATCCCCACAAATGTTTATAGTTATATGCATTTGCTTCCCCCAGGACCCCCGTTTCATAAGGGTTAGTCCTAGAGCCTAGAAGTTCCTACTATGGTTGGCATACATATGCCATTCAAGAAAGAATGACTGAGTGAATGACGAGTGAAGAACCATTTGTCAGCCAGTAACACAACATGCACTGGTATGCAAATTATATTTTTGTTGAAAGCAAGGGCAGGATCACAAATTATCCTTCCAGAGAAAGCAAACCTCAAAAGCTTCTTTACCCTACTAAAGCACATTATAAGAAGCTCCCCTTATATAAAAGAAAACCTCCTCGTTCATTATCAATGGCATGTAAACCAATAAGCCTTCACCTCTAATGACATCTCTTCCGTCACCAGGGCTAGATAAAGGAGGTTCCGGAAACCCTGGTAGTTGTGAAGGCGGCTCCCAGCTCTGACACTCTTGGATCCCTGCGGGGGCGGAGGTCACACAGCAGAACAACCGAGGGAAGCATCATCAGGTTTCGAATATGTTTGAACCAGAGACGGCAAATAGGCTTCAACCAGCTGAAAACACCAGAGATTCATGGTGGCCACCTGAGGGGTTGTGCTCTTAAAAAACAAAAATTAAAAATAAAATTAAAAAATTAAGAAAGGAAGGGGTCAAGAATCCATCAGGTCTGACTGAGATGTGTATCAGTGACTAACACCCCGTAAGGCAAAAGTGCTCCAGTGCGCTTTGGGTTCTCTTCAGCAGTATTTAAAGGCGTGTGCTTCCCTAAGACTAAGCCACGGGAATACCCCTAGCAACACTGCCAGGAGAAATGTCTACCATGGATTTGGCTAGAAATACAGTTGTCTTTAACAAATTAACACTGAATAAATCCTGCCTTATTAGAGCCTGAGAGGATGACATTCTCAATGATAACAGTTATCACTACAATCTCCAAACATCTGCGATCCTGCAAGGAGGAACTGTGACAGCGCAGGTCACGTGTCCAGAATGCTTCCCAGACTGCCTGTTACAGAATAAAAGAAATGAAACCCCCCCCAAGAATGTCTTCTCTCACATTTAGCCAGTTGTTCCTTTGTGTGCATCTCTGCGCTAAAATGGCCATTCTTCCCCACAGCCTGAAGTCATATGCTAAAATAAATGAGACTCACATGAAGCCAGAAACGTGCAGATGCGAGGAAACCAACACAACTGAAATGGGCTGGAGAGTGTGGCCAGGAGGATGGTACTTCCCAGGAAGCAATTACTTCATCTCTGCCCATGAAGCAGGCAGCTGTCACTGTCCCCCAGGCCCACACCAGCCACTCGAAGTACGTTCTAACCAAACTACCTCCAACAATCAACATCAATACACCACACAATTGGCTTCTGAAAGGACACCTTGCAACCAACAAGAAACTGTTAGCACAACTTTGAAAACCTGTGCAACTAAAAACCTTGGAAAGGGATAAACACTGCCACATTTTGACTCAAATACTGTCATGGGGTAGCACTGCAATAATTCACTGAAACAAAAGAATGAATGAGGAATACGTTTATATAGGAATCAGAGGAAGCATGACTAATCATTTGAAGAAATAGGTCAAGAAACTGCTAGGTTCAAATGCTACCGTGAGACACTGTCAGGGCCTTAGGCAAATTCACTTCTCTTGGTCCTGTTTCTAGGTTCATCAAAAACCAGCTTTGGACTAGGGAATCTGTTGCTTCCCAAAGCCTTCCTTCTGTGATTCCAGCCCAGATTTTAGGACTGCTCTCCCACTTGGTATATGAAAGTGCTTTCTGTGTAGAATAGCAAGAGTACATTTCTGTGTTGAATGAGGTTTGGGACCTACTCTATGAGGCAGAATATCATCATGTAACTTTAAGCATGACGACAAGGCACACACTAGAATAAGGATAACACATAAGATGTGGCCATACACCTGTGCGTGCCTGGCAGGGAGATGGAGAAGTCTCATTTAATGAAGCCGCGGTGCCTGTTGCACCTGAATATCCTCAGTCCACGTCAAGTTCACAACGTCCTTCTGACATCAAACCACATGTATCCCATACTTTTCCATACTTTCTACCCAAGATTAAAATATGCAGAGCACCGTGATAAAGACGCCTCCATCCCCAGCATGTTGGCTCTCGTTCTGTAGAATTACATACTTGAGGTACAAAATGATCACCAGGCTGCAGCGGCAAGCAAGACTGGGCTCCGTGGGGACAGCAGGCCCTGCAGCAGCCACCACTCCTGTCTCCACAGTCTGATGCAGCTGCAGAGAAGCTGTGGTTGAGGCCATTCACTTTGTGAGAGAACCACACAGGAGGGAAAAGGTAGGGGAGGTAGGGAAGAGGGCAATGTCAAGCCTCTGAGCCCAATCCAAGCCACCGCATCCCCTGTGACTTGCACGTATACACCCAGATGGCCTGAAATAACTGAAGAATCACAAAAGAAGTGCAAATGCCCTGTCCCACCTTAACTGATGACATTCTACCACAAAAGAAGTGAAAATGGCCGGTCCTTGCCTTAAGGGATGATATTATCTTGTGAAATTCCTTTTCCTGGCTCATCCTGGCTCAAAAAGCTCCCCCACTGAGCACTTTGTGACCCCCACTCCTGCCCGCCAGAGCCAGAGAACAACCCCCTTTGACTGTAATTTTCCTTTACCTACCCAAAGCCTATAAAAGGGCCCCACCCTTATCTCCCTTTGCTGACTCTCTTTTTCGGACTCAGCCCGCCTGCACCCAGGTGATTAAAAAGCTTTATTGCTCACACAAAGCCTGTTTGGTGGTCTCTTCACAGGGACACGCATGACAGGCAGGTGCAGAGCCAGGGAAGGACCTGTCATGAGAACAGAAAGGAATGTGCCTCCCTGTACGCACACTCGGATTTTATGACAATGTGGGCAGGGAGCTGAACAGGATGCCTGAGAACATTCCTCCAAGTTCTTTGGCTGATTTTCTAAATATTGGTGTAAAATCTGAACTCAGACAAATTTCTTTTTAAATCGTTTCAATCAACATCTTTGGTGCTCAGCATCATGTCTACATGATCATCTAGAAAACCAACTTCTGTTCTAAGGCTCACATCTTCCTATTAAGTCCCAGGGATTTTACAAGGGAATGCACCTCTCATTCGCATCAAGAACACACACAACTACCATTAAAGAAATGCTTAATTTGCCTACATAATTTTTTAAACACCCAGATTTGAAATACAATAGAGAAGACAACTTTTTGATAGCTCTGCTTTCCAACTGCGAACTGCGGGTCGAGAAAATAACCTGCCATGATTTCTAACCAGTCAACAACCTGTCTTCCCTGGCTGCAGTAGGAGCAATCTTTCTGAGCTCAGGATGAAAAAGAACCCAGCTGTTCAGGGGACAGATAGTCATCAGTTCTCAGCGGGCTTCCCGAGTCCCAAATCCCCATGTGATACGTGGAAGTAAAAAGCTATCAATGACCAAGCATCTGAACTCTTATCCCACCTCGACATCTGCTTCTCCTGCCATGTAAATTTAAAATTAATAAGCCTGCTATTAGAGAACAGAGTTGGTGCTGCATGGCTGTCTTCCTAAAATTATGGATAATTACCAGCCCACAATGGCTTCTAATCAGATTTGAGTAGTCCCTTAGACAGGAAGCTAAAGTGCCTCAGCCCTAAACTGAGAAGAAAACAGAAACTGGAATGCTCTAGGTTTGATTTTTTCCCCCTTGTTCTAAAGTTGATGTTCCCGAATCTCCTTCTACTGTCTTGCTTATAAAATGTATGAGAAACAGGGAAATTTAAAGACATGATAGAAATGGCCACTTTTTCTAGGTACAAACTTTGTGAACATTATTTTCAGCTGCTGGGCTTTTTCTCCACAAACTGTGAGCCTGGAGGACATTTTCTCCCTCGTGGTTACACATTCAGAGTCAGGGAAGGTGGCTTTAGCAGTAAAGAGGGGAGTGCAGTGAGAAGTGACCGGACACTGAGAAGGGCAGACAGGGACTCTACCTCGGTGGCCTGCAGCACTCCTGAGCCTCGGCCTTTACTTTTCTATCTGTACAAAGGATCTAAAGGCCTGTGATTCTAGGCCACGACAGCTCTTCATACACACATACACAAACATCACACGCCTATGTGAAAAGCTGTGACACTTGGCTGATTTCCTGAAGAGGTTATTTGTATCATTTCTACTCATGTACTCCACCTCCTTCCAGACAAGTATCTGAGGATGATGGGCTATCCCACAGCCATGTGTGTAACCTCTCCTGCTTACGATCCCTGTTCACATAGCATTTTCCAAAAGCATTTGGTGTGAAGTGACAGAAGAAAGAAGAATAAGGTTCTTTCAGCCCATTCATTCATTCATTCATTCAACAAATATTGACTATCTACGTGCCAGACACTGGTGATATAACAGCGAACATATATTTTTGTAGGTAGAGACAGACAACCAAAAAGTATGTTAAAGAGTGATCGATGCTGTAGAGGAAAATACACCAGGAAACAGGAAAGAAGAATACCCCTATTCTAAACAGGAAAGAAGAAGCCACCCTACACTGGGGTGACGCTAGTGTTACAAAATGGAAACAGCGGCCGGGCGCGGTGGCTCACACCTGTATTCTCAGCTCTTTGGGAGACTGAGGCAGGCAGATCACCTGAGTTCAGGAGTTCAAGATCAGCCTGACCAATATGGCAAAACTCTGTGTCTACTAAAAACATAAAAATTAGCTGGACGTGGTGGCACACGCCTGTAATCCCAGTTACTCAGGAAGCTGAGGCACAAGAATCACTTGAACCTGGGAGGCAGAGGTTGGAGTCAGCCGAGATCACACAACTGCACTCCAGCCTGGGTGACAGAGGAAGACTCTGTCTCAAAAAAAATAAATAAATAAAAATAAAAATAAAATGTAAACAGAGAATAAGATACCAAAAGAAAGAACATGAACAACTAATTGTAACAAAAGCCTTTGTAAGCTGATACTTTCCTTCCTGGATCCTTGTCCCTTACAAATGGAAAAAAAGGGTGGGTAGGGGGTAGCATCAAAATGATGTTTTAAGACGGTTTGGGGTTTCACATGTCTGACAGCCATACTCACGTACTTCAAGGAAAAAGCTCTAGCTCTATAAGCCATCTGGGCAATGGTTTAATGTCTTTTCCTTTTTTTTTCCCCCACAGTTTTTAAAATACAGGAAAACATGTGTGTTTATTTGGCTGCTCTGTGCCCGCACACGTGCAAACTGTGCTAACAGGTTTTTCCATGTTTTGCTGAATTTGCCAGCTTGCCATAAACAGGCTTCCATGTCGTAATTGTCTATAAATAGCACAAACACACGAAAATGCAAATCAAGACAAGCTGTCCCTTCCACTGCTGTTGCCATGATGACAGGAGAGCGACCATTGGCCAAATCAATACGCGGAGACTGCAGCTGTCTGGCAGAGAGCACAAGGTCGACTGCTTTTCCCATAGCATTTAAAGAAACAAGCGGAAACGGCTCTCCACACAGGACAGACACGTCCTTTGTTCTTTGAATCAATACTGCCAATGCCCAAAATACTTTCTCCATCACACTATCTATATGGAATTCAAGTTCCTTCCAATGCCATGAGTAACGCCAGTGATAGACTATGTTTAGTCATAATGACCCATTAGCATTCTTTTTCCTCTAAAATGTTGAAATAATAACATTGAGTGTGCACTCACGAGGTGCCAGGCTCTGAGTTTGATCTCGTTTGGTTCTCGTTGAAATCCTGTAAGATCAGTACCATATTCTTTCATTTTTCATAGATGAGGAAACTGAGGCATAGAAAGGCTAAGTAAGTTGTCCATGGTCACAGGTTATTTAGGAACTTTTCTCCAAACTTTCAAAACTTAACCACTGCCACTATTACAAATGGGTTTTTGTTTGTTTGTTTTTGTTTTTTTTTTGAGACAAGGTCTTGCTCTGACCAGGCTGGAGTGCAGTGGCATGATGATGGTTCACTGCAGCCTCGACTTCCCAGGCTCAAGTGATTCTCGCACCTCAGCCTCTCCAGTAGCTGGGATTACAGGCATGAGCCACCACATCTGGCTAATTTTTTAATTTTTATTTTTTCTAGGGATGGGGTTTCATCATGTTGCCCAGACTGGATCCAAACTCTGGGCTCAAGAGATCCTCCCAGGTCGGCCTCCCAAAGTGCTGGGATTACAGGTGTAAGCCGCTGTGCACAGCCCTACAAATGTGACTCATACAAAGTCAGAGCAGTGAGCAGGAAGAGAACAGAGACTTCAGCCAGTCTCCTGGCTGTGGCAACACCATATCCCTCCTCCATACCGTAATGTGTCTACACCCACCAAGCTCCTAGACGTTGAAGGCAGGCCAGCTCAGAGATGAAACAGCAGTCAAGAAAGAGAAGATGCAGACATGTGTCTTGATTTCAGCTCGAGCGTGCCTCTCTGCCTTGCAGCTGCACAGGCAGAAACCAGGGGCGGTGAGTCTGAGACAGTGTGTTTGGTTCCTGGCAGGTAATCTTTTGGGAGACCATCCCATACAATTAGTGTTACACTTCTCAAAAAGGAACTGTGACTTTTATAGAAAAATCATTTCCATTTGGGAGAAAGGCCTAATAAAACCACAAAAGGATAATACATTCATACAACAACAAATTCAATTCATCTGTCACAAACTGAAATCCCAAAGCCCTCTGGGCACACAGCTGCTTTTCTGAGCTGAAATTCAACTCCAGTTGAGAAACAGGTCAATTTTTCTAAAAAATTTTCTTTTTCACATGCCTTAAATAAAAATTCCTTCCCCTCACTTGTCATTTTCCAGATTTAATGGCTCTGTTGGTCTTCCTCTCATTTAGGCCATGAGCACTGGCTGCACGTCTGCTATGGCCCGGACTCCAAGGGAGGCACCCTAGGGAACACAGATGACCTCAGCACAGCGACACCCTCAAGGAGCACACACGGAGAAGGCAAGATGATACAATCGCAGACTTCACACAGAAAAGAATGTGGCATCCATACCCCATCCCATTTCTAGAAAACAACGATGCTGAGTCAGTAACATTTACCGAACAGCCTGCAGTGTGGAGGCAGGCACGAGGGGGCTCCATACAGGGAAGAGCACCTTCAGAAGGGGGCATGCAGACAACGTGGAGGCAGGAGACGCCCCCACGCACAAGGGCCAGCCTGGGGGCCTGCAGAAATGCCCATGCATCTGGGAAGAGGGAGAGAGGACAAGATACTTAAATGCTCCAAAATGAATAGAAGCCTCCCAAGAACTTCCCCCGAAATGGGGCAGGGATTTACAAAAGACCAAACCGAGCATGCGCAGTTACCTGAGCATAGCGCCAGGAGAGCAAGCTATTCCAGGAAGAAACAGGGTCCCTAGAAGCCTGAGCCTCTACTCCCAGCTCTGCGACTCATTCACCCTATGACCTTGGTGAAGGCTCTTAGCTTCTGTGAGCCACAAGAGAATCACGCGAAAACAGAAGATATGAAAACTGCTCTGCCTTTTTCACAGAACTGCTGAGGGAATAAAATCAGATCATGGATTTTAAAATTCTCTGTGAATTATGAAGTAAAATACAAAAATATGAAATCATTCTTACCATTAGTAACAGCTCTGTAAAATTAAGAGCAGAGGTAAGATCACAGCATTTTCCACCTCCCGACTCCCGAGAGAAATAGTGAGTCCAGCCGATGTATTTGTGCAACCCCAGTATCTAGGCTTTGAGAGCCTCAAACCGCTCATGAACTCTGACAGTATCACTGCAGCCCACTGCTCATTAAGTTCTCCAAGACAGTCAACTGACATAAAATACTACAGCTTTTTCAGCTGGGCTTGAAGCCCAGCACACAGCACAGCTAAACAGTGAAGAGGTTTTCTGCCACTAGACTCAAAAGCCGGCTTTTGTAGATTCCCATAGAAAGAACATTCAAGGCCAGGCATCGCGGCACATGCCTGTAATCCCAGCAATTTGGGAAGCTGAGGCAGGAGGATCACCTGAGGTCAGAAGTTCAAGAACAGCCTGGCCAATATGGCAAAGCCCCATCTGTACTAAAAATACAAAAATTAGCCGAGCATGCTGGTGGGCACCTGTAATCCCAGCTACTCGGGAGGCTGAGGCAGGAAAATCGCTTGAACTTAGGAGGCCGAAGTTGCAGTGAGCTGAGATCACGCCACTGCACTCCAGCCTGGGCGACAAGAGTGAAACTCCATCTCAAAGAAAAAAAAAAAAAAAAGAAAGAAAGAGAATTCTTTTTTGCTGATGTTAAATTTCCTGTGCTTAACACAGAGAAATCATACAACACTGAAATCCTGAAAACATATCATAAAAAGCATTTAGCGACTGAAAAGACATTTAATATAACCTGTAACAGTGAGTTCCCCTCCTCTTTCCAGCCAGCTCCACTAACGCTGTGACCCTTAACAATGCTTCCACTAACAGAGAGGAAAATTAATAGGACCGCTTACCCCTCTCAGCTGACAGCTAAACCAGTGCTTCTGCCTGGGCTCACTAAAGATGACCTTTACCCAAAACCAGGCTGCAACGACCCTGTAGATGTTGACTAACGATTTCAAAATTCCCATATTCTTTGTCCATTCCTAAGGAAGATGAACTGAAGCCAGGTGTCTCCAAGTCAGAACTAACAGCGGCCTTAAACATCAGATGGCCCGTTCCCTTCTTTGACAACTGGGGTATCTAAAGCTGAGCTTATGGAAGAAAACAGCCTGTTTAGTAACAAAGCGAAAACCAAAGCCTAGTCACCCAACCTCTGGTCTGGAACTTCTGTGACAATCCAGCACCCATACAGGATGAGTCTCCCTAACCAGAAACTCTGAAATCCGCAACTTTTGAGTGCCGACGTGATGGTCAACGAAATGTTCATTGGAACAGCTCAGACTCTGGATTTTTGAATTCAGGATGCTCAACCAGCAAGTATAATACAAATATTCAAAAATCCAAAAATGTAAAAACATCTGAGACACTTCTGGTTCCAAGCAGTTTGGATGAGGGATATTCAACCTGCATTTTTTGTTTTTTCCTCTAATGAAGGAAATTAGAAACGAGACCCGAGCAAAGTCATTCAATCCATACTAAAGTCATTCAATAGTTTAATGAGTACCCATTTAGAGTTAAGTGCTACCCGCAGATATTTAAAAGGATGAATACATACATGCCTATAATCCCAGAACTTCGGAAGGCCGAGGTGGGAGGATCACCTGATGTCGGGAGTCCAAGACCAGCCCGGCCAGCATGGTGAAACTCCATCTGTACTATAAATGCAAAAATTAGCCGGGCGTGGTGGCTCACACCTGTTATCCCAGCTACTCTGGAGGCTGAGGCACAAGAATCGCTTGAACCTGGGGGGAGCACGTTGCAGTGAGCCGAGATCACACCACTGTACTCCAGCCTGGACCACAAAGCAAGACTCTGTCTCAAAGAAGAAAAAGAAAAAAGAAAATTTAAATTGTGTTTTCACATGGAGCCCATGTTCCCAGAACACAAGCCCTTCTCTATGCTCCAAAGGCACACAGGGTGCCCCTTTATCTTAATGCTCACCATATTCCATGGCAGCCACTGGCACGTGTCTGTCCATCGCACTAGACTTCCTGCGCATGAGGCAGGGATCATATATTATTACCTTTCTGTCCCCAATGTCTGGCCTAGAAGACACTCAGTAAATGATTACTGAACTAAGTCAGTTACTAAGACATTTTAAACTTGTATTAACAAAATTGATTTAATAAGTTTGCCAATGCAGCCTTCATACCACACAGCTTAAATCTCAACCTGCGGATTTATCTTGTGTTCTGCTAGATTATCACCTATTAACATTCAGGAGACACCTAGTATGTGCTAGGCATTACTAATTGCTGGGAACCTAGCAGTGACAAAACAACATTCCTTGTTCAAAGAGAAGTTCTAGTATAAAGAGGAATAGAAGGAACAGGCTAGATTGATGAGAGAGATAAGAAAAGGACAGGCTGCCATGGGAAGCACCTGGTCTTATCTGGATGGTACACAGTTAACGAAGACTGAGTGCTTCATATAGCATAAGATGATATCCTCCAAAGAAGCGAATGAAGCTTTGATTCCCCAGTACCAGAAGTCATCATAAAGTTGCGTACAGCCCCATGCTTAGTGTAGGAAGTGAAACCAAACAAACAAACAAAGCTCCAACTTCCAGAGGAAACGGTCCAATTATGAAATCCTCTGGCTACGTTCCATTGAAATTCAAGGTATTCAAGAGGCCAATATTTAAGTGATAAATTTACCCAACCACTTAAAACTAAAGTAGTCTTTGGTTCAAGGGGTAAAGGTATAGTACCTTTTACAAATTTATTAGCTCTTAATATTTACATTTAAATATGATGATGATGGTGTAATAATAACTTTACTGAGTAGTTACTATGTGTTAGGCACCAAACTAAGCACGTTACACACACATTTGCACGATCCTGTGAGATGATCATGACCCCTTGTCATCCCATTTCATAGATGAAAGTCATGTTTATATAAGCTTAAAAACTTATCCCAAATAACACAGCTAGTTAGCAAAACTCAGGCAGCCTGACTCCATAGGCCTTGTTTAAAGAAGTAATATTTATAAACTGTCCAGCACAGCAGTGGTACAAACAAGAGTTCAATAAATGCCTAAAGGGTACTTCATACCCAAAATTGTTTCCCGCCAATCAAACTAGACTTACCCTGGTTCTGCATAAGCAACTGTCAAATTATTGTTCCACGAAGAAAAGGTGGAATGGGTAGAGATCAGAATAGAGTGAATAACTGGTAAATATACTTCATGACAGGTAGTAACAGGATGTGGCATTTAGGGTATTTCCAGGTTTGTTTGCATAACACTTTTTCACAGTTCTAAAGCACAAGAACCATTCTAAGCTGGTGAAAGCATAAGGCATGTCTATGATCCAGGACTCCAATTCACTGTGGATCAGTGGATCTCAACCTTTACTCAACCTTTACAGTATATCAGAACCACCTGTGGGTTTTTAACAACACTAGAGCTGCCCAGGCTCCATTCCTGCAGATTCTATTTCAACTGGTCGGGAGTAAGCACGCATGCTTTTTTCACAGCCCCCCAGATGCAGCTAGATTTGCAAACCACTGTCCAAGATGCTCTCACACTTCCGCTCAGTTCACTCACTGAGATTCTAAGCACTACGAATCGGGCTAAGTTAACAAGTCAGGCTCCACTCCCTAATAATATTGGCAAAGAAACCAAGATCAGAGATTTATTCCAGTCCAAACCAAACAAATTGCCGGGTGAAAAAAATGCCCTGGCATAGTTTGCCATACAAAACAACTTCCTGCATCTTCCCAGTCAGTAGCCTAGAGACTGACTCTGAGCCATGAGAATTCAGAGTCAGGGGAATATGCCAATCTGAGGCATCTGCCACACTCCTAGCACACCCTCAAAAGCGCCCAGCTACATTTCACATCCACTGTCCTAACAGGGGTCGAAATAGGGAAGAGCAGTGCATTACAGAAAACAGAGCCTGCTGGGCATCAAAAGGCTGGAGAATTCCAGTCCTAGCCCTGCTACCAATCGGTCTGGTCACTTCTCTCTGGTCCTGGTGTGGCCAACAGTTATGCGAGAGGGTGAGGCATAAAAACACAGATGTCAGGCAAGCTCCAGCATGCAAAATACATAGAAATTAAAAAGCATTAAGGTGATATCAAGGAATGTATGCCATCAACCAGAAAAGTAACTGAAGTGTTCCTTTTCCCATTCTTAAGAAATCAAAAGTGGAAGCAGAAAATTGAGCAATCAGCCTACCAAGTTGACTGGGGCAACATAATACACTCACGGATTCTGCTCACAACAGCGGGGGTGGCAGACCAAAAGGAGAAATGCAGAGCGTCCCTCTCTCCTCTGTCCACCTATGCCACCAGCACATGAATGCGTCCACACGCAGCGCCCAGTCTCCTGTTCCACTGACGCCAGCGTCCACTCACCACAAGCCTACTAAGTGCCACATGTGCTAGGATGCTCCCTCATCTCATCACCATAGACATCCCTGCTGGAGGTGAGTATGTGACAGACGAAAATCACGGAGGACTAGGGAGGTTGAGACCCACATTCCCACTGCCGTGAGAGTGAGCTTGAGAGGGACCCCAAGGCTGGGCCCTCCATGCCGCTCTCCTCAGTCATCACTCCCAGACCAGAGCAACGAGGGTGAATTTTCTTCCTCTCACTATTTTCAGCCCCTTGGCTGACCCAGCATTCCCCAGAAAGCTATCGAGTTCTGGCAGCTCTGAGGCCACAAAGCCATAAACGCACGGGACACACAGCCCATCTGTCTCTAATGGGTCTTTTACTTGTCATGCTGGTCATTTCTAAGAGCAGATGGGTTAAGAAAGACTTGGCAAGTTACCACGAAATGACCCCTCCATTCCTCCCTGGGAGAAGGCTGACTAGCGAGCAGTCAGGCCGGCTTTCTTCCCCCACTCCCTGCATTCCTGTCCCTAAGGAACCACAGACAATCCCACCAAATATAAGCAGGAGACAGCCGCCTCCTTCCTACAGCTGGAGGGGGGAAGGGTCCTCTCCGGCCTTTCTAACTGCATGAAAACCAAACTGTGAGCTGTACTGACCCGGGCCTCACCCATGTTGCAGGCATGTATAACCCAGGTGCCCAGTGGTATCATCAGGCAGAACTACGAATGTGCTTTCCATCGTTTTCATACACTGATTCCAGAACCGCTATCCACACAGCTCCACTTCTCACACATACGACATGCTTCACGGATTACACAGCATGTTCACCATGCCCCTCATCCGCTCCTCCCAGTAGCCTTGTGTGATCCCTTGAAGATGCTTCCTCATACTGAGGTTTGAAACCAAAACTTTCCCAAGAACATCCAGCTAGTGTTAGAAGCAGGATATGAGGGCTTCTGATTCTAGAACGAGTATTTGTGCCACTATTCCCCATGGGACCCTCCAGGGATTTCTGCCTGATCTTAAAATGCAGACAGCAAATCCGTCTCTCTACAGTCCTGGGGTTCCCTATAGACAAGAAGTCAAACTTCTAAGAGAAAACTTATACTTATTTGGAAGGTTACCTGGGATTTTTTTTTAAGTTAGTTTGTTCACGTTTTGGAAAGATTGTTCCAGTGGCAATGCGGGGCATGAAATGTAGAAACGATTCCATGATGAGACAGAGAAACAATTCGGGGGCTCTTACAACTGTTCAAATGAGGCATGAGGCGCAACCAGAAAGGACAGAGGGGAAATGCATTGGAAAGAAATGAAAAATGAAATCCACTCAGACCCAGGATGGAAAAAAAGGGAGTAAGCATGATGGTGGTTTGTAGTTTGAAAGACTGATGAATCATTAACTACTGTAGAGTGGTATCTGGGGCCTGGGTGCACCAGTTTGTTTAACCATTCACCTGCTGAGCAGTCTCTGGGCTGTGTCCAGTTTCTAGCCTTTATAAATAATGCTGCTATGAACAGATACATAAAGGCTTTTGTGTGAACATAAGTCTTCATTTCTCTGGGATAACTGCCCATGAATGTGAGTGCTGCCTCCTACAGCAATTGCAAGTTTAGTTTTTTAAGAAACTGTCAAGCTATTTTCCAGAATGGCTGTACCATCTTCCATTCCCACCAGCCAAGTGTGAGTGATTCCGTTTCCCCGCATCCTCACCAGCATTGGTCTTGTTACTACATTTTATTTTAGGCATTCTGATAGGTGTATAGTGACGTGGCTTCAGTGTGCATTTTTCTGATGGCTCATGATGTTGAACATCTTTTCATGTGCTTATATGTTATCTGAAATGTCCCTTCAGGTCTTTTATTCATTTTCAAAGTAGATGATTTGGTTTCACTGCTGAATTTGGATAGTTCTTTATATATTATAGATATGAGTCCTTTATCAGACATGTGGTTTGCAAATAGTTTCTCCCAGTCTCTAGCTTCTCTTTTAATCTTTATTTTGCATTTTACATTTTAGTCCATGATCCATTTTGAGTTAATTTTTGTATGAGGTATGAGGTTTAGATCAGAGTTCAGGTTTTTTTCCTATGACTAATCAGGTAGCCAGTAATTTCTTTTAAGAGACAAGGTCTCACTGTGTCACCCAGGCTGGAATGCAATGACAAGATCAGAGTTCACTGCAGCCTCGACTCCTGGACTCAAGTTATCCTCCTACCTCAGCCTCCTGGAGTAGCTGTGACCACAGGCAGGTGCCACCACGACCAGTTAATTTTTTTAGTTTTTGTAAAGACAGGGTCTTGTGCCATGTTACCCAGGCTAGTGTTGAACTCCTAGGCTCAAGTCATCATCCCACTTATATGGGGCCAGGCAGTGGCACATGCCTGTAATCACAGCACTTTGGGAGGATGAAACAGGAGAATCACTTGAACCCAGGAATTCCAGACCAGCCTGAGCAACAGAGGGAGGCCCTGTCTCTGCAAAAAATTTTAAACATTACCTGGGCATGCTGTTGTACACCTGTGGTCCCAGCTACTTGGGAGGCTGAGGTGGGAGGATCTCTTGAGCCTATGAGGCTGAGGCTGCAGGGAGCCATGATCGCACCACTACACTCCAGCCTGGGAGAAAGTGAGACTTTGTCTCCAAAAAAAAAAAAAAAAAAAAAATGCTAGAGCATCACCCATATTAAAGACACACATTGTCTTTTTGAAAATTTATTTACAGTTATATAATGGACATGTAAAATGTCCAGTTTGAAAGTTTGAAAAATACATAACTCTAAGTATTCTTACCTTAAAATTCCGATTCCTACCTAAGATATCACATACTGTTTACATAAGTATCATAATGCCTGGACAACAACTAAAAATGTGTAAGAGGGAGAAAAATAAGCGTATATACCTACTAATTAAAGGATATTTCCCCCTTATTACTTAAAAAACTCATCACGGCAAACCCCGTGACTGTATCTAAAGCAAACCTACAGTTTTACTTCTCTGTATTCCAAAATGCAAGGCTAAAATTCAAATACTACACATTTCCTGAAGCCAAGGGCAGTTTACTTAAAATAAATGCTTAGGGTCTATATCAAAAATATGAAAAAGCTAGTTACTTCATAGCCATTCCAATCTAAGTTCAGCTTTTTCTTTTTTAATTGACACATAATTGTGTACTGTACATATGTATGGAGTACACATAGTGATGTTATAATACATGTAATGTATGTGATCAGCATAATTAGCATATCCACCATCTCAAACATTTATCATTTCTTTGTGTTGGTAACGTTCAATACACTTCCTCCAATTATCTGGAACTATATATTCTATTTTTTTTTTTTTTTGAGACAAAGTCATGTTCTGTTGCCCAGGCTGGAGTGCAGTGGTGCCATCTCGGCTCACTGCAACATCTGCTTCGCTTGCCAGGTTCAAGCTATTCTCCTGCTTCGACCTCCCTGGTAGCTGGGGTTACAGGCACCCAGCACCATGCCCGGCTAATTTTTGTATTTTTAGTAGAGACGGGCTTTCACCACGTTGGCCAGGCTGGTCTGAAACTCCTGACTTCTGGTGATCCACCCACCTCAGCCTCCCAAAGTGCTAGGATTACAGGCATGAGCCACCGCTCCCAGCCTGAAACTATATATTCTTGTTAACTATAGTCATCCTATGTTATAGAACACTAGAATTTATTCTTATCCAGCTATAATTTTGTATCCTTTAACAAATTTCTCCCTATCTCCCTCTTCCCCCACCCTTCTCACCCTCTGGGATCCTCTGTCTACTTTCAACTTCCATGAGATCCACTCCTTTTTGCCTTCCACATAAGAGAACATGTGCTGTGTAACTTTCTGTCCCTGGCTTATTTCATAATATCTTCCAGTCCCATCCACGTTGCTGAGAATAACAGGACTTCATCCTGTGTTATGGCTGAATAGTACTCCACTGTGTATAAAGACCACATCTGCTGTTGGACACCGAGGCTGATTCCATATCTTGACTATGGTGAACAGCGCTGTAGGAAACATAGAGGTGCGGATGCCCCTCCGACACTGATTTCCTTTTCTTTGGGTATCTACACTGTAGTGGGACTGCTGGATCACACTGTAATTTCATTTGCAGTTTTCTGAGGAACCTCCATACTGTTTGCCATAGTGGGTGCCCTAGCTTACTCTTACTCTTTTTCTTTTTTCTCTTTTAGACAGAGTCTCATTGTTGCCCAGGCTGGAGTACAGTGGTGCAATCTTGGCTTGCTTACTGTAGCATCCGCCTCCCGGGTTCCAGTGGTTCTCATGCCTCAGTCTCCAGAGTAGCTGGGATTATAGGCACCTGCCACTGCACCCGGCAAATTTTTGTATTTTTTAGTAGAGATGGGGTTTCACCATGTTGGCCAGGCTGGTCTGGAACTCCTGGGCTCAAGTGACCCGCCCACGTCAGCCGCCCAACAGTGCTGGAATTACAGGTGTGATCCACCGCTCCCAGCTAATTTTTGTGTTTTTAGTAGAGACGGGGTTTCACCATGTTGGCCAGGCTGGTTTCAAACTCCTGACCTCAGGTGATCTGCCCGCCTCGGCCTCCCAAAGTGCTGAGATGTCAGCGTGCACCCCGCGCCCAGCCAGCTGCTCTAGTGTACAGCCCCCTACAATGTGTAAGAGCTCCTTTGTCTCCATATCCTCACCAGTACTGGTTATTTTTTGTCTTTTTAATAATACCCATCCTAACAGGTGAGATGATACCTCAGTGTGGTTTTGCGTTTCTCTGATTATAAGTGATACTGAGTATTTTTTCCACATATTTTTTGGCCATTTGAATGTCTTCTTTAAAGAAATGTCTGTTCAGTTGGGTGTGATGACACAGACCTGTAAGCCCAGCACTCAGAACGCTAAGGCAGGAGGACAACTTGAGCCTAGACCAGCCTAGGTAGCATAGCAAAACCCTAGCTCAAAAAAAAAAAAAAAAAAAAAAAAAAAAAAAAAAAAAAAAAAAAAAAAAGAAGAAGAAAAAAGAAATATCTGTGTCTGTTCAGCTTTTTAACCTCCAAAAATTAAGAGCCCATTTTGGAATCTGACGACCTGCCTGATTCAGAGACAATCTGTGTTGGGTTCTACTCTGCTACTTCCTATGTGACTTGGGAAGTTCCCTTGGCCACTTTGAGCTCAACTTCCCCAACATTAACCAGGAATAACTACCGCCTGCCTCTGCTGGTTAATGCTGAGGACTGAAAGGAGAACCTCCACAACGCCACTTGACAATGCCGCCTGGCGGAAGCCCTTCAATGCGGGGCTGGTAGGATCATCTGAAGCTAAGTACAACTTTCCTTTCCACTGTCCCAGGCTCACTCTGCATATGATTAGCAAGGAATAGAGAATAAAGGAAACCAAAATACTTGCTTAATTTTTAATAAGAAATGTTTAAAAAGTGGGGGTGGTGGAAAAATAGGAGTGAGAGGAGGGGAAGGAAAAGCAGCCGATCAGAAGTTCTAGTCCAGGGCTCATCCCCGGCCTCCTCACTCAGGCAATCACCAGTCCCCACCTCCTGGGGAGGGATACTTTCTCGACTGGCTTCACCCACATGGAAGGCACTGCCACAGGTGTTCAGAAACCAGGAGCACCTTGAAATGGGCAATGTGCTTTGGGTAGGAGACCTACAATTTCCCCCAAGGAAATCACGGCACAAAAGTGACCCACTTAGGAGGTACCAAGGGCTGTAAATACTTGGTGGCAAAAACTGATGTCACACCTTCTGTACAGGAGACACACACACAAATAAAACTTGACAAAATAGCAGAGAAAAAAATACAGCAGACATCCAGTGCCATTCTGTTAGAGAAATATTTATATCCCAAAGCCAGGGACTTCTCTGGAACACTGTGTTTATTTCCACGTTTCATGGAAGATGTCTGAGTGCTCTCACCTATGTCTCAACAAACTTCCAGTCCCTGCTCTAAACTCTGTGGCTCCTCAGCAAAACCCAAAAACAAGTATCAGTTTTCCTTCCAAATGGGAAATTTCCCGACCTAGCGAAAGCAGCATCAAATCCACTTATTATGAGATAGCTGATTACAGGCGAAGCCCTCTAGTCCCAGAATGACTCCCTCCTGCAGGAGCGGGAGGGATGGGCATAGCACTGGCCTGCCAGACCACATCTTCAGGCAGTTTGAAACCATGGCTGCTCAGGTGAGCCATGATAAAAATCAAAATCAAGTATCTCTGAAAAGTGTACATGTGAAGAACCAGACCTCGGACCAGACTCAGCAGAAATGGATGTTGCAAGGTTTGTTCAGAGACCTCCTCTCCATGCCCCCTCTCCCCGGGACCTCCCTCCTTGCACTAGGGGCCCAGGGACAATGGACCACTCCCTTACCTCTAGCCCAGTGCATTTTCAGGAACAGTTCCCAGACTGTACCAGACCCTGAAATGTATTCACTGAATGCACTATTTCTTGAAAAGATCGTAAATCACCTACTATAACAAGAATTGTTTTAAAAGTGTTGTCTCTCTCTCGGGAATCATGCCATGAGTTTGAGCAAGCAGCTTTGCTTATCTCTAATGCAATTCTATCGTTTGCAAAATGTTAACAATTACTGTGTTCACCCATAGCATTGTTGTAAAAAGCCTTAAGACCCACTTCATGTAGCCTGCCTGGAGCACAGACCCTGTCACGTGGTAAATGCCCACTGAAGGTGAGTTATCTGTAGCTATTATAACCTGCCACTCCAGCGAACAAAAGGAGTCAATCGGGACTCATCATATCACCATGAAAGGATGTCCATGTAGACTGCGCAGTGGGAGTAGGGGGACTCAATGTTGATCAGGTACTATTTTGTTTTTTACAATGTGTACATATATATTTGTAGGTACACTGGAAAAGATCTGGAAGGAAATACACCCAGTGTTAATAGTGACTACCCCAAAGACACATTCATCCAAACACACAACGGAAAAACACTCACTATCTTTCTGTCTTCCATATCATTTGAACTATTTTCAATAAGCATCTATGGCTTTTGTAAAGTTTTTGAAAGGAATCTATTGCATTTTTTTCTGGAGAAACAAGCACGAGCATGAAAAAGGTGGAAACAGAAGGTAAAATGGAATGGGACTCAATGGAATTGAGTCCAAGCCAGGCTCAGCAGGCACACGAACCATGCACCTCTCACTACAACTCAACACCAGCTCTCTCTTCTCTTGGTCCAATGGCCCAAGACTTAGAGATAAAATCTTTATTGTGATCACATCAATCACACCAAGGAGCTTGGAACCACCCTTCCAAACTCCTCTGGTTCTGTGTACCTGCCCGGGGCTGTTAGCTTTCCTCCTGTGTCTTTGGCTGACCTGTAATCCCCTAGTGGTGGAAATGCACCCTGACACTTAGCCATCATCCCCACAACACTCAGCACCACAGAGAGACCAGGGCAGTGATGCCCACTCGGACTGTGATTCTACTTATAAAGCAAAGGATCAGGGGCCAGATGCGACATGTCTTTGGTAACTCACCAGCTATTGTTTGAACTAGAACAAAGCCAGGTCTCCTGATGCCCAGAAAAGAGCTAGTGCCTGTCCCACTAGAAACGTGGTGAAAATTTTTTGCTTGCTGTGAAAAGATGCACTACTGGAGAAGATGGGTGCAACTTCTCATGGAGGCACTCAGCCCAGATCACGAGGACACAGGGCTGCCAGATGAGACACTCGGCCCAGGTCACCAGGAAACAGGGCTGCAGAATGAGACACTCGGCCCAGGTGACTAGGAAACAGGGCTTCCGGATGAGACACTAACCCGCCCACCGGAAAGGAAATCTGGCTGGGCAGCGGAGGGAAATTTCACACAGCCCAACGACAGCAACAGCATGAACAAAACAAAAAATACCTGACTGGAAAGTCATAGCCTGGCTAGCAAATTCGAAACAAAGCCACAATCCTAGCAGCACACATCACTGCAACACAGAGCTTCAGTCAGTGTGCGCACACTTTAAGTAGAAATGTAAAATGTCCATGTTTTTGGAACAAGGAGGCTATTTGTGTGTGTGTGATGTCAAAGAAAACAGATGAGAAGAAACTGTTGGCAAGGAAATAGAAATAGGCGCCCTTACACATTGACAGTGAGATAACGGTATGGCCCTAATGGAAGGGAATCCGGCAACACCCATCAACATTTAAAATGTGCAGAACCCTGGATCCCACAATTCCATTTCTAGCAATGCATCCTATGAACATATTCACGCAAATATGCAAGAATTATGTACAACTCAGCAGTGATTAATCGAAAAGGTTGGGAACAACCTAAATACTTACCACTGGACAACCATGTTTATCTTATGCCAACATCTGTGTTTTTAAAAACAAGACACATAGGCTGGGCGCAGTGGCTCACGTGTGTAATCCCAGCACTTTGAGAGGCTGAGGCAGGTGGATCGCGAGGCCAAGATATCCAGACCATCCTGGCCAACATGATGAAATCCCGTCTCTACTAAAAATACAAAACTTATCTGGGCGTGGTGGCACACACCTGCAGTCCCAGCTACTCAGGAGGTTGAGGCAGGAGAACCGCTTGAACCTGGGAGGCGAAGGTTGCAGTGAGCTGAGATCACGCCAGCCTGGTGACAGAGCAAGACTCTGCCTTGGAAAAACAAACAAACAAACAAACAAACAAAAACTGGCAACAGTGGTCACAGGGCAGTGATGGGAGTAGGACTGTCTTTCACTCTCCAGGACCTTTTGAATGTCACTCATATTACATATTCAAAATATATGACTAGAGCAAATATTTTCAAACTATGAAAAACTGGGAGAATAATAATATCTAACACAGAGGACTGCTGTATAATAAAAGGATAAAAAACATTAAGCACTATCAGAGTTCAAAGGAAGAAAGATTAATTCTAGCTTGGATGTCAGAGCGGGGATGATGGAAAGGAAGTATTTCAGGTCTTGAAGGATGGAGAAGATTTAAAGAGGCAGAAGTGTGGAGATGATGTCCCAGATGGAGATAAGAACATAGGCGAAGACGATGAAGAGATGAGAAGGTATAAATTCTAAGTGCAGCTCTCAGGCTAGGCTTCAGAACAGGGCTTAGACAAGAAGCTGGAGTGCAAGGCTGATGGCGGGAATGGAAACACTGAAACCCAAACTTGCATATTACGCCCTGATCATGAGCATTGATGCCAAGCCAGGGAACCCATCCTTGATCTTAACAATGAAAAATCACTGGGCCGGGTGTGGCGGCTTATGCCTGTAATCCAGTGCTTTGAGAGGCTGAGGCGAGAGGACTGCTTGAGGTCAGGAGTTTGAAACCACTCTGGACAACACGGCAAGACTCTGTTCTAACAAAAACTTGAAAAATTAGCTAGGCAGGATAGCACACCTGTAGTCCCAGCTACTCAGGAGGCTGAGGCGGGAGGATCACTTGAGCCCAGGAATTTAGGGTTACAGTGAGCTGTCATGGCATGCCTGCATTCCAGCCTGAGCAACAGAGCAAGGGCATGTCTCAAAAATCAAATCAAATGAAATAAAATCACTAAAAGTTTGTATAGACATGAAGTATAAAATCATACCATATATGATTTAATCCAGATATATAATATAAATTAGAGGGGGAAAAGAGAAATTAGGAAGCTATTATAAGAAAACAAGACTCAACTAAGACATGAGCAAAGGCCCTGGGCTCACAGTGCTATCTTTATATAAAGGAATGAACTATCACATTTATTTTCATGGCATCACCAACTTAGATACAGGCTACAGTATTCTGGAACCATCTCTGTATCAGTCAAATCAGATTGCCATAATACCGTAGGCAAATACCATAAAAAATACCATAGGCTGTGTGGTTTAAACATTAGTTTATTTCTCACAGCTCTGGAGGCTGGAAGTCCAAGATCAAAGTGTTGGCCAACTCAGTTCCAGGACAGGAACCTCTTCCTGGCTTGCAGACAGCCACCTTTCTTCTTGTTTCCTCACACCAGGGCAGTGGGAGCTCTCTGCTTTCTCTGTTTTTTTTGAGACAGAGTCTCCTTCTGTCACCAGGCTGGAGTGCAGTGGCACAATCTCAGCTCACTGCAACCTCTGACTCTCTGGTTCAAGCAACCCTCCTGCCTCAGCCTCCCGAGTAGCTGGGATTACAGGCACGTGTCACCACACCCAACTAATTTTTGTATTTTTAGTAGAAACAGGGTTTCAGGATGGTCTCAATCTCCTGACCCCGTGATCTCCCCACCTTGGCCTCCCAAAGTGCTGGGATTACAGGTGTGAGCCACCACACCCGGCCTGGTTTCTCTTCTTCTAAGGGCACTAATCCTGTCAGACCAGGGCCCACACTCATGACCTCATCTAACCCTAATCACTTCCCAAAGGTCCTACCCCCTAATACCATCACACTGGCAGTTAGGGCTGCAGTACAAGAATCTGGGGGAGACATAAACATTCAGTTTAGAACAATGTCTTTTCAGTCCTGTTGAAAAAAACAACCAAATGAGGAGGCTACAAACTACCTTATATGTAAACAATTCAGGACTTTTCATATTTCTGCTAACACATTAAGGTCAATTCAAAATGTCTGATAACAAGAGTCAGAAGCAGAGATAAATGAAAGTTAGTTACTCTGCATTTTAGGCCCACATTGAGCTGTCTTTCAATGACATTGTGGCACAAAGAACACTGCTTTCTATTCCTGGTTTTGCCACCAAAAAAGCTGGAACATTTCCCTGTATTTCTGTTTATCTCTAAAGTCACTGGGATGACCTAGCAGACCTCCAAGGTCCCTTCCATTCACAAATTCCACAAATAACTTCCTACCAACAGAGGCTACACAAATAAACTACACTGATGAAGGGGAAAGCTAACACTAGCAAACAATGAGATGCACACAAGACAAGACGTATAGAGAACTGGATCAACCACAAACTGGTGGACGATGAGCCGGCGGTGGATAAAAACACATTCCCTAACGATGGACAGAGAGGCAATGGCGCCGAGGTAGTATTGTTGAAGATTTCCTATTTTAAACTTTCAAGATAAATGGCTCAATTGTTTATATTCATTCTGATTAAATGTGAACGTGAAAACTTCTTCCAGCGGACACAGACATCTAAAAAGTTCACAATGTATCCAATTTGTCATTTGATATTTTTACTGACAAGAAAAATGAGGGACTGAATATACAAACAGACCATGCCTGATCATATGTATAAAGACAGAACTCAGACCACAACCTGTAGCTGCCCACCCAGGAAACCAATCCCCTATCTACAGTCAACAGCCAGGAGGCCAGCCAGGCTAGCACATCAGACAGGAAGCCAGACTGCTCTCTCTCCACAACCCAGAAACTAAACCACAACTCTGTCCCACGTGGCCAGGACTTGACTCAAAACTGACAGCCACCCTAATTTTGGCCCCTGTTTCCAGTTAGGATCATTCAGAGAAAGCCAAATACGTCCCTAATGAACCAAGGACACCCCGCTTCTGCACAGCCGCCTCCAGCCCCCACAACAGCCTCCAATGGGAGCCGTTCTTTTCCATCCTGAAGCTTCCCCACTCCTCATCCGCCACTCACTTGCATGTCAGTCTCTGCCACACGCAAGTGATGGTGCTGACTTTCTTGCCACAGCAGCTGTGAGAAAGTCGCCTCTGCCTGTCTCATGTGGGCGGCCTTCATTTATTTCCCCCCAAAAATAAGTCTTAAATGAGGGGCTTCTCTCTATATGGCCAAGCTATACAATTCAGAAGCCCAGCATGGCAGATTCCAAGCCTGGAAAGACCATACACCCCTCAGGTCCTCTTTCTACAAAACACAGCTTCCTTGAGTTTTTCAGTCACTCCCCACCAACCAGGAAATGAACCACGTGTTATGGAAAGATCAAGGGCCTTGAAGTCAAACTTCTGGGTTCATCAAGTACTTCATCTTTGCACTTAAGAAATTACATGGCCTTGGCCAGATGTGGTGGCTCACACCTGTAATCCCAGCACTTGGGGAGGCCGAGTGGGGCGGATCAACCGAGGTTGGGAGTTCAAGACCAACCTAACCAACATAGAAAAACTCCGTCCCTACAAAAAATACAAAATCAGCCTGGCGTGGTGGCCCATGCCTGTCATCCCAGCTACTCGGGAGGCTGAGGCAGGAGAATTACTTGAACCTGGGAAGCAGAGGTTGTGGTGAGCCGAGATCGCACCATTGCACTCCAGCCTGGGCAAGAAGAGCAAAACTCTGTCTCAAAACAAAACAAAACAAAACAAAGCAAAACAAAACAAATGACGTGATCTTGAACAATTTTCTTAATTTCTCTAAGCCTCTATCTTCATCTTCAATAAAATAATTTTACCTCCAAGATTACATTAAATGGAATCCCACATGTAAACCAGCTGACAAATATCAGGGGCCCAACAGCTGTGCGCTCCTAGTGCCGCCCCACTTTACCCCAAGGGAGAAGCGCAAGATGTCCTGAAAAAGCCTGTTGATCCCTACACCTCAGCATCCTGTGTTCACACAAGGCGCAGTGGCATCCAAAATTACCAGGGTCACCCAAATACAAGACATGTTTTGATTTTTCAACTTAGGTACACATGGCTTTTAAAGTTCACCATATATGATCCATAATTTAGAAGAGATTCTCCTACACTACCCCGTGGTTCTATTTTAGCAGACTTAGATGTGCCATAATAGCTCACTCTCTTAAGCCCTCTTCAGTATCAAAAACAAAACTTTAATCTGTAACACAGTTATCAGTAGTGAAAGTGGAAAAGGTACCTATGAGTCAAAATCACCCTCTGCTCCGCCCCGCCCCACCCTACAAAAAGCTGTTCAGGAGTATTTGGGCTGCTTATGAGAATGCTGTCTGTATTCCCAGGGACAGACAAACGCCTACCCTGGTTAGAAGCTGCGCTGCTCAGCCTCCAGGGTAGAAAGCTCACCACATCCTCTACCCAAGGAGAAGAGAAGCAAATGGGGTGGCCAGGCTCCAGGATGTGGATGTTTAGTGTGGTTTCTGCAGTCCAGGTCACCGCCATGGGTGAAGCTCTTCCTTCCTTCCTTTCCACCCAAGTGGCCAAGGTCCTACGGCTGCTGTAAGGCCTCTTCCCTATGAGGCAGCGCAGCCATTCTCCTTCCCCCTTCTTCTTCTTGTTTTTTGAGATGGAGTCTCGCTCTGTCACCCAAGCTGGAGTGCAGTGGTGTAATCTTAGCTCACTGCCACCTCTGCTTCCCGGGTTTAAGTAATTCTCCTGCCTCACCCTTCCAAGAACCTGGGATTACAGGCACCTGCCACCACGCCCAGCTAATTTTTATATTTTCAGTAGAGAGGGAATTTCAACTTCTTGGCCAGGCTGCTCTTGAACTCCTGACCTCAGGTGATCCACCTGCCTCGGCCTCCCAGAGTGCTGGGATTACAGGCATGAGCCACTGCGTCTGGCCAGGTCAGCCCAGCCATCCTGACTTTTTGTTCTGGCAAAATTACTCTCTTCCACGTCTACCTTCCAAGTAGCTAAATCAGAGATCTGGCCCCTGGGGCAGGCTTGAAGAATCCCTGTTTTTGGTCCTCAAGAGGTCCTACCAGGGTGTGGGACAATTCCAAGACTTGTGTTCTTAAAGAGGAAAGAAACCTCACATACACGGCTCTCGCAGAGCTCAGGCGAGCCCGTATCGGAGACAAGGCTTGGGAGGCGGCCCTAAGGTTTGGGTGTGCCATCTATGATAACAGCTAAGAGATCTGAAGCCAGCTGTCTGGGTTCAAACCTCAATTCCAACAGCACTGGCTGTGTGATGTTAGACAACGTCCCCAGCCTCTCTGTGGTTCAGTTTCCTCACTGTAAAAGGGCCACAATAATAGAGCTGCTCTAAAAATTAAGTGAATTGGTGCATATAAGGTATTCAGAACAATGCTTGGCACATGGGGAGTTCAATAGACACGTATTGAACAGAGTAACTTAGCAATTAGTAAATATACTCATGCAGGCCAGGCGTGGTGGCTCATGCCTGTAATTCCAAAACTTTGGGATGCTGAGGTGAGAGGGTCACTTGAGCCCAGGAGTTTGAGAGTAGCATGGGCAACAGAGCAATATTCCATCTCTAAAAATGTGTGTAACATACATGTCTATATACACTCAAATGTTCACAGTGTATTTATAGTATACAAAATAGCTGGAACACAGACTTAACTATTCACAATGGTTACTTCTAGAGGAGGGGGAATGCAAATTTCAGCTTTTTACACCACACATATATTCTTGTATCATCTGAAATATTTAAGCAAATTGTATGTATAAATTTGCCCCAAAACACATAGCAGAACAATGTAGTTTTGACTCAAAAATCTTCAAATCGTGATGGAATTGTCCTGTGAAAGTAAAGTTATAGAGATGAAAATTCTCCCTCTAGCCTAAATGCTCTTTCATATGACCTATATTACACAAACCAATGCAGAGGCCCAATCCTTTCCCCACTGTCATAAGAATTTTTCAGTGAACTGCATTCCCCTTTACAAACTAGATGATAGTTAGAGTTACCAGGCAAGAACGTGGATCCAGTTCTGCTTTTTCAAAGCCCAATGTTCCTCACATAATAGCAATGCATTCTTCAACCGGTCAACTGCCCCCAACACCTGAGCTCTCTGTTGTACACAACTCAGCGAGGCCTGGGAGAAAGCAGGTGCAAATTTCACTTACTCAGTAACAACACATCCCGCCTGATTCTTCTGCTGGGCTAGTTCTCAAGTCATCTTTTTCTAAGCTTTCATTTGGCTCTGCCACACGTACCTAGGCTGGGTAAAACATTTTATGATTCTCCTGCTTCAACCTCCCAAGTAGCTGGGACTGCAGGTGTGCCACCACACCTAGCTAATTTTTGTATTCTTAGTAAAGATGGGGTTTCACCATATTGGCCAAGCTGTTCTCAACCTCCTGACCTCATGATCCGCCCGCCTCGGCCTCCCAAAGTGCTGGGATTACAGGTGTGAGTCGCCGCACCTGGCCTACTTTACCAGTTTTGTTCCTGAATTAAACCTGTTATTACTATCAATAATGTCAATCAGTGCCATTTCATTCACCGTATGACACACACACACAAAGCACTTCATACTCGCTCCACCTATCTGCTTTTCTGCAATGGCCTCAGTGTTCCCCATCTTACATGAGAGGCACAGAGAAAGATAATGACTTCTCCAAGGTTTTGTAATTCACAATCAGTGGCAGAACCAACTAGCCCAACCAGGTCTGGCCAAGGCTTGTGTTTCAGCCACACCACCTGGTTGCTGCCCCTAAGGTTCAATGGGCAAGTAACAGATCACTCCGATTGCAGAGGCTTCAGAAATGCCTTCCGCCATAGTACAATGGACGGTTCGCTCTCAGGAGGGGAGGCAGGGGTGGGAATCAGCACACAGTTCTGCTCGGTTTCTCATGCAGGGCACAGACTATGTATTTTGTGCCTTGCTTTGGAGGTGAAATGTCTCCTGCTCCCTGTACAACATCTTTCTTTGTCCTCTCCACATAAAAGTACAACTGAGTTCCTCAGGGGCAGGCAGTGATCACTGCCCTGTGCCACACCTGACTGATGTACCAACAGGTGGACACACAGGCTCTTCTCTTATGGCCCAGGCTGCCCCCATCTCCTAAGCATCGAAAACTACACACAGGATTTGCAGAACATTAATGACATGGAGGTGACTGCTTCATCTCTGTTGAAAACTTACTGCAGTGTTGTAAAGAAGAGAATTCAGGAAAAGCTGAACATCTGAGGCTGGCTGGCTGTAATCTTCAGCTGCTGAGAAAGCCTCAGCTGCTCGGTTCCACGGTGGAATTCCAACTCCTCCCTCAAAGTCCAACTCAAGTACACCTCCTCTGCGGTGCCTGCCCCTTCCTCCCTTTCACAAGCACGTGCTCCCTCTGCAGTCCCAGAACATTCTATCACCACCTGTGGAGCCACACTGTCCCAGCCGACAGCCAGCTCAGTGCACAGCTGCCTCTCCCTGTGTGTACCTGCAGGCCCCACCTGGGCTGGAAGGCTGCCTCCTTCTCCTCCACACGGAGGCGGCACTCAGGACCTACTGAATGAGGGAGGGAGTGGATGAGCAAGATCAGCCAAGGGCCACAGGGAGTGGCCTGCAGCTCCCAGCAGGAACAGCCCCTGCCCTGCCAATCCGGAGGTGCTGGCTCTGTTCTCAGCAGGGCTGCTAAAAGCTCCCTTATAACAGCTCTAGGCCACAATGACCAACTTGGTGTCAGGCTCTAGAGACACCAAAAATTGTAACAAATAAAGAGGCCCGGTATGCAGCATGCTGGTTAAAAGCACAGGCTTCAGAGTCAGAGCTTGAATTCCACTTATTAGGTGACCTTGAGCAAGTTACTCAATGCATCGATCTCATTTTGTCACCGGCAGAATGAGGACATTATCTGCCACGTGGTGTTGCTGAAAAAGTAAGAGAGGTGACAGACGCAAAGTGCTTGGCACTTACTCTTACTGCTTTATTACAAAGAAAAGAACACAGGAACAGCCAAATGCAAGAGATGCACAGGGCACACCACGGGGCAGAGAGGTCGGGGCTCCCATGCCGTCCCTGGAAGTGCCACCTCCCCAGCACCAAATGAGTTCACCAAACCAGAAGCTCTCCAAACCCAGTATTTAGAGGGTTTTATGGAGTTTCCATAACATAGACATGATGAAGTCATTGGCCACCCGTGACTAGCTCAATCTCCAGCCTATCTCGTCTCCCCTCCCAGAGATAGGGGTGGTGCTGATATGTCCAACTCTTTACTCATGACTCATCTTTCTGGCAACCAGCCCTAATCCTGAACCTGTCCAGGGGCCCGAAGCCACCTGTCATCTCATTATCATACAAAAGACACTCCTATCACCCCAGAGATTCCAAAAGTCTGAGAAGCTCTTGTGTCAGGTATTGAAACCCCACAATATTGTACTATGTATCCCACTATCACAATACTTTTTTTCTGAGACAGAGTCTACCTCTGTTGCCCAAGTTGGAGTGCCGTGGTGCGATCTCAGCTTATGGTGCGATCTCAGCTCACTGCAACCTCCACCTCCCAAGTTCAAGCAATTCTTGTGTCTCACCCTCCTGAGTAGCTGGGACTACAGGTGTGCGACACTACAACTAATTTTTGTATTTTTTAGTAGAGACGGGGTTTCACTGTGTTGGCCAGGCTGGCCTCAACTCCTGGCCTCAAGTGATCTGCCTGCCTCGGCCTCCCAAAAAGCTGGGATAAGTCATGAGCCACCATGCCTGGCCTCACTATCACAATAATTATACTGAGAGGATGGGGGAGAAAAACGTGGGCAACAAGAGGAGGGGGGAGGGTAAGCAACCTGAATCCTTGTCTTCCACAGTAGGACATCTCCCTGTCTTCCACACAATCTAGAAGAACCAGCTAAAACATAAACACAGTAACCTCCAAGGAGCAGGGATCAGGGTGGAGAAGGGTAAGGTAGGGGATTGCTGGGTTTTGTTCTAAGCCTTGTTAATTTCTGACTCTTAGAGCTGCATGCCCGTACAACTTTGCTAAAAATGAATATTTACCTGTAATCCCAGCACTTTGGGAAGCCAAGGTGGGCGTATCACGAGGTCAGGAGATCGAGACCATCCTGGCTAACACGGTGAAACCCCATCTCTACTAAAAATACAAATATTATCCAGGCGTGGTGGCGGGCACCTGTAGTCCCAGCTACTCAGGAGGTTCTGGCAGGAGAATGGTGTGAACTCAGGAGGCAGAGCTTGCAGTGATCTGAGACCATGCCACTGCACTACAGCCTGGGTGACAGAGCGAGACTCCATCTCAAAAAAAAAAAAAAAAAAAAGAGTATTTAATTTTTAAACAAAATCTGATACTTGACCAACAACAATAGTATATTAAGTGATACGGTTTTTTGGGGTTTTTTTTGGAGAGAGGGTCTTGCTCTGTTGCCCAGGCTGGAGTGCTGTGGTACAATTCTAACTTACTACAGCCTCAAATTATTGGGATCAGGTGATCAACCTCCCGAGCAGCTAGAACCACAGGTGTGCACCACCACGCCCAGCATTTTTTTTTTTTTTTTTTTTTTGGTAGAGGTGGAGGTCTCGCTATGTTGGTGGTCTTAAACTGCTGATCTCAGTGGATCCTACTGCCTCAGCCTCCCTAAGTGCTGGGATTACAGGTGTGAGCCACCACACCAGGCCCAAGTGGAGTATTCTAAATTTTTTTGGAATCCAACCACTTTGAAAATGTATGGAGAGCTATAAATCGTCTCCCCATAAACACACATGGATGCATATACACAAAATTGTTGCACAGGATTTTGGAGACTTCATAAATTTCTGAAAGCCAGGTTAAAAACCTTAGGATTATAGATTCTGGTTTCTTTTTTTTTTTCTTTTTCTTTTTTTTTTTTTTTTTTTTTTTTTTTTTTTTTTTTTTTTTTGAGACAGAGTCTCGCTTTGTCGTCCAGGCTGGAGTGCAGTGACGTGATCTCGGCTCACTGCAAGCTCCGCCTCCCAAGTTCATGACATTCTCCTGCCTCAGCCTCCCGAGTAGCTGGGATTACAGGTGCCCGCCACCATGCCTGGCTAATTTTTTGTGTTTTTAGTAGAGGCAGGGTTTCACCATAGCCAGGATGGTCTCAATCTCCTGACCTCGTGATCTGCCCTCCTCGGCCTCCCAAAGTCTGGGATTACAGGCGTAGCCACCGCGCCCGGCCCTAGATTCTGGTTTATTAAAGGAAATGTATTTCAAGTCAGAGCTTGTCATTTATTGCACAGGAAAATGAAAACTTCATTTAAAAAATCAAAAACACCCACATGATAAAATGAGGTCCTGCGTGGTTTTAAACTACTTGGTGACCACCATCAGTTGTTTTCTTGACCACGGGATGCACCTAATTCCTAACTATGAATAAAGGTGCAAACATTGTTTATTGTGCTTTTGGCTTCAGCCTTGAAATAATCAGATTCTCTCAAACTCAGGAATGTGAATCGCTGTTTGGTTGATGCAGCTATTTCCATTCTAGAAATAGATCTGGAATCATGTACTTTTGCCCATGAAGAGTCCTTTCTGTAAAACTTGAAAAGGCAAGGTCCCAAATTCCCCATATGGGTGTTTCTTCCAGTAGAAGAATGACTCTAATGACTTCTTAGCAAAACTTACATAATCAGGGCAGGCCATCAAAATACTCCAAAATACAAAGTTTAGCTCCGTTTCTTGTGGACCTGTCTCCACTGCTATCAATCTCACCAACAGCCTCACATCAAGTCAGAGGAAAGGTTTTTTCATTTAAGAAGGATCTTCATTGCTGGGTGTGGTGGCTCACACCTGTAATCCCAGCATTTTGGGAGGCCAAGGCAGGCGGATCATGAGGTCAGGAGTTTGTGACAAGCCTGGTCAACATACTGAAACCCCGTCTGTAGTAAAAATACAAAAATTAGCCAGGCTTGGTGGCATGTGCCTGTAGTCCCAGCTACTCAGGACGCTGAGGCAGGAGGACTGCTTGAACCCGGGAAGTGGAAGTTGTGGTGAGCCAAGATTGCACCACTGCCCTGCAGCCTGGGCAAGAGAATGAGACTAGGTCTCAAAAAAAAAAAAAAAAAAAGGGATCTTCATGTTCCTGCCAATTTGCAAAAAAGAAAAAAAAAATTGGTATCTGTTAACCAGAGGCAATGAAAAGCACTTCCCAGGCTGCTGTAGTAAGTGGATCAGTAACTGTGGTGGGAGATTCCAACCCCCGAGACCTGTGACTATGTCACGCAGCAAAAGGGCTTTGCCACAGGCCTTAGGAGGAGTATCCTGGGCTACCCAGGGAGGTCCAGTCTAATCCCATGAGCCTCTAAGAGCATAGAACTGGCCAGGCATGGTGGATCACGCCTGTAATCTCCACACTTTGGGAGGCTAAGGCAGGCGGATCACGAGATCAAGAGATGGAGACCATCCTGGCTAAAATGGTGAAACCCCATCTCTACTAAAAATACAAAAATTAGTCGGGCATCGTGGCGGGCACCTGTAGTCCCAGCTACTCAGGAGGCTGAAGCAGGAGAATCACTTGAACCTGGGAGGTAGAGGTTGCAGTGAGCTAAGATCACGCCACTGCACTGCAGCCTGGGTAACAGTGCGAGACTCCATCTCAAAAAAAATTTTAAAGTAGGGCATAGAACTTTCTCTGAGTGGAAGAACAGAAATGCACACAGGGGAACTGGAGAGCCTGACCAGGTCCCTGGCCTAGCTAGTCCTGAGCTGATGGGACCACGTGCAAAGACCAGATAGAGGCCTCAGGAGCTGAGGGCAGCCCCCAACAGATGACCAGCAAGGGAACAGACACCTCAGTCCTGCAACCACAAGGAACTATATTTGGCCAAAAGCGCTTGGAAACAATTCTCCAGTGAGGAATGCAGCCCAGCCCACACGGTGATTTTTGTCCAGTGACACCCACGTCAGACTTCTGCCCCACAGAACTATGAGATGATACAATTTCAATTGTTTTAAGCCATTAAATTTATGGAAATGTGGTAAAGCAGCAACAGAAATGAATACAGTGATTTATGTGGAAACCACTAGAAGAGTGTCTGGCACCGTGTTGACACCTGACAAGCGTTTCCTGATTTCCTTACATCGCAAGGCAGGGCTGGCCACACTCCATCCACAACAATACATGATAGACTTGTTCTGACAAAACAGATTCAGTGAATTATAAATGGCCCAGAACACCTACAAATTTCAGGTTTCAGGTAAGTGATTGCCTTTCCTTTCACTTAGAAACCTCACAATGCTCATCTTACTGATAAACTCTAAGTACCAGGCAGGAGACTGAACACCAGACAAACCCAGCCCCAGATGCCCCGAGGGAGCCCATCCCAGCACTCACTCCGCTGCACTGAAACGATGTCCAGGTCAGTTTATCCCACTAGACCAAGAACTCCAGCTCTCCATGTGTGAGTCACCAGTGCTGCCTCTGCATCGCTGCTTCTAGGATGGTGCTTCTGCACTTCACAGGAAATCTGTATCAATGTTTGTCAACACTATATATGACAGTGTAACTTAATGTCTGCACAGAAAACATCAGTTCTTTGAGGACCAGGGCCGGGTTTATTAGCCTTTGTCCTCCCACTGCCACTGTCTGGGACATCAGAGGCACTCGGTAGAAGTTGCTGAAGAGAAAGTAAAGGCAGAGGAGAGAGAAGAAAGCAGGACCAACACTGCAGACACAGATTCTGACGTGGCTGGAGGAGAGGCAAGCCAGAGAAACTTCCTGGATGCTGGAATGGGGTTCACTGTGATACCTGCTGCTGAATTTCAAATGTCAAAGGTGGTGCTTTGCTGACCTTGACCTCTGACTGCCCTTTAGCTTTCCCAACCTCAACACAGGGCACTTAGAAACTGCTATGTCAAGAAATTATGCTTCATTAAGGCATGGGAATGTTATTTACATGGACATTCGTTACTGCATTTTTTACATGCGAATGTAAATAATTGAAGAGATTGTTAAAGACTAAATCATGTGCATTCAATAACTTTGTAAAATATTAATGAGAACTGAAACACAAATTTTGATGTTCCCCCAAAATGCTAAAATATAAAAAATACTGGCCAATTAAAGATAGAAAACAATCCTAATGAAGCTCCCCAACAGACACATTAAAACTTCTCTGTACATTAAACATTTGGGATTTCAAAGGAAAACCCAGATTCATTCCATTCTTAATATGGCATTTAAAAAAAAATCTTAGGTAATACAATATTTCATTTAAAATTTACAAAATTCCATTACATTCATGATTTCATTTGATCCTCAAAACAATCTCCTGAGTTAGGCAGAAGAGGTATTACTAACAACTAACTCCATTCTACAGGTAAGGGAACTGAAGTTCAGAAAGCACTTGGACTGAACAAAAGCTTTAATAGGGCCACATATCGAAACCAAATCTTCTGCTCAAAAGAACTAGAAGAAGTTATCTTTTACATATTATTCATACTTACATCCTGTCATATCCAACAATGTTTTGAAGTCACCTGCAATAATAGACACCTATCCAATAAAAACATTAAAATGAAAAACGGGGGGGGGGGGAACAGCAGGTGACATGGGAGACAGAGGAAGGTACATAGCAAAGACTGAGACTTATAATCTAAGAAAACTTCGTCTCTGACCTTCCAGTTCCAGGCAGATAATACTAAAGGAAACAACATGGTTCATAGACTCATCAACTGACAAAAGAGAGGTTGCATCAGTTCTTAACTATGAAACACTCCTAGCAGCCATAGCAAATCTCTAGGACAACATATCAATGGCATCAAAGCAAGAGTATACTTCAGTGATAGAGTGAATTAAGTTCCCTGTTTGGGACCCAGGCCAGGGCTAGAGAAAAGAACTCTGAAATGTAGAGCTCAAAAATGTATCCTCTGTCAGCCAGGTGCAGTGGCTCACACCTGTAATCCCCAGCACTCTGGAAGGCCGAGGCGGGCAGATCACGAAGTCAGGAGATGGAGACCATCCTGGCTAGCACAGATAAATCCTGTTTCCACTAAAAATACAAAAAATTAGCCGGGCGTGGTGGCAGGCGCCTATAGTCCCAGCTGCTTGGGAGGCTGAGTTGGAGAATGGAGTGAACCCAGGAGGCGGAGATTGCAGTGAGCCTAGATCCTGCCACTGCACTCCAGCCTGGGCAACAGAGCAAAACTCCGTCTCCAAAAAAAAAAAAAAAAATACATTATATATATGTGTGTGTGTGTGTGTGTGTGTGTGTGTGTGTGTGTGTGTGTATATCCTCTGGCTTCTCCATACCCATGTGTCATGTGTTCCCTTCTGTGAGAGACTTCCTTACACCACTGCTGGGAAGAGAATTTTTCTCTGCTATATTTGCTTGGAAGAATTAAAGGTGTAGGGCAAAAATTCTTGGAAATTATGTACTTTACGATCCTCAAAAGTGAGAAAAATGAAACCCAGAAGAGAAGGCCTTCCAGGAAAATTCCAGAGCCGAAGGTAGACCCAGTACATTGTTTTTGTTTTGAGAGGAAGTCTCACTCTATGGCCCAGGCTGGAGTGCAGTGGAGCCATTTCACTCACTGCAACCTCCGCCTCCTGGGTTCAAGCTATTCTCCTGCCTCAGCCTCCTGAGTAGCTGCGATTACAGGCACCCACCACCACGCCGAATCAATTTTTGGATTTTTAGTAGAGATAGGGTTTCATCATGTTGGCCAGGTTGCTCTGGAACTCCTGACCTCAAGTGATCAGCCTGCCTAGACCTCCCAAAGTCCTCGGATTACAGGCATGAGCCACCGCGCCTGGCCGACCTGGAAAGTTTTAATCAATTACTCCGAACCATGAAACAAACATTAGGAAGTAATAGAAAAAAAAATTAATCTAAAAACCCTCTGGACAGTCAAAGAATTGCAGATTTAAAATAGTATGAATACTTGGATTCATGGTTTTGAAAAAGGACCTCGCATTTACCCGCATGTACAAACTGCCTGCCCACCTCTATCAGAGCATTTTTCAAGCTGTGCTACAGTTAACTATGTACTGCCCAAAGTTAATCTGTCCCTGCAGATCATAAGCTCTTCAAGACCAGGACTTCAGGAGAACAAGCAAAACTTCAGAGAGAAAGGAGCCACCGAAACAGAGTTCATAACAATGGGTCGGCAGGAGCTGATGACTGGAGGTGGGCTGTAGCTTTGGGGTCTGGGACAGCGGAGGGCAGAGAAGGCAAAAGGGCCTGCATGACACGCTACAGGGCTAGGAGCATCAGCTGCGGTGATTAGTTCAGTTTTGTCTCGTATGCCTGTTACTTATACACCATCTCTTGTTCAGAAAGAACTTCAGGTTGAGTATTTGGACTCCTTGAGTCTTCTGCTGTTTGTCTCCGGGACGTTTAACAGTCTTAAAAGGGGAAAACTGTCCAGTTCGATTTTCCTTCCTGGGACATTACAGGTTTTTCAAAAGTTTGATGAAAGCATTCACTAAGGAGTGATTCCACCTTCTCTGGTGGCTGAGAAATACGCGTCTGAGGGGCAGCATCAGGTCTTCTCATCAAGCTGAGGTTGGAGTCTCCCCACCTACGGACCTCACCCTTGCTCTCCCCTCATAAATCTGACTTCTAACTGTAACTGCCTTGGCTTCATTCCGTGGGTGTGGATGCTCCTGCTTGAAACGCATTTTCCAGCCCGCCAAATTTTTGGGAGAGTTTCTTCCACTCTCCAAGCGCCGAGAGTTACAAAGTTCAATCTACCTTTCCAGATTTTTTTTTTCTTCCCATTACTAACGGAAGAAATCAAGAAACGCCAGGCAGAAGGGCCCTGCTCCCTCCAATCAGAACCCAGCCCGGGGCCAGAGCAGGAAGTGCGGCGGTGGAACGCGCAGTGATAGCCCCTCGCCCCCCTGGACCCGCCGGCCAGGGCAGAGGTCCGTGCGGCCGCTGTGCGACAGCTCCGGGCCCGCGCCTCTCGCTTCCTCCCGCCGGGCAAGTGAGAGGATAAACCATGGGGCGGGGTCAGCGCGCCCCCACCAACCGCGACCCTCGCGCACGGACCCACACTACACGCGCGTCCCAGGCGGAGTCGACGCAGAGGAGCCACGGGGCAGCGCACAGCCCCACTAGCAGGGCGGCCAGGACCCACGCGCGCGGGTCCACGAAGCCACCTATATAGGTGACAAAACACTCAGGAAGCCGTCATGCGGGGCCAGGAAAGAGCCCCCACCCAGAGTCACGGACTCCCTCGTCCGAGGGTCCGCGCAGTCCCCTCGGTGAGTCTAGCGAAGCAGTCTCGCTGCGAGGGAGGTCGGGGAGGGCGGCGGAGTCTCCCACTCGCGGTGACCCAGACCCCGCCCCACGAGTGGGTCCTCGCAGGGCCCCCTCTACCGCACGCGGGGACCAGCCACGCCTCGGAAGACCGGGCAGAAGCCAGCGCCCGGGTCCATGCAGTGCACTCCGCGGCAGATGCGGGGAGCCGGGGAGCAGTGGGGACCTGCCGCCACCCGCAGGGCGACCAGGATCCCCGCGCAGGCCCATGCGGTATCGTAGCAGGCGCGAAGCCCCCGGTGCCACCCGAGGCCGAGACAAAGTCCAGGAGCAAGGACCCCGGATCCCGACCTCGGACCCTGAGGAGTCCAGCTCGGAGCTGCCACGCCCGGGGCAGAGACCCCGCTCACTCTGGAGACCCCGTTGCCCGTCGCGCCGTCTCACCTCAGGCCGCCGCCTGGCAGCGCTCGCTCCTCGCCGCGGCGCCTGGGCCGACTGGAGCGCAGCTGAGCAGCCGACAGAGCCGCGGCAGCCTCAACAATGGAGCCCCGGGGCGGGGCCGCCGCCGCCGCTTCAGCCCGTGTTCCCCGCTCAGGATCCGGCTCGGATCAAGGAGCTGCAGCTGGCGCGAGGCTGCGGCCGGGACACACACCGTGCAGGTGCACACGGACCCGCCCGCCTCCCGCCGCCCCGCCCCCAGCGGAGCCGGGCGCCAAGGTCCCGCCCCCGGGTCAATGGGGAACGAGCCGTGTGGAGAGGGCGGGGTCTGGGGGAACAAATGGAGGTTGGGCGGGGCGGTGCTGGGACTGGGCGTGCAGGGTCCCGCGGGAGGACCGGACCCAAGAGCTGGTAGGATCCTGGCCTCCTAGAAGACCCAGCTCAACGTCCACCTGGAGTCTGCTCTACAGGACGCGCTCATCTCAAGCCCAGAACTCAGGCTTTTAGGGCAGAGAGCGAGAGACAGGCTTGCTTTACAAAAAGTGAAACTGAGGTCCAAGGAATAGGATTGCCTGCTGCCCGAAGTCATGTAGTCCCATTCACTCGTTCACCTTGTCATTCAGCAAACAGTTGGAAGCACTTATGGTGGGCGTTAGGAGTGAAGTAGGGCCTGTAATCCCAGCACTGTAATCCAGCACTTTGTGGGGCCGAGGCAGGTGGATCACTTGAGGCCAGGAGTTCGAAACCAGCCTGACCAACAAGATGAAACCCCATCTCTGCTAAAAATACAAAAACGTAGCCGATCGTGGTGGCGCGTACCTGTTGTCCCAGCTACCGGGAAGACTGAGGCAAGATAATCGTTTGAACCCGGGAGCTGGAGGTTGCAGTGAGCTGAGATGGTGCCAACTGCATGGGCTCCGGCCTGGGCGACAGAGTGAGACTTTGTCTCCAAAAAAAAAAAAAAAAAAAAAAAAAAAAATTAATGGGAAGTAGAAGCGAACTTAGGCCTTCCCTGAAGGAGTTCGGCCAAGGAGTATCTGAAATGTCTCTGCATCTCTTTAAGGTCTGATAAAGGAACCAGGAGCAAGCACTAATCACTTCCCTTTCCTGCCTCATAGCTTTCATGTGTTTGCTGTTCCCCGCCCGAAATGCCAAGTACCAATGGTGTTTATTTATTTATAGAAATAGGGTCTCCCTATATTGCTCAGGCTGGTCTCAACCTTCTGGCCTCAAGCTATCCTCTCGTCTCAGCCTCCCAAAGTGTTGGGATTACAGGCATGAACCACTGTCTCCAGCCCTGATCGTCTTTAAAACGTCTTTCCTCATCTTATTTGAGCTTCCTGCTTCATGTGCCCCCACACATTGGTTTCCCTGTACTTCCATAGCTGCTCCTCGGTGGGTTCTGAGGACCCACCCCCTTCTCTGCCCAACTTGTATATGTCTGGACTCAGGCCAAATGCCCTTCTATTTGCAGTGGGCACTGCCACAGGAAATCTCATGCCCTTGCGGGCTTCACAAACCATCCACATGCTCTGCTGCCTGCCAGAGACATCCATCCCAGTCAGATGCCCAGCCCTGACCTTTCCCAAAGCCCCAGCTGGACACAGGGAAACATCTCAAATTGTCCGCGGCCAAAACAGAGTGGTTTATTAATGCCCTAACCTGCTCATCCACATTCTTGTGATTCTCTGTAAACAGCCCCTCCATCCACCCAGCTGCTCAGGTGAAAATCTCAAATCCTCCTCCAGTCCTTCCTCCCCGAACCTCTCATGCAGCCCTCTGCCTTCCTAGGACGCTGAGCACCCCTCACTCCCAGCGCCAGCTGGGGTGCTGTCTGAGTGGCTGCCTCCCACGTGACATGAAGTGTGACCTCTCGCCCGATGTGGTGGCTTACACCTGTAGTCACAACACTTTGGGAGACTGTGGCAGGCAGATCGCTTGAGGCCAGGAGACTGGGACTAGCCTGGCCAATATGGAAACTAAAATACAACAATTAGCCAGGCATGGTAATGCGTGCCTATCATCCCAGCTCCCCTACCCAGGAGGCTGAGGCAGGAAAATTGCTTGAACCTGGGAGGCAGAGGTTGCAGTGAGCCAAGGTCACACCACTGCACTCAAGCCTGGGCAACAGAGTGAGAATCTGTCACAAATTTAAAAAAAAGAAGAAGAAGAAGAAGGAGAAGAAGTGTGACCTCTCTAAGGCAAGGGAGTGTCCCACTCTGATTCACTTCCATGTGCAAAACAGGACCTGCACCCTGAAGGCATTCATTCAGGGACGCTGCTGGGATGGGTGGATGCACGGTTAAGGTCTTCATGGTAGCTGGGGCTGACCCCATCCCTATCGCTCTTCCCACACACACCTGCACACTCATCACTCCCACGCTCGCACCCACCACTGAAAGCCTGGCCCCTAATCTGATTTGCCTAACAAGGTCCCCAGATGAACAACACAGGCTTCCCTACCTCTCCCCTGCTAGGGCCCCACCGTGTTCTGGGATGTACTCAGGGATAAGGAGAACAAAACCTCAGGGAGTGAAAGGACATTCCAGGGTGCAGGCCTCTGCATCCCCCTCCATGCCCTCACCCCTGCCTGACACACCCTCACCCCTGTACCTGGCCAGCTCCTACCAGCCCTTAAAGTCTCACCGAGTTCAGTGGTGGCAGCCACACCCTAAAGTGACTGACCCCCCAATGACCTATGCCCTTGCATAGTCTTCCTGACCTTGGGTACGAGCAAAACCGGTGACTGGCTTCTAACCCATAGAGCCTGGCAAAAGCAATGGTATGTCACTGTCACAGTGCATCACCTTCGCACACTAGAGAGAAAGGTTCCACCTGCAGGCGCTCCAGGAGGGAGATGCTCTGCTGAGAAAGTACCTTTGTAGGAGCCCCGTAGGCAAGGAAGCAAAAAGCTGGGCCCTTGCCAAGCGGGTCCAAGCAAATGAATTCTGCCAATAACCTCGGCGGACCTGGAAATGTATTCTGCCCTGGTGGAGCCTCAGATGAGGATGCAGCCCAGCTGCTTAGCATGAGATCCCAAGCACAGGACCTGCTAAAATGTGCTCAACTCCTAGCTTGCCAAAATTGGCTTAAAGGTGTTTGTTACTTTAAGCTTCTAAGTTTTTAGTTATTGCCTATGAAAGTGTTAAAATGTGAGACAATAACTTAGGTCCCCTCGCCATCACACACATTCTTCTTTCCGACATTCATCACAATTCTACTTATTGATTTCAAATCTCCCTCTTGACTGGGTGCAGTGGCTCAGGAGTTCCAGACCAGCCTGGCCAACATGGTGAAACCCCATCTCTACTAAAAATACAAAAATTAGCTAGATGTGGTGGTGCAGTCCTGTAATCCCAGCTACTCGGAAGGCTGAGGCAGGAGAATTGCTTGAATCCAGGAGGCAGAGGTTGCAGTGAGCCGAGATGACACCATTGCACTCCAGCCTGAGTGACAAGAACAAAACTCTGTCTCAAAAAATAAAAGAAAAAAAAGTCTCTTGCCACTAGCATGAAGGTCCCATGAGAAGAAAAATGGGAACTCTTGCTCATAACAGTGCCCCAAATGTCCAGCACGGTGTAGCTCTAGGGCAGTTGGTCGATGGTGGACACTGCTGGTTGGAGGGCCCAGCTGGCCCTCCCAACTGCCTCCTCCCTGGTCACGTTCCATTATAGAGAACAGAATAGTTTCTTGCCTTTCCAGAGTCCCTCTTAGTGGAGATTGGCCAAGTGACATTGTCCTGCCCCGGGAGATATAAGTGGAAGTTGGCTGAAAGGTTTCTAGCCTTGGTGTGCTGGGAGGATTTGAACCAGGACATGACAGCTGACCGTCCATTGTTCGGGAATTCTGCAACTTGGTTGTTCAACACATTCAGTACTTCAAAATATTAAATAATGTAAACTCGCAAATTAAAAAATGCATTAGACCAGATGCAGTGGCCCACGTCTAACACATTGGAAGCCTGAGGCAGGAAGATCACTTGAGCCTAGGAGTTCAATACCAGCTTAGGCAAAAAAGGAAGACCCTGTCTCTACAAAAAATTTTAAAATTAGCTATGCATGGTGGTGTGTGCATGCAATCCTAGCCACTCAGGAGGCTGAGATGGGAGGATCGCTTGAGCCATCTGTTCAAGGCCCCAATGAGCTATGATAGTGCCACTGCACTCCAGCCTGGGTAACAGAGCCAGACCCTGTCTCAGAAATAAATATATTTCATATATTAATAAATTTATAATAAATGTATGTATATACACATTTAAGTATAATAATTATATATTTAGATATAAATATATATTTCTTGTTTTATTTATTTATTTATTTATTTTGCGATGGAGTTTAACCCTTGTCACCCAGGCTGCAGTGCAATGACACAATCTGGGCTCACCGCAACCTCCACCTACTGGGTTCAAGTGATTTTCCTGCTTCAGTCTCCTGAGTACCTGGGATTACAGACATGCACCACCACGCCTGGCTAATTTTTGTATCTTTAGTAGAGATGGGATTTCTCCATGTTGGTCAGGCTAGTCTCGCACTCCTGACCTCAGGTGATCTGCCCACCTTGGCCTCCCAAATTGCTGGGATTACAGGTGTAAGCCACTGTGCACAGCCTATATGATACATTTATATATTATAATTATGTATATTAATTTTATATAATTATATATAAATATAAATATAAAAACTTTCCTTGCCTTCTCTTGTTTCTACCTTCAGTCAGTCCCATGACTTCAAATACTATCTACAGGTAGTAATTTTAAATGTGTATTTTATATTACATATATATATATTTGTTGTTGTTGTTGTTGAGACAGAGTCTCGCCCTGTCGCCAGGCTGGAGTGCAATGGTGTAGTCTCAGCTCACTGCAACCTCTGACTCCTGGGTTCAGGCAATTCTCCTGCCTCAGCCTCCCAAGTAGCTGGGCTTATAAGCGTCCACCACCACGTCCAGCTATTTTTTTTTTTTTTTTAGTAGAGACAGGGTTTTGCCATGTTGGTTAGTTTGGTTTTGAACTCCTGACCTTAACTGATCGCCCACCTCGGCCTCCTAAAGTGCTGGGAATACATGCGTGAGCCACCTTGGCCAAAATATTTTTCTGTTTCCAAACATTTTACATGAGAGGAAAGTGGAGAAGAAATCATCTGACACTCTACTGTAAAAAAAAAATCATTGTGCCTCTCTTCTTTTCATCTTTCCTAAGTGTACATATTACCAAAATGTCTTTAGGTTGAGGTCCCCACGTGAAAACTTTACAGGGTGCTGTGTCCTCAGCCACCCTCCTGTCTTTTCCTAGTCCTGGCATTTTAGAACTGTCTGGGGATGACCCAGGATACCCACAGTGGCCATGTCTATTGGAGGGTCTAGTGAGTATCAGCCCCGGGGTCATCTCATCGCCAACGACAGCCTGAGGTAGGGAGTAGAGTCTCTCAGGGGAGCAGTTGGATGCTACTGGCCTTAGAGGAATCTCCTGGCATAGTTTCATCTAAAATGGTGACCCCTTAGGGTTATTAAAATTTTAGGACATTAAAATGAATGGACAATACAACGTAATGTCTTTAAAGATAGGTCATTAAAACTGTTCCTCCAGGCCGGGCACGGTGGCTCAAGCCTGTAATCCCAGCACTTTGGGAGGCCGAGACGGGCGGATCACGAAGTCAGGAGATCGAGACCATCCTGGCTAACCCGGTGAAACCCCGTCTCTACTAAAAATATACAAAAAAAAAAACTAGCCGGGCGAGGTGGCGGGCGCCTGTAGTCCCAGCTACTCGGGAGGCTGAGGCAGGAGAATGGCGTAAACCCGGGAGGCGGAGCTTGCAGTGAGCTGAGATCCGGCCACTACGCTCCAGCCTGGGCGACAGAGCGAGACTCCGTCTCAAACAAAACAAAACAAAACAAAACAAAACAAAACAAAACAAACAAAAAAAAAAAAACTGTTCCTCCAGCCGGAGCTTTTATTCCTCGGACACACATTGACGGTCTGCAAATGGGATGCTGATATTGAGAGGAAAAGGCAGAAAGATTTCTGCTCTCTAGATTGTCTCAGACTTGTGAAGAGAGAAAAACTGTCCCAAAGGTCAAGGAAAACCCACCCCAGAGAGGATATGCAAGAACCTGAATATGAAAATGCACTGAAGGCACACAGGAGGACAAAGAGCAGTGCCAGTGCCTCCTAGGTGGTCACTGAGGACTTTACTGAGCACGATGGGTGTCTCGAGGGATAGAAGGGCCTGCCGTGACACTTAGAAAGGTCTGTGTTGGAGTCAGCACTGCCTCTCCCTGAGTTTGTTACCTTGATAAGGCTTGTCCGCTTATTTGAGTTTCAGTTTTTCATTGACTGTAAGATACATGTTGTCAGTACAGCTTGAAAGATAAAGGTACTATTTCTAAAGTAGCAAGGTAAAATGACATATTTTATTTGCTAAAAGTTCATATTTCTTTCTTCCCCAGAGTGAGTGTAGTAAGTTTTAAAGGTCTGTTCTTTTCAAGGGTAATGTCAAATGGAATTGTAACACTCAGCTTTGTCAATGCTACTAGTGAAATAAAAGTGTGTTAGATAAATTGATGATTTACAAAGATTCACCAAAATGTCAGTTTCCCTCTTGTAGCATGGTGAAGAATTTATGACAGTGGACACATCTGTATCCTCTTATCTGGATATCTGAGGGGTTTTTTGGTGTTGTTTTATGGTTTTTTTGGAGACACTGTCTTGCTTTGTAGCCCGGCTGGAGTGCAGTGGCACCATCTCTACTTACTGCAACCTCTGCCTCCCGGGTTCAAGTGATTCTCCTGTGTCAGCCTCCCGAGTGGGATTATAGGCACCCACCATCACACATATCTAATTTTTGTATTTTTAGTAAACATAGGGTTTTAGGCCTGGCGCGGTGGCTTATGCCTGTAATCCCAGCACTTTGGGAGGCCAAGGTGGGCGGATCACGAGGTCAGGAGTTCCAGAGCAGCCTGGCCAACATGGCGAAAAACTGTCTCTACCACAAATACAAAAAAATTAGCTGAGTCTGGTGGCAGGCACTTGTAATCCTAGCTACTCGGGAGGCTGAGGCAAGAGAATGGCTTGAACCCGGGAGGTGAAGTTTGCAGTGAGCCAACATCTTGCCACTGCATCCCAGCCCAAGCGACAATGCAAGACTCCGTCTCAAAAAACAAACAAACAAACAAACAGCAAAAAGGCGGGGTTTTGCCATGTTGGCCAGGCTGGTCTCAACCTCCTGACATCAGGTGATTGCCCGCCTCAGCCTCCCAAGGTGCTGGGATTACAGGCGTGGGCCAGCACACCCGGCCCACTCTATTTTCTTTTAATTCCCTAAATTTTAACATGTTAGAGTTTGTCTGTTCCTTTATTACTGTTTTCTTACATAAAAGAAATTCTGTCTAATCCTTCGTAAAAAAAAAAAAAAAAAAAAATCTTCCTGTGACTTCTGAAAGTGTTCTGGTTTTATCTTTCATATTTGAATATCTAATTCATTGATTATGGTTCATGGAATAGAGAAGAATGCAATGTATTTTCCCAAGTAGACGTCAGCCTGGTTTGCCTCATATTTTAAAGTGCATGTGATTTCTTTTTCTATTCTACGGTGCCTACTCTATCATTCGTCAACTTTCCACATAAATGCTGGGTCATTAAGACTTTTCTTCCCGTTGGTCTGCTTGCTCATCTCTCCGCTAATACTGAGCTGTCCTGAGTATTTTCGTTTGAAAATCTTAGAAGTATGTTAGACAAGCCATCACTCTTTTTTTAGATGACGAAAAAACATTAGTCATTTGTCATTTTTACTACGCGTGAAAAAGTAATTTTTCCTGCCTAAAAACAACCTGATTTGGGAATTTATGTGATTTCATAGGAATAGCATCTGGAAGTGGTGACATTAATGTCATTTTAAAATGCCTTGACATTGTGCAATAGAAATTTTAAAAATTATTGTATTAGTATTGTTAAATATCAATTATTGGTTTCATTTACTACTCAATTAAATTTAATAATCCTACTCTCTCTTGGTATAATCACATGGAATGGGCTCAACTCCCCAGTTAATAAGTGACAGCACGTATAAAATATTATCTACCAGGGAAACTCATTGAACACTTAGTGTTCAGACTGTGTTTTGGTGTCTGGTTTCCTAAGCACCACTGTAGTGAAAATAATAGACCTTCGGCAGAAAAAGTTTTGGTAAATATATTACATAAGCCATTTAAATGCAGTGAGTCATTCTTATTACTTGGTTTGGTGGAATCCCTTTCAAAATGTAAGTTACCAATACAAACAAAGATGGAATTTTGTGAGCAGGCATTTTTAAGAATAAGTAGTCTCAGGACTGATAATATTAACTCCCTTATGCACATCAGGTAGGACTTTATTATGACAGATACTAGAAATGTACAAAGTGAAGTTAAAAGGTAACTCCTAGCAGCACATCTTACTCCCTGGATTCTCTAATGAGATGGGTGTTTCTACTTTGCTGTTGCCTTTTTGAATAGTTCAATTCTAGCAATAGTACTGCTGTGTGGGAGGGAGTATGTGTGAACAGAGTAAGAGTTGTGACAATCAAGTCACAGAATAAATGCTTGGAAATTTTAGAATTATGTAAACAGCTTTTGGATTGAGTATAGATTCCCAGTGCTGTCATTCTCACCCGTCCTTCTATCCACAAGTGTGGAATGTTCTAGGACTCCATGGCTTTTGAGGATGTGGCTCTGAACTTTACCCAGGAGGAATGGATTTTGATAGATTCTTCTCAAAGAACCTCTACAGAGAAGTGATGCAGGAAGCCTGCAGGAACCTGGCTTCTGTAGGTAAGAATGACAACACATTTCACTTAATTACAGAAGTATTTCCCTATCATCAGTGCTATTTGTGATTTGGAATGTGGCAAGGGAATGATTTGGGGAAGAAATCAGGCATGGGCACTGTGTACAATGAACATGAAATCTAGTAATGTTTCTGTAGTTTGTAATAATTCATGATAATTTTGTGGGTCTGCATTTTAGGAAACAAATGGAAAGACCAGAATATTGAAGATCACTTTGAAAAACCTGGGAAAGAGATAAAATAATTTGCACTGAGAAGAGGAAATAAAGTCCTCTGAAGGAATCTTAGCTTGTCATGAACTTAGAAACAAGCAACCAAAACAAATAAGAGTCCCTTGAAATTTATTTTTTTTTAGAAAAATTTCACCCAAAATGTAATATACTTCAGTATAGCAGTCAGTGTTTGGAAAACAGTTTAATTGAAAGTAGCACTACAAAAATGTGTATATGAATGTTACTAATTTGGTCATAGCCATGCAGGTGGTAGCTGTGTTTTCAATAGTAACCCATTTACTTTCAAATAATTCAATCATGGCAAAAAAAAAATACAATAATAACAATGCATTTTCCTTGATATTGGGAGCACTGTAAGCCCAAGACCTATTAATAAGTAGAAAGTTATTAAACCAACCAATAATAATGTGCTTGTCATATTTTTTACAGAAATCATGTGATACAGAGACTGTGTGAAAGCAAAGAAGGTAGACAGTATGGACAAGTTGTCAGCCAAGTTCCAAATCTTGATATGAATGAGAACATTTCTACTGGATTAAAAAAAATGTGAATGCAGTGTTTGTGGAAAAGTCTTTGTACATCATTCCCTCCTTAATAGGCATATCCTGGCTCACTCAGGATACAAACTATATGGAGAGAAGCAATATAAATGTGAACAATGTGGGAAATTCTTCGTTTCTGTTCCAGGTATTAGAAGACACATGATAATGCACAGTGGAAATCCAGTTATAAATGTACGATATATGGGAAAGTGTTTTATTTTCTCAATTCATTTGAAAGACATCAGAGAACTCACACAGGAGAAAAACCCTATAAATGTAAACAGTGTGGTAAAGCGTTCACTGTTTCCGGTTGTTGTGTAATACATGAACGAACTGACACTGGAGAGAAACCCTAGGAATGTAAGGAATGTGGGAAAGCATTCAGATTTTCTTGTTATTTTAAGATGCGTGAAAGGACTCACGCTGGAGAAAGACCCTATACATCTACCAAATGTGATAAAACCTTCAGCTGTTCCACTTCCCTTCGTTACCATGGAAGCATTCATACTGGAGAGAGACCCTTTGAAGGTAAACAATGTGGCAAAGCCTTTAGTCATTTGAGTTCCCTTTGTAACCATAGAAGTACTCATACTGGAGAGAAAGCCTATGAATGTAAACAATGTGACCAAGCCTTCAGTCGTCTCAGTTCCCTTCACCTCCACGAAAGAATTCATACTGGAGAAAAACCCTATGAATGTAAGAGATGCGGTAAAGCCTACATTCGTTCCAGCCATCTTACTCGCTATGAAAGAAGTCATTATATAGAGGCTGGGTGTAGTGACTCAGCCTATAATCCCAGCACTTTGGGAGGCCAAGGTGTGTGTATTGCTTGAGCCCAGGAGTTCATAACCAGCCGGGATTAAAACAATGTGAAACAACCTGGGCAACATGGTGAAACCCTGTCTCTAGAAAAAATAAAATAATGCCGGGCATGCTGGCTCAAGCCAGCTACTCAGGAGGTGGAGACAGGAGAAGGGTGTGAACCTGGGAGGCGGAGCTTGCAGTGAGCCGAGATCGCACCACTGCATGCCAGCCTGGGCGACAGAGCAAGACTCCATCTCAAAAAAAAAAAAAAAAAAAAAAAATTAACTGGGCATGGTGGCACATTTCAGTTGTCTTAGTTCTTTTTCAAGGACATAAAAAGCCATGGGGTGTTGGGGGAAAGCCCTGTGCATGCAGATCACGAGGTCAGGAGATCGAGACCATCCTGGCCAACATGGTGAAACCCCGTCTCTACTAAAAATACAAAAATTAGCTGGGTGTGGTAGCATATGGTTGTAATCCCAGCTACTCAGGAGGCTGAGACAGGAGAATCGCTTGAACCCAGGAGGCGGAGGTTGCAGGGAGCCGAGATTGTGCCACTGTGCTGCAGCCTGGTGGCAGAGTGAGACTCCATCTCAAAATTAGAGAAAATAACTAACTAACTAAATAAATAAATAAAGACCCTTGAATGTAAAAAATGTGGTAAAACATATACTCTTTCCCATTCCCTCATAAACATGAAAAGGCTCACATTGCACAGAAACCTTAAGAATGTAGGAAATGTGGTCAAGCCTTCAGATTTTCCTGTTTTTGAAGATTTGGGAGGACTCAGAGTGGAGAAAAGCCTTTTGAATCTAAATTTGTGGTAAGACCTTCAGTTGTTTTAGTTCCATTTGAAGACATCAGCTCATTCCTGAGAAAAACCCTATGAATGTCCAGAATGTGGGAATGTTTCATTTCTCTCATGCCCACTCAAGAACATATGAAAATGCACACTGTAGCTGGCTGGACCTTGTAAATACAAGAACGTACACAGGATTAAAACTCTAATAGTTTGGAAACTGCAAGAATATTTTCAGTTTTCACATTTACTTGAAAAGTCATGTGAAAACTCCCATGGGAAAGAAGTTCTATAAGTGAAGCTTTTCTAATTTGGAAAGCCTGATGTAAATTAATTATGGTGCAGTGTTTGAAAAAATGTATGAAATGTTACACAAGTTACAAGTATATTGTTTTTATCAGTGGCTCATTCTTAAAGAGTCTTGAGTAGGCATTTCATCTTGTTTTGCAGGGAAAGCTTGAGGTGAGAGTTCTGTAAATGCTCTTTAAGCAGTAGTACTTGAGTTTCATAGATAATGATATTAAGTTTGTTGGTAGAATTTTTGTCTATTCATTTGATAATGTGCTGGATTCACGGTTGAATTTTAATGTTTTCTAATATGAAGGTAAGTTTAATTTTTTAATTTCATTATTATCTTTTTTGGAGATGGAGTCTCACTCTGTTGGGCCCAGGCTGGAGTGCAGTGGTGAATCTCGGCTCACTGCAACCTCCGCCTCCTGGGTTTAAGTGATTCTCCTGCCTCAGCCTCCCGAGTAGCTGGGACTACAGGTTCCCGCCACTACGTCCAGCTAATTCTTTGTATTTTTAGTAGAGACAGGGTTTCACCATGTTGGCTAGGCTGGTCTTGAACTCCTGGCCTCATGATTTGCCCACCTTGGCCTCCCAACGTGCTGGGATTACAGACATGAGCCACTGCACCCGGTCAGGTAAGTTTCATTTGTGTGTATTGTCCTGTGATTAATGGACAAGTGAATAATGATTGTGAATTTTTGGGATTGTCTTACAAGCCTCATTTGGCAAATTTCGATTATCCCTTGTTCATTATACACATTCCACCTTTCTTTATTAAAGGAAAAACTACTCTTGATGTAAAGATGTTTATTTTTTCCTAATAATGAGTTGGTATTAATTCCTAAGTAAATAAATTTTACCATAGAGTATCATCTCATGAGTTCTTTGCATTTGTTGCCCTTTATTCTTTATTATTTCTGTCTATTATTTGGATCATTCACTTTGAATGAAGGAGAGAGGACTGTGATGGGACAATATGTTGTAACCAATCTGAGGGAGGAAGCATTCAATCTCTCAGTCACATATGATAGCGTTGGGCTTTTCATCGATGCCTTTCTTATTGTAGTAGATAGTATTGCACCATTATGATATGATAGTTTATATATTGTATTTTAGAGTATTACAGTCTTACCAGTCAGTGTGACATGATTCAGTTCTCTACCAGCCAATAGACAAACCAATCACATAGTACTGTATGAACAAAGGAACATCCTCGGCCGGGTGCAATGGATCACACCTGTAATCCCAGCACTTAGGGAGGCCGAGGCCAGTGAATCATGAGATCAGGAGATCAAGACCATCCTGGCTAACACAGTGAAACCCCGTCTCTACGAAAAATACAAAACATTAGCCATGTGTGGTGGTGTGTGCCTGTAGTTCCAGCTTCTAGAGAGGTTGAGGCAGGAGAATGGCGTAAACCCGGGAGACGGAGCTTGCAGTGAGCTGAGATCACACCACTGCGCTCCAGCAAGGGTGACAGAGAGAGATTCTGTCTCAAAAAAAAAAAAAAAAAAAAAAAAAAGGAACATCCTCACTTTTTTCATGCTATACCACTCTCTGCTCCTAAGTTAATCCCTGTTTGGGCCTGTGGGAGCTTACACCATCCTCCTAAATGTAATTAATAACTGATGTCTGGCTTATCTGTTCAGTAATAGATGTTATGTGTTTAACGGTGCCAGTAAACGTAGGGTGCTCATTCCTTCCTCACCAGTGGGGTGCATGAGACGCTATTGAAACAATTGGCAACACAAACGAAATGGACCAGCCCTCATGCAGGACACCTGCTCAACTTGACCTACCTGCTGTCGGCTGACGGTTCCGTAACACATCATCAGTCACCTGAGTCAGACCGTGAGCTGACGATGGGCCTTCCCTTTGGTCTGCACAGCATTTTGTGGTCTTCAGGTGTTGTCATCTTCTCCCACACTAAAATGCTCTGATCTCCTAGACATGAATGTTTAATTACACCCCAGCATGACATTTGGCCTGTGCTTAGCAGGCAGTTTTGAGGCCCTGGCTTGTTAATGCACAAAAGCGCAGCACATAAGCTGACACTTAAGTCGTAATTAGCAAGGATCAGGCTGTATCTCTGTAGTCCCTGCATCTACTCTGGTCACCATCTCTGTATGCTGAGGGCAGCCATGTGGACATTATTAATTATTGTATACTCCAAGACAATAGTTATTATGTAGGGAGAAGTAGTGGCCTTGTTTGTTTCTTGTGCTGCTGCTCCCCTTACCGCTGTCCCCTACACCCTCCTGATGAGGTGTATATCTAAGGTGCCTCATGGTTCAGTCACTGATGAGTAAAGAAAATGGGAAGAAAGAGATTGATATTAGCCCCTATCGAAGCATATGAAGAAGAGTCTCAGCTGCTTTCATTGAAAAATTCCTAGCAAGTGTGTGGGCTTTTCTTATCACTGCTGCTTATCAGCATGCCAAAAGTTGAATCTTCGGACCGCAAGTCTTGCCGGCCTTAGACATAATGGCCTTACTGCCTGTGGAGCTAACCCCAGGAAGATGGAGTGACAGTCTCTGGAGGATTAGGTGGTCTCCTCCAATATGGATTGATGGGCTCCTGAACTCTTTCCTGTAACCATGCAGAGAGTCTGCACTGCCAGCGATCATGTGCCTCCACTCTGTAGATATAGAAACTCAAAATATTTAAAATATTCTGAAACAGTTTCCATTGAAAGGAAAGAGAAAGACAGTTAGGTGCCACGCTCCGGTCAAGAGAACTAGTACATGGCTCACAAGAACACTCTGTTGCTACTGTCTGCGCCTCTGTCACAACAAATATCCTGATCCTTCAGTTTCACAGACTGGGTGTCAAGCCACTGTCATACTGGAAGTAATATCATGCTCTCTCCCACAAGTAATGAGGAACAATATCACAGCGGGTGTGTACCTTCTCCGGTAGTGGGAGTAGTATCATCATCTCTTCCTTTAGATGACAGAAATAATATCACAGGGTGGGTGTACAATCCGTGTGTTTTTGGAAGCAATGTCATTCTCTCTTCTTCTAGGTTTTACGACTCATATCACAGGTGGGGTGTATAACCCTTGTTATATTGGATGGAATCTCATTCTCTTTCAACATGTAACTTTAGAACAATATCCCACGGGGGGTGTCCATCCCTTCAATATTGGTACTAATACCATCTTCTCCTTTCCTGGATATGAGAAACAATATCACAGGAGGGTGTACACCCCTTGCAATGTTGGTAGTAATGTCATCTCTCCCCTCTGGTTATTAAGGACAAAATCCCAGGGTGGCTGTACAGTTCCTACTTTATTGGGAGTTATATCATCCACTCACCCCCTGGATATCAGGAACCATATCAGAGAAGAGGTGCCCACCCCCTTCGATATTGTCAGCCATATCATCTTCTTCCTGCTTGGATGTTAGGAATGATACCCCGGGGCTGGCTGCGGTGTACACCCACTGCGATATTGAAAGTAAAAACAGCCTCTTTCCCGCTAGATATTAGGAACTATATCACAGGTGTGTGTGCACCTTCTTGGATATTGGTAGTACTCTCAGCCTCCACCTCGCTGCATATTAGGAACAATATACGGGGGGCAGGGTGGTTACACGTTCTGCAATGTTGAGAGCAATATTCTTCTCTTTCCCCTGTACATTAGGAACCACATAGCAGGGGTCTGTATGCCTTCTGCGACATTAGGATTAATGTTATCCTCTCCCCTACTGAATGTCAAAAACAATATCACAAAAGGGTGTACACCCCCTGTGATATGGCCAGTAATATCATCGTATCTACCTTTGGATACTAGAAACAACATCACAGAGGGTGTGTATGCTCCCCTGAGATATTGGGCATAATGTTATCCTCTCTTCCCCTAGATATTAGGAATGATATCCCTGGTGGTGGGAGGTGGAGTACATTAAGAACAACATCATTGGGTGGGTGTACACCCCTTGCGATATTGGGTGTAGTATCATCCTCTCTTCCCTAGGATATTAAGAACAATAACACAGGAGGGGTGTACAGCCCCAGCCCCTGCGTTATTGGGAGCAATAGCATCTTCTCCCCCTCTCGATATAAAGAACAATATCCCAAGGTAGGTGTACATCCCCTGGGACATTGGGCGTAATGTCATCATTTCCCAAAGTGGATATTGGGCATAGTGTCCCAGAGGGGTGTACACCTTCTTCGATATTGGGAGTAATATCATCTTCTCCCCTCAGGGTCGTAGGCAAAATATTGAAGGAGTTTTACAACTCGTGCGATATGGTCAGTAATATCATCCTCTCCTCACCTAGATGTTCCGAACTATATCACAGGGGGTTGCATACTTCTTGCAATATTGGGAGTCATATCATCCTCTCCCACTCTGGATATAAGGAACAACATGACCGAAGGGATGGACACACACTGCAAAAGTTTCAATAATGTCATCCTCTATCCCCTGGCTATTAGGAATAACATCATAGAGGGGTGTACACTTTCCTCGATATTGGGAGTAATATCATCCTCTCCCAGCTAGATATCAGGAACAAGTCTATTAATTATTAATATTAATAACTATAGTAAAAAATAATAACAATTGTCAATATTAATAATCACAATAAAGATAGTATAAATTAATATTGGTAAAAAATATTAACGATTAGTATAACCATTAATCATAATATCAATATTAACAATAAAATAATGATATCAGCAATTAATGTTACTTATATCAATACTAAGTGATGTTGGTAATAAAATAATAATTAATATTAAGAACTAATAATATTGTTAAATGACATTAATATTACTAATTATTTTCAAGCGTGCATAATCATATATTTAAAATAATTATCCATAATTAATAATGATATCGTATTAATTGTGTGATTGATAATTATTAAAATCTACATAGATGTTTAATAATCATATTATTACTCCTAATACCACAGGGGGTGTACACCTACCTGTGATGTTGTTCCTAATATCCAGGGACAGAGAACATGATTTTAGTTTTAATATCATAGTAGGTGTGCAATCACCCTGTGCCACTGATGCTGATATCTAGGGGGTAGAGTATGACATGAATCCCAACATAGCAATGAATGGAAAGCCACCCAGTGATATTGCTCTTAATATTCACAGAAGAAGCGTATGATATTACTCCCAATATCGCAGGGAGGGTACAGCTCTTCTGTGATATGGTTCCTAGTATCCAGAAGGGGAGAGGATGTTAATAATTCCAGTATCACAGGCTGTGTTCACCCGTCCTGTGATATTGTTATTTATATCCTGGAAGGGAGAGGATGATATTACTCCCCATAGAGCAGGAGGCATACACCTAGCCTGGGATATTGTTCCTAATATCCATGGAGAGGAGAGGCTGATATTACTTCCAATATGGCAGGGGGTGTACATCCACCCTGTGATATTCTTCTTAATATTCCAAGGCCAAGAGGTTGATATTACTCCCAGTATCACAGACACTGTACACCCCCGTGTGATACTCCTCCTGATATCCAGAACGGGAGAAGATGGTTTTAATCCCCATATCGCAGGAGGTGAACACACACTCTGTGATATTTTTCCTAATATGCAAGGGGAGAGAGGATAATATTATTCCCAATATTGCAGAAGATGTACACATGTCCCCGCATGATATTGTCCTTAATAATCCAAGGCACAGAAGATGATGTTACTCCCAATATCACAGAAAGTGTACATCCCCCAGTGATGTTGTTCCCATGATCCAGGAGGGGAGAGGATGATATTACTTTCAATATCGCAGGGGGTGTATACGCCCCCAGTGATACTGTTCCTAATTTCCACCGGGGAGAGGATGATACTACTCTCAATATAGCAGGGATTAAAAACATGGGGGTGTACAGTGTCTGTGATACTAGGAGTAATATCAACCTCTCGGCCTTGGAATAGAAAGAAGAATATCACAGGGTGGATGTACACCCCCTGCCACATTGGGAGTAATATCCTCTCCCTTCCCAGATATTAATAACAATGTCACAGGGCCGGTAAACACAGCCTGTGACACTGGAATTATTATCATCCTCTCCTCTTCCAGATATTAGGAATCATAACACAGAAGAGCTGTACCCTCCCTGCGATATTGGGAGTAATATAATACGCATCTTCCGTGAATATTAAGAGCAATATCACCAGGTGGCTATCTATTCATTGCTATGTTGGGAGTCATGTCATACTCCACTACACTGAATATTAGGATCTGTGTCACAGGGTGAGCGTACACTTATTGTGATATTAAAACTAAAACCATGCTCTCCCTCCCTGGATATTAGGAATGACATCACAGGTAGCTGTATACACACTGCAGTATTAGGAGTAATAATATGATTAATTATTAAACATCAATAACCGATTTTAACAATTATCGATTATACTAATAATTAATAGGATACCATAATTAATTAAGGATAATTATTTTAAATATATGATTATGTATGCTTAAAATTAATTATCAATATTAATGACATTTAGCAATGCTAGTAGTTCATAATATTAATCATTATTTTATAAACAACATCACTTAGTATTAAGTAACAATAATTGCTGATATCATTTTATTACTAATAGTGATATTGCTATTAATTGTTACTAGTAACTGTTAAAACATTTTTAACCAGTATTAATTTTTACTATCTTTATTGTGATTATTATTGTCAATGATTACTATTAATTTATATTATATTTAATAATAATAATAATTAACAGACTTGTTCCTGATATCGAGCTGGGGGAGGACGATGTCAGGTGGGGAAGCTTCGTGCAGGTTCCCCATGACAGGGGGAAAAGCAATGGAATCCAAATACTGGTCCTTACTTGGGAAGCTTAGAAGATCACTGTGAGGACGAGAAGGTTGGCACATGAGGGAAGGTGCAGAGGTGGAAAGGGCACAAGAGTTCCACTTATTTATCACAAAACACAGAATGGGAACGGGCCAGAGACTGAATTCTTCCTGTCTCCTAGGGAAAACTGGATGCATGGCCTGAACTTTTTCTCTTCTGCAGGCAACAAGACCCACAGAGGAAGGCTCAATTCCAGACCTTTTCTGGGAAACCTTTGGAGAAGCCGCTGCCAGATCGAAAAGAATCCACGGAATCTTGGATTTATCTGAGAGTGAGTGTCACTCTGGGTCTCTGTTCTTTGCTCCACTAGGTCACTCTGGTTGATTTCCTTTCAGGTTCCTGTGTGCGTGAGGGGATCGGGGAACCCCTCTTCCCTGCCTTCTTGGGGTCAGGGACTCCACGATCCTCCCAGGTCCATTTGATTCCAGGTGAAGGCATCTGAAGGTGCCGTATTTGCTGTTGCTTTCTGTCGTGCAATGATGGCAAGCCTGCCAACAACATCTTCCTAGCGGCATGAGGAAATTAGTCTCTCAGAGGCCCCAAACATGGAGGAGGCTCACCCCAGGAACATGCATGTTTTCAGAAAAGACGTCCTGGGAACCTTTGAGCCACCAACCTGCCTTCAGAAGGGCATTAGTCCGTCCCACTTCACGGAAGGCTGAGTGGAGGCGCTTTGATCCAGTGAATGCCCAAGACACAGTCTTTAGAAAAATGGTATTCTTAGACCATAGCTCGAGAGTGCATTTTTCATGGGTCTTGTCCCGATCAGCACGTTGAGGATCTGTCCCTACTTCCAAGGACCGCCTGTCCATACCGTATTAAGAATTTCCTGCTGTGTGCACCTTGTCATTGGATGTGGTTGATTTCCATGTTGGCTCCATGCCGAGGAACCTCTAACGTGTGTGGTCTCCTTTCTTTCAGGTTGCAAGCAGGCCAATGCCGGTGCACACAGCCAATAAGAGGCCACGTGTGGACCCTGCCCTCACTGATGGCTCAGCTACCAAAATGTCTGACACGGTATCCGTCTTGGCTTCGCTGTCTCCCCTCAGAAAAGCCAGTCCGAGCTCCTCGTCAAGTCTCCGACCGAAGGAACGAGAGACAGGGGCTGTGGCCGACATCCCTCAGCCGGGAGTCAGGCAGCAGGGCCCGGAGCCTCTCGTCGTGGTGAAGCCGACACACAGCAGGCCTCAGGGTGGCCGCCGAGAAGTTCCCCAGGCTGCCTCCAAGCCCCACGGCCTGATCCGGGTCATCAGCCCCCAGGCACAAGACAAACGTCCTGCAGTGACCTCACAGCCCTGCCCACCAGCCGACACACACAGCTTGGGCCTCGGCTCCAATCTCAGTTTCAGGCCAGGAGCCAAGAGACCTGCCCAGGCTCCGACTCAGGCTTGCCTGAACTTCCCCAAGAAACCGAGAACGGGTCCCTTCCAGATGCCCGAAAATGCCATCCAGGGAGGTGAGCTGGGGGCCCCGGAGACTCTCCAACCTCCGCCAGCTGCAACCGAACTCAGACCAAGTCCGTCGCCCCAGATGAGCAGGGGGACACCCGCCCAGGTGCCCAGCAGCGACCGGCAGCCTCCGCACAGCAGACCTTCCCTGCCTACTGCCCAGGCCTGCACCATGTCCCATCACCCAGCGGCCAGCCACGATGGGGCCCAGCCTCTCAGAATGCTCTTCCGGAGACTGGAAAACGGATGGTGGAGCTCCAGCCTCCTGACAGCTCCCTCGTTTCCCTCTCCTGAGGAGCCGGGAGACTTCCTCTCTCACAGCCCTCACGTCTCAGAGAAGTCTGAGGCTCCCTGTGTTCTTGTCCCGCTGAGTGTCCTCTATGAAGACCTTCAGGTTTCCTCCTCCTCAGAGGACAGCGATTCTGACCTGGAGTGAGACTACAGGTGGCCGGGGCTCCATTGCACCCAGCTCCCGTGACTTGGAGGGGTCTGTGGGACTGAGGAGCACAGAGCAGAGAGCAGACTGTGTGTGATGACTCCCAAGCTCCCCGGCTGTGGTGCTTCTGTGGATGTTGGAGCCCAGGCCAGGCAGGGACCACATGCAGAGACTCTGCCTCATCGAATTCTGGTGAGGGACATTGTAGTTCGCAGGGCTCTCCGGAAACCCGCCACCAGAAGCTTCTGTGCCAGTGATTCGTTGCCTCAGAAACTGGGTGACGGCGACGCGCGGGAGTCAGACTTCCGCTGTGATGTCAGTAGGAAACTGGGGAATGACTGTGTGTTTGCTCTCTAGATGGCTGAATCAGGGAACAGTTAGGGAACCCTGAGAGATGCAGGCCTTCAGCTGTGCCCCGCCCTGACAGCAGTGTTTTGGACGCTGTGAAGCGTTCTGCGCATAGCGTTCTTGGGGTGTTTCCTCAGCCTGGAAAATTGGGCTCTGGAATGCCGTTGGAAATAGGTGTGTTTAATTTGTTTTGAAGTGAATAAAATTCTGAAAAAGATGACGTACTCTCTTTTGACTTTCATTCCGTGTTTGTGTGTAACTGATTTTCCAAGGGCTTGAAAATGTCTTGACTTGTCAGTAATCCAAGTCATTATGTCTCCGAAACAGAGTTGACTGAGGGGACCGCAGGTCTTCGCAGGACCTGTGACTTCTTAAACATCCACAGGGGCAAGAGAACCTCAGCCCCACTCTACCAACACGCACCTAGTCAAATTCCACCAAGTGAATCTCACGCACGCTAACACGTGGGGAGCGTTGCTTGCACCACGAGTCCCCATTTGGCTCAACGCGATGCCACGTGTGGGGTTCAAACTGTGACGGCCCCCATGCAGTGGTTTCCGGATGTGCGTATGAACGAGGCACACTTTCATTCGCCAAGTAGAACCCAGTAAAGCTGAAGTAAGCTCCCAGATTTGGGATGTACTTCAGAGGTAGAATATTCGTCCCGTCTTCTTTCCGGATGCCTGAGCACCGGGCCTTTCCATGCTTCTCCCCCGATCCTAAGAGTAGCTGAGGTCGAGACTCACTGAAAGCTCTAGGTAAAGATATCCCACCATGCACAGGCTATCTCCGTTCTCTGACCTGGGAACAACTCTGACCAGGATTCCACATCTAGGAGGCCTGGGAACTGAGTGGGATTTTCTGAGCAATGCCAAATGGCTGCTTCCTTTCCGCCGCCGTTGAGGGTCGTTACCTTGGTTGTCCAGATCACCTAGAAACTATCAGTATCCAGAATCAACAAGATCAACTCTCTGCTCCTCTGACAGCAGAAGGAGCATGACCAAAATGAACCAAAGAGCGTGGCAGGAAAGGATGTGACCGGAAAGCTCAGAGAACAGCCACAGGGGGATGTAAGCAGGCGTTCCCACCTGATCATGAATAATTAATGAAGCGCAAATCCAGGGGGAATCGAGTTTCAGCAGGTGCAACTCATCCAACGGGAGATCGCCGGCGGGCCAACAAGATTCAGCAACTGAGAGTCGGGTGTAGTGTCAAGTGGGACGCGACTGGTTCCAAAGCTCTAGAAGACCATGGGGTCACTTGGACCACGTGAGAAAATGCCCCCAGTGTGCTGGTTCAGCATTCTGACTCCTGCCTGTCTCTTCCCGCCCAGGGAACGTGGACCCTAACTTGTGCAGGTGCAGATGACGAAGAGCAGAATGAGGGGACGCGGCACCCAAGTTCCCCGACAAGAGAGTTCCACAGAAAGTCCGCTGGATCTTCGCAAATCCAGAGAAATGGCAACGGGACCCAAGGAAATAGAGCCCCACCGGTGTCCTGGAGACTCTTCAGGCATAATGCCTGGAGCCGCAGGACGAGCTGAAAAAGGAGCCAGGCACCGAAGGACAAAGCGGTGTTGACGTTCTTCATCTGGGTTTCCCAGTGCAGTCCAATTCACGGTGGTTTCCAAGGGCCTCCTGGAGGAGAAAACACGTGAGGGTGTGGTCAGGGTTTTCTGCTGACACACTTACCGTGGGGAAGAAGGAGAAGCTCTGAAGATGGATAACGACCGAGATTGCATGTCAAGGTGTACCTCCTGGATGACACTGAGGCCTACGTTGAAATAGAGTGACTATGGTCCAATTACACTGTGTCTATTTTAGCACCTTGTTTAAAAAAAAAAAAAAAAAAAAAAAAAAAGATGTAAAACAAGACAGGGGTACATGCACCAGTAGTACATACCTGACGGGAAACATCTATTCTTCAAAGCTTGCAGCTGTACAGGTAGGTTTTAGAATGTCTGTCCATAGTGAACATCGTCTTAGAGGGGGCTGGGCAAACAGACCTTTCCAGGTCACGTAATGGGATTAAGTTGATTAGGTTAGGGTCCGTTTCACATCAGGGGTCCAGAGGCAGTATAAAAGGCAGCCTGGAAAGCAAAGGTCCCTCTCTGCCCCTTCCTCCGGCTTCCTGAAGGCTGCACCGCTTCCAGCAGGGCTGCTCCAGCACCTGCCCATCTGAGCGCCAGCCCACCTGTTCATCTGAGCGCCAGCCAAGGAAAGCAAGTAGACCTGTAATTTCAGGTAAGTTTCCCTGAACGACTGTTTGTTTCGCCTAATCCCTGAGGAGTTGGGGGAAAAGAGACAAAGGAGAGTGAAAGAAACAGATCACACTGGGGCTCGCTGATGGGGTAGGATGTGTTCTCCTTATCCGTAATTCTTGGAACAGAAAGCGAGAAAACATTTCCATCTCCGTGCCCGGGAAAAGAGCCAGATGGAAATGCAAAAAGAAATGTACTCCAGCACGCTGAATTGGTGGGTAAATGGAAAAAGAACTTTGGAAAAGGGGTGGTTTGCCCTTTAGCCATGCAAGAGATTCATATGCCACTTGTTCAGCGTTTGTTTAGATGAATTCGTATGGCGTGTGTAAAATACCAGAAAAATAAATAAAGAGGGGCTGGAGCTAAAGCCAAAAAGACAGAGCAGGAAAGACCATCACCTGCTAGTGTGGTAGAGAGGGAGATAACTTCTCTCGATGAAGTTGTGTTTGGAAGTTGCCTAGTGAAACGGCAAGAGTAGCGATTTGAGTTATGATAGGAAGCATCCCTTATCCCTGACTTCAAGCAGACCTGCCAAGGGGTGACATCGGGCCATGCCCTGTAGCTTCGATTCTTTTGTCCCTCAGGGGAGAGAGAATCATTGTGTCTTCTACTGGAGTGAATGGTGAGAGACCTAAGTCCAGTCTCCAGAATCAGTTGTTTGGGTGGGATTGAAATCTCAACTCCAACTCCACATACCTAGGCCGTGGGCCGTGTGGCAGGCCAGGTTTACTCTTGGACCAGGTGGTCACGGCAGAGGAACACACAATATCTGAGGATGCACACACCACATTGTGATCCACAGATTTGACCGACGGGTGGTGAGGTCTCCTCATGACCACACCGTCATGGAATTAGCTGGGGGTTTCTTGTGGGTGTGTGAATATCCAGTGTGCCTAACCATCGCTTTTCGTGTGTTTGTGTGTGATTCAGGTGACCCAACCATCAACCCCGGAAAAAGGCGGCCATAAAACGCCCAGGAGACGAAGATGATGGCACGTCGTGACCCCAAAAGTGGGGCAAACAGACTCGTGAGAGCCCAGACCCTCCAGAAGCAGCAGAGGGCCCCAGTTGGGCCAAGGGCTCCCCCACCCGATGAAGAGGATCCCAGGGTACGTCTAGCCCTGGAATCTTTTGGGTATCGAGGGGGGAGGAGCGGGCGAGTGTCACACGGTCCTCAGAGACTGGGTTGGATTCCAAAGAGTTCTGCCAGCACCACCCGGGTTGCTTTTCCCATCCAAGGTGGGCCTGGCTTGGGACCTCCTCCCCGGCCCGACAGGTCCCTGGAGAGACTCTTGGGAGCAACCTCCCTTTCCACTCAGAATCCTGTGTAGCCAGGTTGGGCTGTGCTGTGGACATCGGGTTCACGATCGTCCCCGCTAGAACCCTGAGTCCTTCCTTTGAGAGTTCCTCCGTCACATGGGCTTTGGGAGGGAACATCGTAACCGAACCCTCCCTCCACTTCAGGGCCCCCATGCCGGTGTCCCCTCTTTGGAATCCTCACTCAGTTCTGAATTCACAGTCCGTCTCAATGTTGACATTGGATCACTGCCTGTGGCTTCAGCTCATTCACTGACATCACTTCCTTTCCACCCACAGATCAAGTGCAAAAACTGCGGGGCCTTTGGGCACACGGCCAGAAGTACCAGGTGCCCCATGAAGTGCTGGAACGGAGCCCTGGTTCCCCAGACCTTTGGGAGAAAGGAAGGGAAGGAAAACCTGAAACCATGGAAGCCCCAGGTTCGAGGGAACCCTGGGCCCTTGAACAAGGAAAAGGGAGAGAAGGAAGAGAGACCGAGGTGAGCAGTGGGAGGGGTTTTCACCATCCTTAGGGTACTGCCACCTAAGGACACGGTGTCTCTGCACCTGCACACCGTGTGCCTTTCCGTCTCCGGGACAGGGAAGGAACGCTGCAGAGAAACAGACCAGAGCTCCGTGTCCTCCTGGGTTCCCCACCCAGGAGCTCCTTTGGCTCTGGGAGATTCAGGGACGGGGGAGAGGCGGGGGCGCTTCGTGCAGGTTCCCCATGACAGGGGGAAAAGCAACGGAATCCAAATGACAGTCCTTACTTGGGAAGCCTAGAGGGCCACCGGCAGGATGGGAAGGTTGGCACATGAGGGAAGGTGCAGAGGCGGAAAGGGCACAAAAGTTCCATTTATGTATCACAAAACACAGAACGGGACTGGGCCCCAGACAGGGTTCTCCCTGTCTCCTGGGGAGAACCGGGGGGCAGGGCCTGAACTTTTTCTCTTCTGCAGGCAACAAGACCCGCAGAGGAAGGCTCTCCTCCAGATCTTTTCCGGGACACCTCCGGAGAAGCAGCCGCCAAATCGAAAAGCATCCATGGAATCTTGTGATTATCTGAGGGTGAGTGTCAACCCTGGGCCCCTGGTCTTTTTCTCCTCTAGGTCACCCTGGTTGATTTCCTTTCAGGATCCCGTGTGCGTGAGGGGATCGGGGAACCCCTCTTCCCTGCCTTCTTGGGGTCAGGGACTCCACGATCCTTCCAGGTCCATTTGATTCCAGGTGAAGGCATCTGAAGGTGCCGTATTTGCTGTTGCTTTCTTTCCGTGCAATGATGGCAAGCCTGCCAACAACATCTTCCTAGTGGCCTGAGGAAATTAGTCCCTCAGGGGCCCCAAACATGGAGGAGGCTCACCCCAGGAACATGCATGTTTTCAGAAAAGACGTCCTGGGAACCCTTGAGCCACCAACCTGCCTTCAGAAGGGCATTAGTCCGTCCCACTTCACGGAAGGCTGAGTGGAGGCGCTTTGATCCAGTGAATGCCCAAGACACAGTCTTCAGAAAAATGGTATTCTTAGACCATAGCTCGAGAGTGCATTTTTCATGGGTCTTGTCCCCATCAGCACTCACGTTGAGGATCTGTCCCTACTTCCAAGGACCGCCTGTCCATACCGTATTAAGAATTTCCTGCTGTGTGCACCTTGTCATTGGATGTGGTTGATTTCCATGTTGGCTCCATGCCGAGGAACCTCTAACGTGTGTGGTCTCCTTTCTTTCAGGTTGCAAGCAGGCCAATGCCGGTGCACACAGCCAATAAGAGGCCACGCGTGGACCCTGCCCTCACTGATGGCTCAGCTACCAAAATGTCTGACACGGTATCCGTCTTGGCTTCGCTGTCTCCCCTCAGAAAAGCCAGTCCGAGCTCCTCGTCAAGTCTCCGACCGAAGGAACGAGAGACAGGGGCTGTGGCCGACATCCCTCAGCCGGGAGTCAGGCAGCAGGGCCCGGAGCCTCTCGTCGTGGTGAAGCCGACACACAGCAGGCCTCAGGGTGGCCGCCGAGAAGTTCCCCAGGCTGCCTCCAAGCCCCACGGCCTGATCCGGGTCATCAGCCCCCAGGCACAAGACAAACGTCCTGCGGTGACCTCACAGCCCTGCCCACCAGCCGACACACACAGCTTGGGCCTCGGCTCCAATCTCAGTTTCAGGCCAGGAGCCAAGAGACCTGCCCAGGCTCCGACTCAGGCTTGCCTGAACTTCCCCAAGAAACCGAGAACGGGTCCCTTCCAGATGCCCGAAAATGCCATCCAGGGAGGTGAGCTGGGGGCCCCGGAGACTCTCCAGCCTCCGCCAGCTGCAACCGAACTCAGACCAAGTCCGTCGCCCCAGATGAGCAGGGGGACACCCGCCCAGGTGCCCAGCAGCGACCGGCAGCCTCCGCACAGCAGACCTTGCCTGCCTACTGCCCAGGCCTGCACCATGTCCCATCACCCAGCGGCCAGCCACGATGGGGCCCAGCCTCTCAGAATGCTCTTCCGGAGACTGGAAAACGGATGGTGGAGCTCCAGCCTCCTGACAGCTCCCTCGTTTCCCTCTCCTGAGGAGCCGGGAGACTTCCTCTCTCACAGCCCTCACGTCTCAGAGAAGTCTGAGGCTCCCTGTGTTCTTGTCCCGCTGAGTGTCCTCTATGAGGACCTTCAGGTTTCCTCCTCCTCAGAGGACAGCGATTCTGACCTGGAGTGAGACTACAGGTGGCCAGGGCTCCATTGCGCCCAGCTCCCGTGACTTGGAGGGGTCTGTGGGACTGAGGAGCACGGAGCAGAGAGCAGACTGTGTGTGATGACTCCCAAGCTCCCCGGCTGTGGTGCTTCTGTGGATGTTGGAGCCCAGGCCAGGCAGGGACCACATGCAGAGACTCTGCCTCATCGAACTCTGGTGAGGGACATTGTAGTTCGCAGGGCTCTCCGGAAACCCGCCACCAGAAGCTTCTGTGCCAGTGATTCGTTGCCTCAGAAACTGGGTGACGGCGACGCGTGGGAGTCAGACTTCCGCTGTGATGTCAGTAGGAAACTGGGGAATGACTGTGTGTTTGCTCTCTAGATGGCTGAATCAGGGAACAGTTAGGGAACCCTGAGAGATGCAGGCCTTCAGCTGTGCCCCGCCCTGACAGCAGTGTTTTGGACGCTGTGAAGCGTTCTGCGCATAGCGTTCTTGGGGTGTTTCCTCAGCCTGGAAAATTGGGCTCTGGAATGCCGTTGGAAATAGGTGTGTTTAATTTGTTTTGAAGTGAATAAAATTCTGAAAAAGATGACGTACTCTCTTTTGACTTTCATTCCGTGTTTGTGTGTAACTGATTTTCCAAGGGCTTGAAAATGTCTTGACTTGTCAGTAATCCAAGTCATTATGTCTCCGAAACAGAGTTGACTGAGGGGACCGCAGGTCTTCGCAGGACCTGTGACTTCTTAAACATCCACAGGGGCAAGAGAACCTCAGCCCCACTCTACCAACACGCACCTAGTCAAATTCCACCAAGTGAATCTCACGCACGCTAACACGTGGGGAGCGTTGCTTGCACCACGAGTCCCCATTTGGCTCAACGCGATGCCACGTGTGGGGTTCAAACTGTGACGGCCCCCATGCAGTGGTTTCCGGATGTGCGTATGAACGAGGCACACTTTCATTCGCCAAGTAGAACCCAGTAAAGCTGAAGTAAGCTCCCAGATTTGGGATGTACTTCAGAGGTAGAATATTCGTCCCGTCTTCTTTCCGGATGCCTGAGCACCGGGCCTTTCCATGCTTCTCCCCCGATCCTAAGAGTAGCTGAGGTCGAGACTCACTGAAAGCTCTAGGTAAAGATATCCCACCATGCACAGGCTATCTCCGTTCTCTGACCTGGGAACAACTCTGACCAGGATTCCACATCTAGGAGGCCTGGGAACTGAGTGGGATTTTCTGAGCAATGCCAAATGGCTGCTCCCTTTCCGCCGCCGTTGAGGGTCGTTACCTTGGTTGTCCAGATCACCTAGAAACTATCAGTATCCAGAATCAACAAGATCAACTCTCTGCTCCTCTGACAGCAGAAGGAGCATGACCAAAATGAACCAAAGAGCGTGGCAGGAAAGGATGTGACCGGAAAGCTCAGAGAACAGCCACAGGGGGATGTAAGCAGGCGTTCCCACCTGATCATGAATAATTAATGAAGCGCAAATCCAGGGGGAATCGAGTTTCAGCAGGTGCAACTCATCCAACGGGAGATCGCCGGCGGGCCAACAAGATTCAGCAACTGAGAGTCGGGTGTAGTGTCAAGTGGGACGCGACTGGTTCCAAAGCTCTAGAAGACCATGGGGTCACTTGGACCACGTGAGAAAATGCCCCCAGTGTGCTGGTTCAGCATTCTGACTCCTGCCTGTCTCTTCCCGCCCAGGGAACGTGGACCCTAACTTGTGCAGGTGCAGATGACGAAGAGCAGAATGAGGGGACGCGGCACCCAAGTTCCCCGACAAGAGAGTTCCACAGAAAGTCCGCTGGATCTTCGCAAATCCAGAGAAATGGCAACGGGACCCAAGGAAATAGAGCCCCACCGGTGTCCTGGAGACTCTTCAGGCATAATGCCTGGAGCCGCAGGACGAGCTGAAAAAGGAGCCAGGCACCGAAGGACAAAGCGGTGTTGACGTTCTTCATCTGGGTTTCCCAGTGCAGTCCAATTCACGGTGGTTTCCAAGGGCCTCCTGGAGGAGAAAACACGTGAGGGTGTGGTCAGGGTTTTCTGCTGACACACTTACCGTGGGGAAGAAGGAGAAGCTCTGAAGATGGATAACGACCGAGATTGCATGTCAAGGTGTACCTCCTTGATGACACTGAGGCCTACGTTGAAATAGAGTGACTATGGTCCAATTACACTGTGTCTATTTTAGCACCTTGTTTAAAAAAAAAAAAAAAGATGTAAAACAAGACAGGGGTGCATGCACCAGTAGTACATACCTGACGGGAAACATCTATTCTTCAAAGCTTGCAGCTGTACAGGTAGGTTTTAGAATGTCTGTAAATAGTGAACATCGTCTTAGAGGGGGCTGGGCAAACAGACCTTTCCAGGTCACGTAATGGGATTAAGTTGATTAGGTTAGGGTCCGTTTCGCGTCAGGGGTCCAGAGGCAGTATAAAAGGCAGCCTGGAAAGCAAAGGTCCCTCTCTGCCCCTTCCTCCGGCTTCCTGAAGGCTGCACCGCTTCCAGCAGGGCTGCTCCAGCACCTGCCCATCTGAGCGCCAGCGCACCTGTTCATCTGAGCGCCAGCCGAGGAAAGCAAGTAGACCTGTAATTTCAGGTAAGTTTCCCTGAACGACTGTTTGTTTCGCCTAATCCCTGAGGAGTTGGGGGAAAAGAGACAAAGGAGAGTGAAAGAAACAGATCACACTGGGGCTCGCTGATGGGGTAGGATGTGTTCTCCTTATCCGTAATTCTTGGAACAGAAAGCGAGAAAACATTTCCATCTCCGTGCCCGGGAAAAGAGCCAGATGGAAATGCAAAAAGAAATGTACTCCAGCACGCTGAATTGGTGGGTAAATGGAAAAAGAACTTTGGAAAAGGGGTGGTTTGCCCTTTAGCCATGCAAGAGATTCATATGCCACTTGTTCAGCGTTTGTTTAGATGAATTCGTATGGCGTGTGTAAAATACCAGAAAAATAAATAAAGAGGGGCTGGAGCTAAAGCCAAAAAGACAGAGCAGGAAAGACCATCACCTGCTAGTGTGGTAGAGAGGGAGATAACTTCTCTCGATGAAGTTGTGTTTGGAAGTTGCCTAGTGAAACGGCAAGAGTAGCGATTTGAGTTATGATAGGAAGCATCCCTTATCCCTGACTTCAAGCAGACCTGCCAAGGGGTGACATCGGGCCATGCCCTGTAGCTTCGATTCTTTTGTCCCTCAGGGGAGAGAGAATCATTGTGTCTTCTACTGGAGTGAATGGTGAGAGACCTAAGTCCAGTCTCCAGAATCAGTTGTTTGGGTGGGATTGAAATCTCAACTCCAACTCCACATACCTAGGCCGTGGGCCGTGTGGCAGGCCAGGTTTACTCTTGGACCAGGTGGTCACGGCAGAGGAACACACAATATCTGAGGATGCACACACCACATTGTGATCCACAGATTTGACCGACGGGTGGTGAGGTCTCCTCATGACCACACCGTCATGGAATTAGCTGGGGGTTTCTTGTGGGTGTGTGAATATCCAGTGTGCCTAACCATCGCTTTTCGTGTGTTTGTGTGTGATTCAGGTGACCCAACCATCAACCCCGGAAAAAGGCGGCCATAAAACGCCCAGGAGACGAAGATGATGGCACGTCGTGACCCCAAAAGTGGGGCAAACAGACTCGTGAGAGCCCAGACCCTCCAGAAGCAGCAGAGGGCCCCAGTTGGGCCAAGGGCTCCCCCACCCGATGAAGAGGATCCCAGGGTACGTCTAGCCCTGGAATCTTTTGGGTATCGAGGGGGGAGGAGCGGGCGAGTGTCACACGGTCCTCAGAGACTGGGTTGGATTCCAAAGAGTTCTGCCAGCACCACCCGGGTTGCTTTTCCCATCCAAGGTGGGCCTGGCTTGGGACCTCCTCCCCGGCCCGACAGGTCCCTGGAGAGACTCTTGGGAGCAACCTCCCTTTCCACTCAGAATCCTGTGTAGCCAGGTTGGGCTGTGCTGTGGACATCGGGTTCACGATCGTCCCCGCTAGAACCCTGAGTCCTTCCTTTGAGAGTTCCTCCGTCACATGGGCTTTGGGAGGGAACATCGTAACCGAACCCTCCCTCCACTTCAGGGCCCCCATGCCGGTGTCCCCTCTTTGGAATCCTCACTCAGTTCTGAATTCACAGTCCGTCTCAATGTTGACATTGGATCACTGCCTGTGGCTTCAGCTCATTCACTGACATCACTTCCTTTCCACCCACAGATCAAGTGCAAAAACTGCGGGGCCTTTGGGCACACGGCCAGAAGTACCAGGTGCCCCATGAAGTGCTGGAACGGAGCCCTGGTTCCCCAGACCTTTGGGAGAAAGGAAGGGAAGGAAAACCTGAAACCATGGAAGCCCCAGGTTCGAGGGAACCCTGGGCCCTTGAACAAGGAAAAGGGAGAGAAGGAAGAGAGACCGAGGTGAGCAGTGGGAGGGGTTTTCACCATCCTTAGGGTACTGCCACCTAAGGACACGGTGTCTCTGCACCTGCACACCGTGTGCCTTTCCGTCTCCGGGACAGGGAAGGAACGCTGCAGAGAAACAGACCAGAGCTCCGTGTCCTCCTGGGTTCCCCACCCAGGAGCTCCTTTGGCTCTGGGAGATTCAGGGACGGGGGAGAGGCGGGGGCGCTTCGTGCAGGTTCCCCATGACAGGGGGAAAAGCAACGGAATCCAAATGACAGTCCTTACTTGGGAAGCCTAGAGGGCCACCGGCAGGATGGGAAGGTTGGCACATGAGGGAAGGTGCAGAGGCGGAAAGGGCACAAAAGTTCCATTTATGTATCACAAAACACAGAACGGGACTGGGCCCCAGACAGGGTTCTCCCTGTCTCCTGGGGAGAACCGGGGGGCAGGGCCTGAACTTTTTCTCTTCTGCAGGCAACAAGACCCGCAGAGGAAGGCTCTCCTCCAGATCTTTTCCGGGACACCTCCGGAGAAGCAGCCGCCAAATCGAAAAGCATCCATGGAATCTTGTGATTATCTGAGGGTGAGTGTCAACCCTGGGCCCCTGGTCTTTTTCTCCTCTAGGTCACCCTGGTTGATTTCCTTTCAGGATCCCGTGTGCGTGAGGGGATCGGGGAACCCCTCTTCCCTGCCTTCTTGGGGTCAGGGACTCCACGATCCTTCCAGGTCCATTTGATTCCAGGTGAAGGCATCTGAAGGTGCCGTATTTGCTGTTGCTTTCTTTCCGTGCAATGATGGCAAGCCTGCCAACAACATCTTCCTAGTGGCCTGAGGAAATTAGTCCCTCAGGGGCCCCAAACATGGAGGAGGCTCACCCCAGGAACATGCATGTTTTCAGAAAAGACGTCCTGGGAACCCTTGAGCCACCAACCTGCCTTCAGAAGGGCATTAGTCCGTCCCACTTCACGGAAGGCTGAGTGGAGGCGCTTTGATCCAGTGAATGCCCAAGACACAGTCTTCAGAAAAATGGTATTCTTAGACCATAGCTCGAGAGTGCATTTTTCATGGGTCTTGTCCCCATCAGCACTCACGTTGAGGATCTGTCCCTACTTCCAAGGACCGCCTGTCCATACCGTATTAAGAATTTCCTGCTGTGTGCACCTTGTCATTGGATGTGGTTGATTTCCATGTTGGCTCCATGCCGAGGAACCTCTAACGTGTGTGGTCTCCTTTCTTTCAGGTTGCAAGCAGGCCAATGCCGGTGCACACAGCCAATAAGAGGCCACGCGTGGACCCTGCCCTCACTGATGGCTCAGCTACCAAAATGTCTGACACGGTATCCGTCTTGGCTTCGCTGTCTCCCCTCAGAAAAGCCAGTCCGAGCTCCTCGTCAAGTCTCCGACCGAAGGAACGAGAGACAGGGGCTGTGGCCGACATCCCTCAGCCGGGAGTCAGGCAGCAGGGCCCGGAGCCTCTCGTCGTGGTGAAGCCGACACACAGCAGGCCTCAGGGTGGCCGCCGAGAAGTTCCCCAGGCTGCCTCCAAGCCCCACGGCCTGATCCGGGTCATCAGCCCCCAGGCACAAGACAAACGTCCTGCGGTGACCTCACAGCCCTGCCCACCAGCCGACACACACAGCTTGGGCCTCGGCTCCAATCTCAGTTTCAGGCCAGGAGCCAAGAGACCTGCCCAGGCTCCGACTCAGGCTTGCCTGAACTTCCCCAAGAAACCGAGAACGGGTCCCTTCCAGATGCCCGAAAATGCCATCCAGGGAGGTGAGCTGGGGGCCCCGGAGACTCTCCAACCTCCGCCAGCTGCAACCGAACTCAGACCAAGTCCGTCGCCCCAGATGAGCAGGGGGACACCCGCCCAGGTGCCCAGCAGCGACCGGCAGCCTCCGCACAGCAAACCTTACCTGCCTACTGCCCAGGCCTGCACCATGTCCCATCACCCAGCGGCCAGCCACGATGGGGCCCAGCCTCTCAGAATGCTCTTCCGGAGACTGGAAAACGGATGGTGGAGCTCCAGCCTCCTGACAGCTCCCTCCTTTCTCTCTCCTGAGGAGCCGGGAGACTTCCTCTCTCACAGCCCTCACGTCTCAGAGAAGTCTGAGGCTCCCTGTGTTCCTGTCCCGCTGAGTGTCCTCTATGAGGACCTTCAGGTTTCCTCCTCCTCAGAGGACAGCGATTCTGACCTGGAGTGAGACTACAGGTGGCCGGGGCTCTATTGCACCCAGCTCCCGTGACTTGGACGGGTCTGTGGCACTGAGGAGCACGGAGCAGAGAGCAGACTGTGTGTGGTGACTCCCAAGCTCCCCGGCTGTGGTGCTTCTGTGGATGTTGGAGCCCAGGCCAGGCAGGGACCACATGCAGAGACTCTGCCTCATCGAATTCTGGTGAGGGACATTGTAGTTCGCAGGGCTCTCCAGAAACCCACCACCAGAAGCTTCTGTGCCAGTGATTCGTTGCCTCAGAAACTGGGTGACAGCGACGCGCTGGAGTCAGACTTCCGCTGTGATGTCAGTAGGAAACTGGGGAATGACTGTGTGTTTGCTCTCTAGATGGCTGAATCAGGGAACAGTTAGGGAACCCTGAGAGATGCAGGCCTTCAGCTATGCCCCGCCCTGAAAGCAGTGTTTTGGACGCTGTGAAGCGTTTTGCTCAAAGTGTTCTTGGGGTGTTTCCTCAGCCTGGAAAATTGGGCTCTGAAATGCCGTTGGAAATAGGTGTGTTTAATTTGTTTTGAAGTGAATAAAATTCTCAAAACGATGACGTACTCTCTTTTGACTTTCATTCCGTGTTTATGTGTAACTGATTTTCCAAGGGCTTGAAAATGTCTTGACTTGTCAGTAATCCAAGTCATTATGTCTCCGAAACAGAGTTGATTGAGGGGACCGCAGGTCTTCGCAGGACCTGTGACTTCTTAAACATCCACAGGGGCAAGAGAACCTCAGCCCCACTCTACCAACACGTACCTAGTCAAATTCAGCCAAGTGAATCTCAGGCACGCTAACACGTGTGGAGCGTTGCTTGCACCACGAGTCCCCATTTGGCTCACTGCGATGCCACATGTGGGGTTTCACACGGATATGTTGCACCGCAGTCCATTTCACAAAGGTAGAATAAACCTATTGGCTTTCTGTCGGTTTGTTGGATGCAAAAACCTGTAATGTTGTTGTTTTTTGGTGGGAGAATTTCAGTCTGGAAAAGAAAATATTCTGAAAATGGAGGTTGTCCTAGATTGTATTTCAAGGTGAGTCTACTTGATGCTAGTGTGGCATATTTTGGCATATAATACATATGGTTATATTATATTTTGTCTATATTACTTCATTTTAAAAAACCTTTTTGTGAAAAATGTCAGAGTTAGATATACCAATGTTAAATTTCTGATCACGTGTCCAGAAGCACTGTAAAATGCAGCCTAGAATGCAAAATTCCCAGCCACGTCTTTGTTGAAATCTCTGCAGAGCGACATTGCATCCAGGGGTTTTCAAGGTGCACTAGTGTGGCATGAGCTGGTCTTTGGCTTCCTGCTGAAGTTGGAATCGTGCAGATTGTTTAGGGGTGGTGTCTGCTTGTCCCATCTTTCCAGGTCATCATTAACCTTTCCTCGGCACCCACGTGGACTCAGAACTTACCTAGAGTCACAGGCAGGTCTGGAAAGCTGCCCTTGAGCGTTTGTTCAGTCCATGATGGTTCCATGCCTCTGATCTTCTGGGGCACATTCTGCAGAGGGATGGGCTGGCATAAGCTGTCCCTGCCCTTCTGAAAATCACGGAGATTCCTGGTACCTGAAGCCACATAGAAATATCTGTGGAGTCTCAGGCAGGACAGGGATGTCATTCACAGGCTCCTGTTCTTCCACTTAATGGCCGCAAGAGTGATTCCTAGGTTTCCTAATTAACTTCAAAACAATTTTGGTGACTTTGATGTGTCAATGACCACTCCCGTTTCTGTGGCATCCAGTTTACCTGTAAGGTTTTTTGGGGATTATGTGGAAACTTGTGCATTTTTCCAGAGCCTCACTTCATCCTGGATGCTCTCAGCATGCACAAGCGGATCCATGCCTTGGTGGCATCTTGGAGCATCGCAGGAGACCCCTTAGGTCTAGGAGGCACTAGGAGGTCCATCAGGAATTGGGCGGGCATGTGTCTGCCCATCTGTAGTGTGAACTTCTATTCACCTTCAGAATGCAGATTCTTCCTGAACTAATAAGTTATCTTCATCTTGGTGTAAGTAGCCACAAAAGAATAATTCATATTAACTACATTAATAAAAATAACTGAAAATCAACAATGAAGATAATAACGACAATGTTATTTATTATAATATTGATAGTAATAATAAAACAAAGGCATTAGAGATTAGAGATTCCCTTAAGTGAAGGACAATGTGAAGATATAGGGATACATGAGTTGTTTGGACTCAGAGTCCAATGAGACCTGTTCCTCAAAGGCAAAGACAAGAAGCATAAGGAAAATACAAAGTTCATGGGTGACCACCTGGGCTACCTAGGAACTCACGTGGGAACAATGCAGGCAAAGTGTACCTTGTCTTGGGACTGCCCACCACCCCGCCCCCACTCACCTTCATGAGGTAGGACAGCAGGATAACGGAGAAGGAGTCCATGCAAGGGATGCAAGACTTGTGTCACACCAGATTCAAAGAAGCACTGCTTATGACAGATGTTTATCTCCTAACACTGTGTCACTTCTAACTGCCTGGCTGCATGTCTGCCCTCTGTTCTTCTTAGGTCACAGAAGGGACAGACATTACTGTCCACCCATCTGCATACAGAGCCATTGGAGGACGTTACCCTTGTTGCTTCCTCCTTGGAAAGGGGCAACATACATGGCAGATGCCATTCTCTGTCTCTTTGGAAAACTTTGCCAGCACATTTAAGGTTTTCTTCAGCCACAGAAAGCCACCTGCTTCAAAGTCTCACCCTCCACAAGTGGCAAGCACACAATAATTAATGGAGGCACGGGTGCATAGGCTTTGCCATTTGATTCCGTTGGGACAAATGGGGAGGTCTTCTTAGCTGAACAGCTCTGTCTGTGCGGCCAGTTGACAAAGTCAGGCTGCATTGCCATTAGACTTGTCCCTTTGCACGTAAGGCTTCCCTCCAATCCTTTCCACAGATGTGGATCCTGACATCACTTCCTAATAAACATCCTGCACACTGAAATTCATCTATATCCAGCTCCCTGGGAACCAAACCTGTGACAAAAGTGAAAAGTTTCTAGGGAAAATATGGTTTCCTTATCAGACAGGGATCAAATTCTCTGAGCTAGAAAATAAGGTAAAGTCTGATGCCATCTCATGATTTTTTGTATTAGGACATTATCACTGCCAGCAAGAATTATGTGCATCAATTCATGGGGACAAAAATCATATTGGAGTGGGATGAGGTTGTTGTGAGTTGAGGAGAAATTTTGATGAATGAACTTTACCCACAACTTGAGTTCAGGAGAAGAGATGAAGATGAAAACAGCTGGAAATAAAAGTTGTCCAAAAACATTTTTCTGGTTTTTCAAAAATCAAATTTCAGGTTGGGAGACACTATGTTTAAATTCTAAAAGGATGTAGCATACTGAGAGGAAATAACTATAGATAAATTGTCCTTTTTGTAAATAATACACTTTATAGTATGACGGGAGACCAAGGGACACAACACAAATTTGGAGTTAAAGAAACTAACAGACATTCTCGATACTCAGCTGTTATGGCAGAGATGCCAGAATGATGGATGTCCATGTAGCAGTACTGTTTTTTTGTTTTTGTTTTGGTTTTTGTTTTTTGAGACAGAATCTTGATCTGTAACCAAGCTGGGGTGCAATAGTGTGATCTCAGCTCACTGCAATCTCCACCTTCTTGGTTCAAGAAATCCTCCTGCCTCAGCCTCCCAAGTAGCTGGGACTACTTGCGCACCACCACACTCAGCTAATTTTTGTATTTTTAGTAGAGATGTGGTTTCACCATGTTGGCTAGGATGGTCTCAATCTCCTGATCTTGTGATCTGCCCCCCTTGGCCTCCCGAAGGGTTGGGATTAGAGGTATGAGCCACTATGCCCGGCCCATGTAGCAGTACTTTTGAACTTAATGGCTGAAAGCATCCACCTCCAAACTTATGTATTATATTTGCAAAAGAGTACAAACCATGTAATGAATTTTAAAGGGAAGACAAGCCTGTGGGAATTCAACAGCCATGGCAACGTTTTGAACTTCTTTTTATTAAACATGTAGGAAGTAAGTGAAGTTCAAGACCTAACAGAATTGCCAGGAATTATTTGAAGAATTACCAAGATGACTTAGACACTATGAAATCCTTACGATGCCTTCAGGTGGAGTTTCCTCCTGGAGCCAGTGATTTTAAGCCAGAGGCAAATGTCTCTGCAGGCATAAGAATTCGACCCAAATGTACTATTCAATTTTAAATGAGATGACAATAAAATTGTCGACTATATAGTAACAACTTTTTTTTTTCTTTCAGACAGATTCTTTCTCTGTTGCCTAGGATGGAGTGCAGTGGGGCACTCTTGGCTCACTGCAATCTCTGCCTCCTGGGTTCAAGTGATTTTCCCATCTCATCCTCCTAAGTAGCTGGGATTATAAGCATGTGCCACCATGTCTGACTGATTTTTGTATCAGCAAAATTATTTCTGGGGTGGAGAGTTAGGGATTTTTATTCTCCCACATCCAAAAATATATTCTCCAAATGATCTGTCAATAGAAATAACTGATACCTATATTTGCTAACCTATCTTTTTCTTTCTTTAAATTCAGAACTAGGGTGTGGAAAAGTTATATTAAGAAGGTTCTCTCAATTTTCAACACGAGTGATGGGCTAGGCACTATTCTAGGTGCTACAGATACACATTAACATACCCACAATAGTTTTGCCTTATTACCTCCTACATTCTAATAATGCACCAAAAGAAAAGTATAGACTAGCTTTTTACTTTTTTGAGATGAAGGTTAATTCTGTCACCCAGGATGGAATGCAGAGGCAGGATCTCAGCTCACTGCAACCTCTGCCTCCCAGGTTCAAGCGATTCTCCTGCCTCAGCCTCCTGAGTAGCTGGGATTACAGGCATGTGCCACCATGCCCAGAAAATTTTTGTATTTTTCAGAAAGAATGCTTTCATTATGTTGGCCAGGCTGGTCTCAAACCCCTGGCCTCAAGTGATCCATGCACCTCGACCTTCCAAAGTGCTGGGATTATAAGCATGAGCCATAGTGCCCAAAGAGAATAGGTTTAAATAGAAAGCATGAAAACAAAAGAAATGTATGCCCATCAATTTTATACTGTATTTAGCCAGGTGCAGAAGATCGACTTGTAGTATTGTAAGGGAATAAGGTCAGTTCACATCTAATTGTTAGGACAAGTCACCAGAAACCAAAAGTTGGAGGAGTTGTATCTTTTGAGGTGGGTTTCATAGGCAAGCAACAAGTTGCTATCTCTCCAAAGTCCCAAATTGTTCTATCTCTCCTACTGTGGAAAAATGCATCTTCTACTTGATTTCAGTTTATATAGGAAAATGCTTAATAAAACTAATAGGGGTTCCTTCTAGGGACACAGCTAGACCACACATATACTGAATCTTGATTCTGGAAACACGTCTTGTTCAATGTAATTGGATTTTCATGACAACAAAAATGTAACCCTGACACAATATTGGAGAGTCAAAAGGAAAGGACATTTTGGATTGAAATTTTTTATTTTAAAAATATGTCCTTGAGTTCTATTAACAATAGCTAAAACCTGGGAACAACTCAAACGTCTACGAGAGGAAATCGATAAACAAATTATATGCATATTATAGAGCAATATTGGGCAATAACGGGGGATGATCCACTCTATTAATCAACATCTTGGATCAATATAATCTTTCTCATCCTGAGTAGGGAAAGCTAAGCTAAAAAGTGTCCTATAATATAAATAAATGTACACAAAATTCTAGAACAGACAAACCTAATATAAGCTAAAAAAATTTCAGAAAAGCCAGGTGCAGTGGCTCATGCCTGTTACGCCAGCACTTTGTGAGGTGGGTGGATCGCATGAGCTCAGGATTTTGAGACCAGCCTGGCCAACATGCTGAAGCTACTCCGTCTTTACCAAAAATACAAAAATTAGCCCAGTGTGGTATTGTGCGCAGGAACAGAAAACCAAATACTACATATTCTCCATTATAAGTGAGAGCTAAACATTGGGTTATACATTGTTTAGCTCTCACTTATATGGAAACAATAGACACTGGAGATTCTTAGAGGGAGGAGGGAGGGTTGGGTACAAGGCCTTAAAAACTGTCTATTGGGTATTATGTTCACTATGTGTGTGATGAGATCATTCATACTCTAAACCTCAGCGTCACACAATACATCCATGGAACAAACCTGCACATGTATCCTCTGTGTATAAAATTAAAATTAAAAAACTAAAATGAACAAACAGATATGAGAAAGAATTTCTCAAAAGAGGAGATACAAATGGACGATATATATATAAACAATTCTTACCCTCTCTAGTCACCACGGGAATGCAAATGAAAACTACCATGAAATATCACCTCACACCTGTTAGAATAGCTATTATCAAAAAGATGGATGATAACAAGTGTTGGTAAGGATGTGGAGAAAAGGGAACCTTTGTATACTGGTGGTGGGAATGTAAATTAGTATGGCCATCTTGGAAAATAGTATGGAGGTTTCTCAAAAACTTAACAATAAAAATACTATTTTGTTCCAGCAATCCCACTTATTTTATATATATATAATATATAATGTATATGAAATCATTGAAATCATTATGTGAAAGAGATATCTGCACTCATATGTTCCTTTCAGCACTGTTCACAATAGTCAAGATATATGAAGAAGACACACATGTTATCATTCATTCACGGATGGATGAATTAACGTTTTATATATATATGTATGCACAATGCAAAATTATTCAGTATTATATAATAATGAAACCCTGTCATTTCTGACAGCGTCGATGGATCTGAAGGGCATGAAGTCATGTGAAATAAACCAAACACAGAATGACAAACATTGCATGATTTCACTTGTATTTGAAATCTCAAATACACTCAGAAGCAGAGAGTAGACTGGAGGTTGCCAGGAGCTGTGGTGTAGGTAAATGAGTAGGTGTGATTATAGTACAAAGTTTTAGATATACAAACATTAAGTACAGGAGGTCTAATCTACAGCATAGTGCTTATAGCCATGAATGCTGTGTTGCATACTTAAAATATAATAGGAGGGTGAATTTTATGTTAATTGTTCTTACTAATAGAAATAATAATTAGAATGGGAGGGAGAACTTCAGGAGGTGATTATTGTGTTTACAATCTTGATAGTAGTGATGCTTTCACAATGTATCCTTATCCTCAAACTCACTGAGATATACACATTAAATAGGTACAGCTTTTTGAATGTAATCGTATCTCAACAAAGTGTTTTTAAGGGGGGTTGGTTAAAAAATTTAAAAAGGAAGGGTAGATGTTCCTTTGCCCTTCTCCCACGCCTTTTTTCTCCCTGCTGTCTAGAATTCAGAAATAGTAGGTGGGAATTTAGCAGCCAAACTAGGGTATTTTCTAAAGTATAGCAGAGCAGATACCTGGAAGGGACCTGCATCCCTAAAGACATTAGAAAGTATCTGTACTAACCCTGAATGGTGTAACTACAGGTTAATTTTAAGTGAAAAAGAAATCAACTTCTGTCTTGTTTAAGCAACTTCATTCAGGCATTAATTTTATAAACATGTAGAAAATACATACTCCTTATGAGTAGAAACAATGTTTATAAATAAAACAATGGTGATAAATAAAAGAAAATAAAAAGCAGTGAAACAAAGTGGTTTCATAGCTATACATAGTTATTTTGTTGAAAGATTCTGCTGCTAATATTATTCAATATTTTTGTATGCTGGTGCAAGTAAGGAAATTTACATTGTCTAATAAAAATTATTTATCAATTTCTAAACAGTAACCACTTCATAGAATGGGGCTAAGAATCTGCATTGCAAAATAACTTTCAGTTGATTTTATGCACAGTAATTATTGAGAATCCCAACAGATCTGGACCTACATAGGTGCTATCAAGACAAGGAAGAATATTTTCCTGACTGTATCCATACCTCCAGTTAGTAATAGATCTAGAGATTCAGAACTCAAATCCAGACCTCCTGCTTCCATGTGCAGTGGCCTTGCACCGTCCTGTTTCGCTTCACTTGTTGAAGAGGATTTGAGAATAAATGACCACATGATTCAACTCTCTCCTCAGCTCTGAGGAATATAGCCCTGTCCTGGCAAACAAGAAGCTCACACAGTAGTAGAGGAGGCAACTATACATTCACTAATCTAGCATACAAGCAGTAGGCACTGTATCATAAACAAGGCACTGTGGGGGTTCAGACCAGGAGCAAAGCAGGGATTAGCAGGGCTAGTAAAGTCTGGGAAGTGTTCACTAACAAAATGTCTAATCATTAACTAAACCAAATGGTTTCTCAACATGGCCTAATTAATTGTAACTTAATATAAATGCTTGGTTGGTTGTTCATAAACTTTAATCTTTTGCCAAAATATTTGTAGCTTATGTTCCCATTTAACAAGGTTTTCTGGTCAAAACTGTGCACCCACATCTTTCTAATGAACTTAGTGTCCAATAAAACATGGACTTTCAGTCATCCCATGAAGGTGATTTTGCGTGCATAGTACATCTCTGTCTGTGAATATGCCTAATGAGGTATGGAAGGACACTTATTATCCAAACAAAGACATTCCACTGGTGCTAGAGAGCTACAGAGGGAAGTTTTTTCTGCCTACTGGAAATAAAGCCAAGCTTTCTTCTTCCTTCAGCAGTGAGGATTGCTCTCCTCCTCTTTATCATTCTCACACTCTCTTTTTTTTAATGGGCCAAACTCTACCAAATAACAAGATAAACTTTGTGTAAGCCTTGGTAAGAGCAGAGTGTCTGACATCTTATGGTGCTATAATACTCAAAGTAAAATCAAAATCACCTATGACCAGAAAAGGGAGTCACAGAAAATCTAGAAGACTTATTGGCCAAGAGACCTGCAGCCTCATAGTTCATTAGCTCTCCATAAGAACTCTCACGTGAAATGAAGCCAGTGTTGTTTCAAGTGCTTGAAACCCTCGTTACTCTACCTCTAAATGTGAATTAATTAGGCAAGTTTACTAGCAGTTACTAAACCTCAAAAGCAAGATAATCAGGCATTATTCTACTAAATACTGGTCTCCATAACTCCTCTATTTTCTTTAGGAAAAGTTAGTTAGCCTAAGACATTTGGCATAAGGGCTATGCCAAAGCTATGTTGGGGTCAGCCAGGAAGGATTCATGGGAGTCTCCTTGAAAATATTACAATAATCGAAGAAATCTTCAACCTATTGCCCCTTAGTACTGTTGGTCCCTTGTACTTGATTTTTCCCCTTAAGTTTTATTCCAATTTCTAACATTATCATTCCCTCTTCCTTCTCAGCAACTAGTCCTCCAAAGTAGAACTTAAACAATGACCAGACATGGCCCTGCAACAGAGCATATCCTTCTACATTTAGCATGCAATCATGAATCACAGGTATGAGACCTCTTGAACAGACTTGGTTTTGGTGACTACATGTAGGACTTATTGCTTTTACCCAAGAAGAGGATCAGGCATCCTAAGTAGCTCAGAAATTTTTCTGGAGCTCTTGAATGTGTATAGGCAAGAAAGATTAAGCAACCTGTTGCCTTACATGAGGCATACTATCTTCTTATGTTTTCTTTTGAATTCAGGATTTCAAGGTTGGGGAAGGAGTGGGAAAGTAGCCATGGACATGTGAGAATGTGGATGATCCTTTTACATTGTCAGGAATGGTCAAATTCTATGCTTTATGTTGTTTGCTAAAAGACACTTTCCAAAGCTTTCAACAGAAAATATAATGGCACACATGCCTATTCTTGGTGAACCCAGACTTTTTATCTAGTCTCTGATAGTCAATTTTGAAGGACTGCTTAGGGTAATGAATCCTTCAAGTTGTAAAGATGAAGGGCAGTTTTTGGACAATTCCCATTTTGCTGTAGGAAAACTAATCTGGAAGAAGTAAAAGGGAGAGGTTGAAGTGAGAGAACGGAGGTGGAAAATGATTTCAGTTGATCAATTATTTGTTAAGCACCCACTGTATGTCAGGCCCTTACAAGGAAGCAAGCAAAGAACAAAAGCATGTGATGGCCTTGCTCCTAAGAAGCCAGAGGCCAGTAACCTGGATTGCTATAGACCAGAAAAACGACCACAAGCCCCTACAACACAGCACTGGCATAGGATGAAGTAGAAGTTTCTTTCTATGAGATCAATAGCATACAACCAAATAAGAAAGTCAAAAGTTACACAAAGTTCAAAAACCTAAGACACCAACCTTTAAGAGATCTGATTGTCGGTGGTGATTTTGGAAGGAAAGTTATTATTAGGATTATTTTAGTACTAAGAGTTTTGAGCTGTCTATCCAATATTTTCACCTGAACCTCTGCCTTGGTAATACTGCATGTGTGTGTGTGTGTGTGCGTGTGCGTGTGTGTGCGTGTGCCTTTTCATGTGTTTGAAATATATTATCTATCCCACACTCCACATAGGTTTGGGGGTTAATTACATACAGGCTGATCTGAATCTATACTCTTAGGAACGGGGTTAAGCTACTCTACCACAATGTGAAGAGTTGATATGTAAGAGACTCTGAACATCTTATAAATTATCTTTAAAATGTTTCCTTCTTTGTGAAGGGGAGAATAAGTATTTGTAAGCAAATGCAAAAATATCTTTAACTAAACAAAAGAACAGTTAGTTAACCTTGTTGTGATTAGCAGAGAGGATAGCTGCAGACACTATAAAATCACTCAGCAACAAGATTTGACAAAACCTTAAAGATGGCTCTATTTTTCCTGTTTTATACAGGAAAATATTAAGGCCCTGGGAATTGAAGTACTTTTCCCAACAGTGGAGTAAATGTCAGAGTCAAGGCTGTGTTTTACATCTCGGTTTCCCCACACATCCCACCCTATGGTTCTGTTGTGCTGTTCCTTTGTGTGACTCCTCAAAGCCTGGTTAAAGGTGATACCGTATCAAATTGTATTAACTCAGTAGCACAAAACACCAGGGAATTGATTTATAAGAGTATTAACCTTGTGGCATTACTGAAGACCCATCTGATTAGTAGTTATCAAGTAGTCACCCTGGCTAAATATATGGGTTTGATTTTTAATTTTGAAAATGAAAAATATTTTAAAATCTATGTCTTACATCCATATCCCCAGGAAATTTTAATCAAGTTTTAAAACTTCCAAATTTAGATAAACTCATGTTTTTTGTTGTTTTAATTTTCAATCAATGAAAATAGAAAAAAACTAATTGGATAGAACAGCACAGCAGAAGCATTACTTATAGCCAAAAATGGGATGCAACAAGACTGAAGAAGAAAATGCAGGACAGTGCTTAAAAAAGCAGTCTAATGAAAAGCGGGGTCTCCTCAGGATGTCCTTAGGTAGACATTGCAGCAGAACTGCAAAGTTTTCTTTAGAAGGCTGGGGAAGAGAGGAGGAAACAGAGAAGGGACAAGAGTGGAAAATAGAATGAGGCTGAGAATACCAAGCGTTAGTGCTGTCCCTATCACCTTCCTCACTTGATCACTGGGTGATCTAGGGCAAGTTTCTTCCTTTCCCTCAGCTCATTTCCTCATCTGTAAGGTAAGTCACTAGACAAGATAGCCTTTGATGTTCATTGTAGCTCTAACTGATCTTCCCCAAGCAAATAGCTGGGAAGGACACTATGCCCACAATATGCAAGACACAAGGTTTACAAGCAAAGAACCAATCAAAACAAAAGATGTTTTAAAACCCCTAATGTCACTTGAATTCTTACAAATGAGCAATGGTACATCATACTTTTACAAAGCCCTTCTGTGATTTCATTTTTAAAATCATTTCAAGTTTTATTTTACTTCATATTAAGAAAATGGGAGATAAAGTGGTAAATGGTTCATGCAGGAATATATGTAAGAGACACAAAAATCCAAAATAGGTAATTGTTATGTTAGTATTTCCCTTTACTGAGGGGGAGCAGACAAAAGAATGTTAGAAGAAGCTTCATAAAGTGGATTATATAGAATGTGCTTTAAAAGAGTTTGGTATTTTACTGAGTGGGAAAGAGCAGTACGGGGAGTTATTGTTCAAGGGTTAAAGCTATGCAAAATGGGTCAATTACAGAGATAGGCTCTAAAACATAGTACCTATAGTTATTACTGAGGTATTTTGTATTTAACAATTTGTTAAGAAGGTCGATCTTAGGGATTCTGACAACAACAACAACAACGACAACAACAACAATAAAGGGATGTAGGAAACATTTGGAGGTGATGGGTATATTATTACCTGGATATTCATTGTGGTAACAAGAGTAATATATATGTGCAAATTTGCCAAACTATATCCATTAATTACATACTGTTTTTGTATAACAATTTTACTTCAGTTCCTACTATATTGCCTGGCAAACAATACTTTATACTTAAAGTAAGAGCAATGATTATTGCATGTGCATGTTGAAAATAATAAAGAAAGCAGGTGACAATAAGACATCCTGAGTCTTTTGGAAATAATAGCATTCACCTGCTTTCTCATCCATTGAGATATCACCACATTTAGGTACTTGTGTGTCCCCGGAAGTTTCTTGTGGAAGATTTAGTTATTCTCTTTTCGTTAGGCTCTACCAACCAAGAACAAATCACAGACTCAGACAGCATCATAAAAAGGCTCAGACCTACCATGTCCAGAGACTCCAGGCTCAACCCACATTGATGCTGGCCCTTCAGCCATGAGACTCCATTTGCTTCTTCTTATTCTCCTTCTTTTTTCAATTCTTTTATCCCCAGGTAAGTTGGTAGCTGATTACTATAAGGTTCTGCAGATTAGAAGGCTATATCCCTGGCCAAACAAGATCCTAGAATCAGTTCTGTGGGTTCAAGAACCTAATGTTTACAGATTCACTAAGATTATAATAGGGAAAAATAGAAAAGAGACTCATTTAGCAGTAGCTCCTGTTGATAAGATTCCATCCATGTTTTTTGATCTAGTGAGTGGATATAATAATGGATGCTGCTGAAATTCAATCCTGTCAGATCAAACTGCCTACATATCAATTTCCATGCCCCACCAAGGCATCTCAAGATACAAAGTAAGGATACAACAGAACGTGACCTCAATGAGATGCCTTTGTGGGACCTGGAAATTTATATGCAGGCAGTTAGATCTGACAGGATTGAATTTCAGCAGCATTTATTATTATATTTGCTCACTAGGTCAAAAGAGATGGATGGAATTCTATCAATAGGAGCTACTGCTAAATGAGTGTTGACAAATCTGAAAGTTTTATTCAAAGAGACAAACAGAAAAATTATAATCCTAGAATAAGTGAAAATTATATGAGAGACTTTTCAAAATAAATTCTATTTTATGTGGCTATGAATAACAAATGATTTGCAAAGTGAAACTTAGGACTAGAAAGGAGAGTTAAAGGAACTTCAGACAAGTGAATTAATAATAAGTAAAGACACCAAGAAGTGCCGCTCGTGGTATATTACAGGTAATCACACAGAAATGGGTAACATCACTTTCAATACTAAACCAGCTAAAATTTAATGGTCTAAGCATGCATTTTGAGGGCTTTTGGAAAAAAACAGCATAATAAACCTAAAGAAGATAAAAGGAAAGTTATAAATACAAAATATAAATTAATGAAACAAATGAGAAAAAAACTAACATTTTAAAAAACGCTTTTCATAAAGTCTAATATACTTTATAATAACCTGGCAACACTGGACAAATGAGAACATGCTTAAAATAACTATTGCAGGAATGAAAGGTTAATGTTAAAACATGTTTCAGAGATTCAAATAATTCTTTAAAAAATATATTTGTGTATTATATTCCCTCTTTGCTGTGTACTGGGGGATTTTCCTGTTGCAGTTCACTACATCATGTGTCATCAATTGTGACTGTGTCATCAATTTTTATGCTAGTAAATTATTACCATCAGCATACAAATATGCTGTTAAGCATGTCCTTGCTTTTCTTCTGATGCCAGCTGTCAATCTATTTTTTGCTCTAGTTTTCAGCAAAACATCTTAAAAGAGTTGTCCATACTCTCTGTCTTCAATTCCTCTCCTCTCATTGTCTCTTAAATATATCACAGTTGGGCTCTCTCCCCTTTTTTCGATCATGTTATTGACACCACTTTTGTCAAAGTTACCAATAATCTCCATATTGCTAGATCCAATGATCATTTTTTACTACAACTTTAATTGGCCTATTAGCAGCATTTGACACAAATAATCACTTCCTTCTTCATAGTATACTTTCTTCACTTGGCTTCCAGGACAGCACATTCACTTGATTCTCAGCCTATCTCACTGGAGCTACCACTTCGGCTTCCTTTGTTTCTTCTCATCTTTTCCCGTCACACTTCCTATTGGAGAGCTCCAGAGCTCAGTTCCTGATCCTCTTCTCTTCTCCCTCACCACACACTCTGGAGGGGCTCAGCAAGTCTCATCCTCTTAAATTCTCCTTTTGGACCTCCTTTTGAACTGCAGGCTTATAATAAATTATCCAACTGCATAACTGGTATATCTACTTGGACACTGAATTTCAAAAGTCATAGATATCCAAAATTGAACTCATGATTTTCCCTCATAAACCACTACATACAGATTTTCTCTTCTTGCAGAATGCCATGGTCAGCACTGGAGCCTCTCTTAGCTCTCCTGTACACTTTCATCCTCAGCAAGCCTCTATCTCTGCACCTCAAGAATCTCTCAGGGCTCCCATCCCTTGCCCAGCCTTGGACAGTAGCTGCCTCACACTCAGTGAAAGACCAGAGAATCTGCTTCTCTCATCTACCTGCCCTGCCCTGTCTTCAGACATCAGGTCCCTCTGCTTATGCACCTGTGAGAAAAGAGAGTGAAGGGGGCATTGTCTCAGCTCCCCCACCCACTCCCCAGTAACAGAGGATTTTACCCGATTCTCACAGTAAGACCTTTACCTTGCTCTCACCTCAAACTGCAGCAGTTCCTACATGCCTGTCCCTCAAAAGGGTCTCAGGTAGTTCTGCTCTCCATCCGATCTTACCTAGGAGCACACAAGATAGGTCATGAAAAAACCATTAGTGGGGTCGGGTGCTGTGGCTCACGCTTGTAATCCCAGCAATTTGGGAGGCCGAGGTGGGCAGATCACGAGGTCAGTGGCTAACACGGTGAAACTCCGTCTCTACTAAATACAAAAAACGAGCCGGGCACGGTGGCATGCGCCTGTAGTCCCAGCTACTTGGGAGGCTGAGTCAGGAGAATGGCTTGAACCCTGGAGGCGGAGGTTGCAGTGAGACAAGATCGCGCCATTGCAATCCAGCCTGGGCGACAGAGTGAGACTCCAAAGAAAGAAAGAGAGAGAGAGAGAGAGAGAGACAGAGAAAGGAAGAGAGGGAGGGAGGGAAGGAGGGAGGGAGGAAGGAAGGAAGGAAGGAAGGAAGGAAGGAAGGAAGGAAGGAAGAAAGAAAGAAAGAAAGAAAGAAAGAAAGAAAGAAAGAAAGAAAGAAAGAAAGAAAGAAAGAAAGAAAGAAAGAAAGAAAGAAGCATTAGTGAGGGAAAGTGAGTGAGAGTGAGTGTGTTTGGGCCCCTACTGATGATGCTAAACTATCACAAGCCCACACTCAACCTTTCAACATTTGCTGGAGATTCACTTGTTTCCTTGTTATCTCCATCAAGGGCAGCTTCCTCCTGCTTCTGCTGCTGCAACTCAGCTAGGCACAAAGCATCTGTGGATCCGTTCTTTTTTCAGCAGGGCTTCATCACTCTGAATTTAAAATAATTAGCTTTTTTTGAGACCTCAGTTCTGTGTTTCAAAATGAAATCTATGATCTATAGATTATCCAGCTTATTCTCTTTGTCAGGGCAAGAGCATTTTTCTACAACTTTCTAAATTCTAAACAAAAGTAAAAGTTCACTTCTTTTCAGAATCCCCACATGTCAGAAAGTGTTACTATTATCATCAGTTTAGTGATATTTATGGAATTCCAAGTTGACTCTAATATCAGCTTTTGGGTTAAGTTCTTTCTTTCTGATATGTAGCCTTTGAAATTTTATTTGCTGCAGATTTTTATCTGTCAATTTCATATTGTTATTTTTGATCTTGAAAGACAGCATTACTGAGTACCCAATTCTATATTAACAGTTATTTTCTCTCGACATTTGTTGATACTAGTTTACTCATTTTTAGTGAATGAGTGAACAAGTGAATCTCCAGCAAATGTTGAAAGGCTGAGTGTGGGCTTGTGATAGTTTAGCATCATCAGTAGCGGCCCAAACACACTCACTCTCACTCGCCCTCCCTCACTAATACTTTTTTCTTTCTTTCTTTCTTTCTTTCTTTCTTTCTTTCTTTCTTTCTTTCTTTCTTTCTTTCTTTCTTTCTTTCTTTCTTTCTTTCATAATCAGATAAATATTATTTCATTATAAATTATCCTTTTTTCAATGTTTGTATGGTCTGGTGTTTGGTTTTAATGTTTTATAATTTAACTAAAGTGAGTTGATTTTTATATCATCTGTTAGAAATATATTCTTTGAATCAATGGGTTTATACCGTTTCTTAATTTCTTTCTGAGAATCTCTTGAAATGGTGAATCCTTTTACACTTCTCTCCCCCCATATTTGAATTAAATAAATGTTAGACCTTCTGTTTCCATGCTACATTCTGGGTATATCATGTAAACATTTTTTTCTTCACTAGTTATCCTCTTACCTGTGTCTAATATATCATTAATAACCTGCATTATTTTTAAATTATTTTTTTGTTTCAGACCTGCTTTTTTTTTTTTTTTTTTTTTTTTTTTTTTTTTTTTTTTTTGGAGATGGATTCTCGCTCTGTTGCCCAGGCTGGAGTGCAGTGGTGTGATCTTGGCTCACTGCAACCTCCACCTCCCGGGTTCAAGAGATTCTTCTATCTCAGCCTCCTGAGTAGCTGGGACTACAGGCACCCGCCACCATGCTCGGCTAATTTTTATATATATATTTTTTAGTAGAGACAAGGTTTCACCATCTTGGGCATTCTGGTCTTGAACTCCTGACCTCGTGATCCACCCATCTTGGCCTCCCACAGTGCTAGGATTACAGGCATGAGCCACCATGCCCAGCCAGACCTGCCCATTTTTTTTATCATCTATATTGTTTTACTATTGTTTTTATATCTTTGTAATAGTAGATTGTTTCTTTAAACAATTGATACACACCTGCTTAATTATTTCTCCACATTGATGATTTCAATATATTTAGTTTTAAAGGGTCTACATATGCTATTCATTTCATTAACTTTTATTCATGGTGTCTTGCTTACCTGATCATTTTTAATACTGAACTCATTGTTCATCCTTAACCTGACATCATTTTATGGTCTGAAATGAGAATGCTATTATCCAGACTTCCTCTGTGAAGCTGACTCAATGCTTTAACTCAATATAGAAGTTTCAGCATTAACAAACTGGAATTTCTGATGGCCCAAGAGTCAGTAGTACCATCATTAGCATTACTGATCATAGCAGATCTTCCCAGAAGATCTGGGAAACCCTCACCCCCCTCCATCAGCTATCCAGTACAAAGTGCCCACTGCTCAAGCTCCAGTTCACAGACTACTTTTGTGTTTGCAAGAGGAGATATTTTAAGAACTTGCCTAACCATTTTCAGGGATAGAAATGTTTCAAAGAGATCCTCTACTATATATTTGTTCTATAGCAGCAGTCACTTGAGAGCAGCTAACTTGCAGTCATGGCCAAAAGCCTAAATCTTTCTTTCATTCTAGTCACACCTATTTTGTATCTTTTGGGGATATCTCAGATTCAGATGCATTCATAGTATTCTATGATTTGGGACACTACTACAGATTCTTCAAAATGTTACAACATTCCAATGGTATTTTGGGAGGTATAGAAGGAGAGGAAAAACAATGGGCTCAAGTCTCCTCTGACTTCTCTTCTTACAATATGTTTCATTGTTCAAAACTTTTAGAACTATATTAATACAGCATTGACAGTGGACATTCTTCTTTTCCTTCTGACTTTAATAGGATTGAAGGAATGTTTTGCTATGAAATTGCTATATGGGTTGTATTCAGACAAATTTTGACTTTGTAAAGGCAATATTCTCCTCATTATTTTTAAATGCTTACCAGGATTCACAGTATTATTTTCAGTTCTCCCTGTTTAAAGGCATATTTAAATAACTTGATGACTTGGATATATTATATATGTTACTCTGCTACAGAAACAGAAAAACCACCACCAAATTATATTCTAAGATACTTGGTACACCAATTGCACCATCTTTTTTTTATCTAAGACATTCAATTCTTCCACAGGTGGGAGCACATGAATTAGCATCATTTACTACTTGTAGCTTTCACTACAGACTTTCAGACTTATGGTGCCTAAAAGAAATAGAATACTTCTAGCTGGGTTTAAAAGCTACAAATAAACAGAGGAAATATACACTATTTTGAAAGTACCACTTGAGTGTTATGCATGTATTTCAATATTATGTTGCTAATTTTAATTGTTCGAAGTTAAAGAGCTTAAACCTCCCCCTCATGCATTCCTGAATCACCCATTACTCCCACACATACATTGTTTGATACAGCATAAACCTAAGTAAATAAAGATGTGGCAAAATGAAAAAAATAAAATAACGTTATACCATTCTCATCTGTGAATGGCATCAGTAGACAGATGTGAATAAAAGTAATGTGATTATCATTTTAAAAATCATCTTTAATAGGATCCATTTACTATTAAATGAACATTTGCTTAATGAATAATAAATCTTTGACACAATGAAAACTATTAATGCAGAGTGAGACCAAAATGAAGGTAATAACTGATTTTTTCCTAACCCTTGCTTTAGTTGGTCTTTCCACTAGACTGTCACTTAATTTTAAGGATATTATAATAGCACAAAGCCATCAGCTTTACCATTAGAGAGATCTTCATTAAATTATCTTTGTTGTAATAAAGGTCATCTGGAGGAAATACTGGTCTGGACACAATAATAAATGTTAAGCTTTCTAATATTTTCCACTTTTAGACACAAATTGAAAGGATCATTTATAATGTCAAAAATATACTTTTTTCTAACTAATCTATCCTATGACTAAGACACTATTAGCAATTAAAGTAGATAGAGCAAATCTAAATGTGGAGAGAAAAAGTAATTTCCACTTACGTTTGGACAGATGAAAGCACGGATAAATTGAAAGCCTGAAATATTAGCTTGGGGGAATGAAATCACTTGGGGGAGCAAGAGCAGGATACACCAGCCTTTAACTCTATACTTCCCCCAAGAAAAAATATATAGATAGCTAAGTACAAACCAAAATAGCACTGGGAGGGTTCAAGGGACCACTTAAGAAGCTACGGCAACACAGTGAAGCCAAAAAAAAAAAAAAAAAAAGAAAAAAAGAAAAAAAAAGAGAGAGAGAGAGTGAAAGAAAAAAAAATAGCCATATAGAAAAAAACAACTGCTGAAATCAGCATACCTGAGACTGCAGAAATATCTTTTTTGGCTAGGAACGAAAAAAAGCAGAAAGGGACTATCAGTATCAGCCACAAGGTGGAACCCCCATGGCCCTCAGTAACCCACTCTGGCAGAAGACACTGGCATTTTTGCCCTGCGGTAAGCAACAGCCATTTCTGAGAGAAAACGCAGAGGAAAAGATGAAGATGTACCATCCCCTCCCACAGCTCTTTTCCCCCACTGAAAATACCGTGACTGTTGTGCCAAACCAGGATTGGAACTACTACCTTTCTTAATCTGCATGTGTCTCTGACATATGAGCAGCAACCATTTCAAAAGCTCCCACGTAAAAATGCTCATACTAAATTTATTCTCTTACTTAAGTGTTTATGGATTTACATTCCATTTGTGGACTATGTAGATCTCACTGGATCTTCTTTCCTGCAGTAAGAGGTGGTTTGGGTGCTGCTGAAGGTCATTGTCTCAATTTGTCTGGTGTTTGCAGAAGAGATGTCTGCAAAGTAGTAGAAGATCAAATTGGTGCCTGCCGAAGAAGGATGAAGTGCTGTAGAGCATGGTGGATTTTAGTGCCAATTCCAACACCACTTATCATGTCAGATTATCAAGAACCCCTTAAACCTAAGTTGAAATGAAACTGATGTAAAATAAAAATACATCAAAAGTGAAGTTCTTTGCATCTAAGAATATTGAAATATACATATGAAGTACTTCCATCTTGATAACCATCTTGTATTTTCACTTATCAACATAAATGAATAAATACTAATTTCAAATATACCCAATACTATTTCTTTGTGAGTCATTAACAGATCTTAACAAAACCTTTAAAAATGAGAAAACTGTTATTTTTGTTTTCCAAGATGGTGGATTGA